>NC_060120.1:164823889-165130926 GCF_021461395.2 Schistocerca americana | reverse complement strand
CATCAGTGCTTCCTCGATGTACAGATTGAAGAGTAGGGGCGAAAGGCTACAGCCTTGTCTTACACCCTTCTTAATACGAGCACTTTGTTCTTGATCGTCCACTCTTATTATCCCCTCTTGGTTGTTGTACATATTGTGTATGACCCCTCTCTCCCTATTGCTTACCCCTACATTTTTCAGAATCTCGAACAGCTTGCACCATTTTATATTGTCGAACGCTTTTTCCAGGTCGACAAATTCTATGAAAGTGTCTTGATTTTTCTTTAGCCTTGCTTCCATTATTAGCCGTAACGTCAGAATTGCCTCTCGTCCCTTTACTTTTCATGAAGCCAAACTGATCGTCACCTAGCGCATTCTCAATTTTCTTTTCCATTCTTCTGTATATTATTCTTGTAAGCAGCTTCGATGCATGAGCTGTTAAGCTGATTGTGCGATAATTCTCGCACTTGTCAGATCTTGCCGCCTTCGGAATTGTGTGGATGATGCTTTTCCGAAAGTCAGATGGTATGTCGCCAGACTCATATATTCTACACATCAACGTGAGTAGTCGTTTTGTTGCCACTTCTCCCAATGATATTAGAAATTCTGATGGGATGTTTTCTATCCTTTCTGCCTTATTTGACCGTAAGTCCTCCAAAGCTCTTTTAAATTCCTTTTCTAATACTGGATCCCCTATCTCTTCTAAATCGACTCCTGTGTCTTCCTCTATCACATCAGACAAATCTTCACCCTCATAGAGGCTTTCAATGTATTCTTTCCACCTATCTGCTCTCTCCTCTGCATTTAACAGTGGAATTCCCGTTGCACTCTTAATGTTACCACCGTTCCTTTTAATGTCACCAAAGGTTGTTTTGACTTTCCTGTATGCTGAGTCTGTCCTTCCGACAATCATATCTTTTTCGATGTCTTCACATTTTTCCCGCAGCCATTTCGTCTTAGCTTCCCTGCGCTTCCTATTTATTTCATTCTTCAGCGACTTGTATTTCTGTATTCCTGATTTTCCCGGAACATGTTTGTACTTCCTCCTTTCATCAATCAACTGAAGTATTTCTTCTGTTACCTATGGTTTCTTCGCAGCTACCTTCTTTGTAGCTATGTTTTCCTTACCAACTTCTGTGATGGCCTTTTTTAGAGATGTCCATTCCTCTTCAACTGTACTGCCTATTGCGCTATTCCTTATTGCTGCATCTATAGCGTTAGAGAACTTCAAACGTATCTCGTCATTCCTTAGTACTTCCGTAACTCACTTCTTTGCGTATTGATTCTTCCTGACTAATGTCTTGAACTTCAGCCTACTCTTCATCAATACTATATTGTGATCTGAGTCTATATCTGCTCCTGGGTACGCCTTACAGTCCAGTATCTGATTTCGGAATCTCTGTCTGACCATGATGTAATCTAATTGAAATCTCCCCGTATCTCCCGGCCTTTTCCAAGTATACCTCCTCTTCTTGTGATTCTTGAACAGGGTATTCGCTATTACTAGCTGAATCTTGTTACAGAACTCAATTAGTCTTTCTCCTCTTTCATTCCATGTCCCAAGCCCATATTCTCCTGCAGCCTTTTCTTCTACTCCTTCCCCTACAACTGCATTCCAGTCGCCAATGACTATTAGATATTCGTCCCCCTTTACATACTGCATTACCCTTTCAATAACCTCATACACTTTCTCTATCTGTTCATCTTCAGCTTGCGACGTCGGCATGTATACCTAACTATCGTTGTCGGTGTTGCCTGTTGTCGATTCTGATTAGAACAATCCGGTCACTGAACTGTTCACAGTAACACACCCTCTGGCCTACCTTCCTATTTATAACGAATCCTACACCTGTTATACCTTTTTCTGCTGTTGTTGTTATTACCCGATATTCATCTGACCAGAAAGCCTTGTCTTCCTTCCACTTCACTGTCCCCTACTATATCTAGATTGAGCCTTTGCATTTCCCTTACTTACACTACTGGCCATTAAAATTGCTACACCACGAAGTTGACGTGCTACAGACGCGAAATTTAACCGACAGGAAGAAGAGGCTGTGATATGCAAATGATTAGCTTTTCAGAGCATTCACACAAGGTTGGCGCCGGTGGTGACACCTACAACGTGCTAACAAGAGGAAAGTTTCCAACCGATTTCTCATACACAAACAGCAGCTGATCGGCGTTGCCTGGTGAAACGTTGTTGTGATGTCTCGTGGAAGGAAGAGAAACGCGTACCGTCACGTTTCCGACTTTGATAAAGGTCGGATTGTAGCCTATCGCGATTGCGATTTATCGTATCGTGACATTGCTATTCGTGATGGTCGAGATACAAAGACTGTTAGCAGAATATCGAATCGGTGGGTTCAGGAGGGTAATACGACACGCCGTGCTGTATCCCAACGGCCTCGTATCACTAGCAGTCGAGATGACAGTCATCTTGTCCGCGTAGATGTAACAGATCGTGCAGCCACGTCGCGATCCCTGAGTCAACAGATGGGATCATTTACAAGACAACAACCATCTGAATGAACAGTTCGACGACGTTTGCAGCAGCATGGACTATCAGCTCGGAGACCATTGCTGCGGTTACCTTTGACGCTGCATCACAGACAGGAGCGCCTGCGATGGTGTGTACTCAACGATGAACCCGGATGCACGGATAGCAAAACGTCATTTTTTCGGATGAACACAGGTTCTGTTTGCAGCATCATGATGATCACATCCGTGTTTGATGACATCGCGGTGAAAGCATATTGGAAGCGTGTATTCATCATCGCCATACTGGCGCATCACCCGGCGTGATGGTATGGGGTACTATTGCTTACACGTCTCGGTCACCTATTGGTGGCATTGACGACACTTTGAACAGCGGACGTAAATTTCAGATGTTACGACCCGTGGCTCTACCCTTCATTCGATCCCCGCGAAACCCTACATTTCAGCAGGATAATGCATGACCGCATGTTGCAGGTCCTGTACGGGCCTTTCTGTATACAGAAAATGTTCGACTGCTACCTTGGCCAGCACATTCTCCAGATCCCTAACCAATTGAAAACATCTGGTCAATGGTGGACGAACAACTGGTTCGTCACAATACGCCAGTCACCACTCTTGATGAACTGTGGTATCGTGTTGAGGCTGCATGGGCAGCTGTACCTGTACACGCCATCCAATCTCTGTTTGACACAATTGTCAGGCGTATTAAGGCCGTTATTACGGCCAAAGGTGGCTGTTCTGGGTACTGATTTCTCGGGATCTATGCACCCAAATTGCGTGAAAATGTAATCACATGTCAGTTCTGGTATAATATATTTGTCCAATGAATACCCGTTTATCATCTGCATTTCATCTTGGTGTAGCAATTTTAAAGTTCAGTAGTGTATTTCAAATCCCATGCCGTCTCTAACAGGGTTATAACGTCATTGACAAACTTCAAAGTTTTAATTCCTTCTCCCTTTCCAGATATCCTGTCGGTCGGGTTTACTACTTCCTGAAAGGCAGAGTCGAGTAATTTTGATACTTGGTATTATTGAAACACTAATTAATTCATTTGTTTTGGTGAGTATAGTGGCATTTAAACGGCTCAAAATGTCTTTTATGAAATACAAACAAGCTGTCTGGAAATTCGGGTTGGACAGAGACACACTGTCTCTATTCGCTAGACTGTCGACTCCTGTACGAGGCAGTAGTGGGACGGGATAAAAGCTCTCGGTCACTTGTCGTCCACTACACAGCAGACACCCGGCAGCTCTGTTCCTGGCCTGTCGCCTCAACTGATAAGCCGGTGCCGCAGTCTCGGTTTCTCAGCCAGCGCCAGGTGTTCCGACTGTGGCGATGGAGACGTTCGCACACACACACACACACACACACACACACACACACACACACATTCACGCACACAGAGTAGGCTGCAGTGTGCTCGCTATATCCCGGCCGTGTTTGCCGAGTCTGCCTGGAATGAACCCGCCGACGCACAGTAGCGCCCAGGCCGCGACAAGGAAATTTCCGGCTAATTATGTTACTTCCCGACTGCGCCGTGTCCCGGCAGACTTACAAATTCTCTTTCAGCCGAGATTGCTACCTGCCACACCGGGAAAGGTAAATTATGCGCCCTCGGGCTTGACTGAAAGAGCACGGGGTTCGCGTATGTGAGTGCCCTAATGTAATGTCGCCGCTCGTTTTAGCTTTTTGTGTCCTCGTCTCCACGACACTGATTGCGTCGCTTTATCTCAGGCATCAGAGGACTACCACTTCCTTACGGCGTTCCAACTGGAGAGAGAGGGTTTACACCGCTATTAATTGAAATGAGCAGCTGTACTATTTCCTCGTCACCTTAAGTGTATAGCATTTCACCACGAAGCACACACTTAAATACGAGGGCTATCCACAACGTACATTACGATTTGGAATTAAAAATAAATAAAGTTTTGGAATTTTTTTTATTATATACAGATGAAAGCCACACTTAAATACTACTTTTCTACATAGTTGCCATTTAAATTAATGCACTTATCATAGCGATGGACGAGCTTGGAAATTCCTTCGTTGTAAAATTCGGCCGCCTGCGCCTTCAACCACGTAATGACTGTCTTTTGGGACCGAAAAGGTGTGATTTTTGTGGATTTCCTGGAAAGAGGCGCTACAATAAACTCTCAAAGGTATTGCCAAACTCTGCACAACCTCAGAAGAGCAATACAAAACAATCGCAGGGGAAAGTTGGGCTCAAAGATCTTGCTGATTCACGACAACGCCCGGGCCCACACGGCAAATGCCATTCGTGAAGTTCTCGTATCTTTTAAGTGGGAGTTGTTTCCTCATCCGCCGTACGGTCCCGACAAGGCACCGAGCAACTTCCACGTATTCCCAGCAATGAAGAAGTGGTTGGCTTTGCAGCGTTTTGATGGTGACGCACAGCTTCAAGAAGAGGTAACCACGTGGTTGAAGGCGCAGGCGGCCGAATTTTACGACGAAGGAATTTCCAAGCTCGTCCATCGCTGCGATAACTGCCTTAATTTAAATGGCAACTATGTAGGAAGTAGTATTTGAGTGTGGCTTTCATCTGTATATAATAAAAAAAATTCCAATACTTTACTTATTTTTAATTCCAAAACGTAATGTACTTTGTCGATAGCCCTCGTATCTCCAGTTTCAAATTTTATCTTTTTGCATTCTACATGACACTAGAATAAACAGTGGTAAGTAATATTTCTTGATAACGGTTAACGTATATTCTGGAACTGGAGAACCGGATTTTATTTTCCAAAATTTTGTGTCTTGAACTGAACTGCATTCCTTTCAAAGACGGCCGGTAACGGAATATCCGTAGTAATATGAAAATAGCTACCTTTCCTTCTCTTCCATCGACAGCAGCCCTGCTTCAATACGCAGAAGCCTTTCCCGTATTCTACAACTACATCTACGTGATTACTCTGTTATTCTAAAAAATGGTTCAAATGGCTTTGAGCACTATGGGACTTAACTTCTGAGGTCTTCAGTCACCTAGAACTTAGAACTACTTAAACCTAACTAACCTAAAGGACATCACACATATCCATACCCGAGGCAGGATTCGAACCTGCGACCATAGCGGTCGCGCAGTTCCAGACTGTACCGCCTAGAACCACTCGGCCACAACGGCCGGCCTTTTATTCTCAATAAAGGGCCTGGCGGAGGGTCCGAAGAACCACCTTCAAACTGTCTCTGTATCGTTCCATTCTCGAACGGCGCACGGGAAAAATGAGCACTTAAATATCTCTGTGTGAGCCCTGATTTCTCTTATCTTCTCGTGATGATCATTTCTCTCTATGTAGGTGGGTGCCAACAGAGTGATTTCGCAATCGGAGGAGGAAACTGGCGATTGAAATTTCATGAGGAATTCCCGTCGCAACGAAAAACTCCTTTGTCTTAATGATTGCCACCCCAATTCACGCAACATGTTTGTGCGCTGTCTCCCTAAATTTGCGATAATACAAAACGAGCTGCCCTTATGTGCGGACAAGTGTGGTGTAAACTGCCTCTTTAGAAGACCTGTTGAACCCTCTAAGTGTTCTGCCAATGGCTGCCGTCTTTCGTTTACTCTATCCACAACATTGTCTATGTGATCTTTCCAATTTACGTTTCTGTAAATGTAATCCACAAGCATTTAGTTGAATTTGCAGGTTTGAGTGACTTATCGCTTAGTCGAAATTTATCGGATTTCCTTTAGTACTCATGTGAACAACTTCAAACTTCCTTTTACCACTTTTCGCACCCTGTAGATATTGCAATTCGTTTTGGTCATCTGATGACTTTACATGACGGTAAATGACAGCATTATGTGCAAACAATCTAAGACGGATACTCAGATTGTCTCCTATGTCATTAATATAGATCAGGAACAATAGAGGGTCTATAACACTTCCTTGTGGAACTCCGGATATTACTTCCGTGTGTTACTGTGACATTTTTGACAGGGAATCACGAATACAGTCGCACAATTGAGGCAATATTCCATAGGCACGCAGTTTTGTTAGAAGATGCTTGTGAGGAACGGTGACGAATGCCTGCTATTTGGTAGACATTTAGAAGGATCTTGATGCTTGAATGCATATATCTCTGAAAAAATATGGTCCCTGTTCTTTCGGGCGCAGAGTGGCCGAGCGGTAATAGGCGCTTCAGTCTGTAACTGTGCGACCGTTACGGTCGCAGGTTCGAATCCTGCCTTGGGCATGGATGTCCTTAGGTTAGTTAGGTTTAAGTAGTTCTAAGTTCTAGGGGACTGATGACCTCAGATGTTAAGTCCCATAGTACTCAGAGCCATTTGAACCATTTGAACAAAGCTATTTGTTGAAATTTTTCAGCTTTCAGTCACATAAATTACACCGTAACCAATTTAGACCACTTTGAAAGTCAGATGAATACGTTACACAGTAACATGTCAAAGTATAACATACAGTAGGGAGCTGGAAAAATGGATAAAATGTTTACCGACTAGCTATACTGCCGTAGATAATCTTTTGATGACTTACTAAGAAGTCTAAAACAATCAAGGTAACATTTGTGGGATCTAAGGCTGAAACATCTGGCGAAATCTTTTACACTGAAACAGTTTTGTTTACGAAACGGGCACTGTATTCTGCTCGAGCAGTGTGTCTGGTCGACGTAACTTCACATGCATGGTTTTACTGTAATGCAAAATCTCCAGACGATTTTATGTGATGACTCATCTCCAACCTCGACGCTTAGACCAAATTAACAGCAGAAGAAGATATTTAAAGTTTACCTGTAAATTTCAGAGTTTGTCACCTCAAAAGTAAAAATATGATGAAAATTGAGTAGTTATAATTTACTTGATGCTCACTTACCACGAGAATCGAAATAGACGGATAATGAATACACACTAAAACTATTGAGCCCTTAGACATCACCGGATGCGGATATGGAGAGGCATGTGGTCAGCACTCTCCCGGCCGTTGTCAATTTATCTGACTGGAGCCGCTACTTCTCAATCAAGTAGCTCCTCAATTGGCCACCCAGGGTCTGAGAGCATCTCGCTTTCAAACAGCGCTAGGCTGACAGGATGGTCACCCATCCAAGTGCTATCCAAGCCCAGCAGCGTTTATGTTCGTTGATCTGAAGGAAACCGGTGTTACAACTGCGGCAAGGTCGTTGGCAATTAATATATTACTGCCCGACAGGAAAAGTGAAGCGTCCAGGTGGGGGGGGGGGGGGGGGGGGGGGGGCAGGAAGGCAGGAAAAGAAACGAAATATCACGGCTTGAGAGAGTATGTGATGTTTTTTCAATGATTAGAAAATATTGCTTTATGCTCTCCTGCGACAACCTGGCTCACAGTTGTTGTCACTGGTCCTCGTGTGAGAAGCTCACATCCGACCTGGACCGACGTACGTTCTATCGGATACAGATCTAAGGATCTTGTTAGCTATGGTGCTGCTTCTACAAACGCAGACATTTCATAGAGACACCTGCTATATGTGACGAGCACTGTTGTGTCAAAAAATCACGCTTCAGTAGTGTCACATGAGTGAGCTACACATCCGTGACGTACCGTGGTACCTTCGGAATTCCCTCAGTCACCTGCCGTGACCTGAAGTCATACACGATTGCTTCCCACACCATAAGGTGCGTACCAGGTGTAAAAATGTTAACCGGAATTTTCCTATAGATGGCTCTAGTCGTCAGTGTAGGGCCCGTGAGACCGTGTCTGCAGCGGCATCTGCTTCCTGTAAAGACTGTCGACGAATGTCAACACACTCAAGTTCCATTCATCGGCGTCTGTTTAAAACCTGTAAACATGTAGAGTTTTGTGCCTTAGAACTACGGTTTACTGACGGTATTGGTCTTCTGTTATCATCTGAAGAAAACTGCTGCAGAATGGCATCGACTGCATGTCGAAGCTTTCGGCGAACATGCTCTTGGGAAAACACAATGTTTCGAGGGATTCAGAAAACTCCAAAGTGGCGATTTTGACGTGAAAAAGAAAGAGTACGGAATATCACAGAGCAAGTTTGAAGACAACGAATTGCAGGATTATTAGATGAAGATGATACTCAGACTCAACAGGAACACGCGGAACAATTGAATGTGACGCAGAAAGGAGTTTCTCTTCGGTTGAAAGCTATGAGAAAGGTGCAGAATGTGGGAAAATGGATTTTGCATGAACTGAATAAAATACAGTAAGCAAATCGAAAAACCACTTGTGAAATGCTGCTCTCCAGATACAAAAGAAAGTCGTTTCTCCATGGAATAGTGACAGGTGATGAAAAATGGGTATATTTTGAGAATCCTAAGCGTCGTAAATCATAGGTGGATCCTGACAAACCATCGACATCCACTGCAAGACAAAATCACTTTAGCAAGAAGAAAATGCTCTGTGTTTGGTAGGATGAGGAGGACGTCATCTATTATAATCTGCTGAAACCTGGTGAAACCGTCAACACAGATCCCTACCAACAGCAAATGATCGATTTAACTCGAACGTTAATTTAATACGAAAAATGGCAACACAAAGTCATATTGCTCCTTAATAACGCCCCGTCGCGCACAGCAAACCGGCTCAGGTAAACAATCGAGACGTTTGGTTGGGAAATACTAGGGCATGCGGCTTATTCTCCAGACTTGGGTCCGTCCGATTATCATCTGTTTGCATCACAGGGAGATGTTCTCCCTGAACAACGCTTCAATTCGTATGAAAATGTACGAAAATAGCTCGCTGACTGGTTCGCTTCAAAAGAACTGTTTTTTCTTTGGGGGGGGGGGGGGGGGGGGGGAAGGGGCGTGGCATTCATAGCCTGCCGGAGAGGCGGGAGAAACTAATAAACTGCAATGGAGATTTTTTTTTAATAAAATATTGTTTGTCAGTTTTAGGCAACACACGTGTAATTATTGCAACCAAATTCCGGTCTCATACTTCTACACCCGGTGTAAACAGGAACTTACAATGACAGATTGTGACTTTTGGGTGCTTCACTTTTTTGTCAGCCAGTGTATAATTTAACTGTTTGTTGATGACACTGGTGACACCTCCAAAACTACTCACCGCTAATCATATGTTTTCGCGTCTGGAGCTACTCTCAGTTCCCACTTGTGCCCCTTAATGTTTTTGCGTTAGTAGCTGCCGTAGTTGTGGAGGCATTGGTATCTAAAATCATTGCCCTCAGATCATGGCGGTGACCAGCACATCTTTCGTCTTCTTCGCATCAGTGTACTTTTCAGTGTAAAAATGTACAAATCTGGGCTATAATTTTCCCGAGCATTTACCTAAACGAGCCGTAAAATGCTCCTGTCGAAGCGCAAAAAAGACGATTATGCTGCTCTTTAAAGGACTCCGACAGAAGATGGGAGAACCAGTTGCCTCAATTCTTACTCCCGTTTCGTCACCAAAAATTCTGTTCGCTCTTTGTTAATACAGAACGTTCCTAATCGTTTTACCCATTGCAGTAAAGCCTCCATTCTGAGCGTCTTTCTCTCACAACAACTGTCTCTACATGTCTCTCTTCTACTGTCTCCTTTTTCTCCCACTGCCATTTCCTACTGAAATGTCTCGTATCGTACTGCCTTCATCCCTTTCCCTCTCTCTTCCTTACCACTGTCACCGTCCTCTCTGTCTCACTATAATTTTATTGGTCACAGTCCTTTTGTCTTCCATTGCCTCTGTCACTTTCTTTCTCGCTTACAGTCTGCTGTCTTTCTCTTCAACCACCATTCCCTCCTCTCCACAGAAGCCCTTGAGGATTGTTTCCTCGGCGATTTGACCCCTACACCGGGAAATTTTAACACGTGGGAATAGGGGATGAGGGAAAGGGGGAAAATTTCTTCTTGCTTAAGTTCAACTGCCCGACGGGGTCCAGACCTCTATAACTATGTATGATATCCGCCCATCTCTCTTTTTCATTTCCACTATTTTTCTTTTGCTCACACTGCTACTATCTCCATTCATCTCTCTTTAATCGCCACTGTGTTTTACTGACCATTAGTACCTCGTCACTCTTTGGCTCCCACTGTTTTTGTCTTCGTAAATATATCTTTCTCTTTAAATGTCACTTGCTGTCACTGACCTTCCGTCTCTTTATCTCTCACTGTCATTCTTCCATCTTCACTATTTCTCTCTCTCTTTTAGCACAAATAAGCGTGAATACCTTTCAATACCAAACTTTTTGGTGCAGAATATCGAATGAGGCTTGTGGCAGCTAGTTCCCCGCTTTTCCGTCACAGTGTTCTAAAGAGGAGCATATTTGCATTTTTCAGGTGGCTCCTCTCTTTTCCTTGTCACAGCAGAGTGTGCTGCTTATACGTAACGAATTCAATAGTTAAGTAATGTTTTGAGAGTTTATTTGTACAGGGCGAGTCACGAGGTTTTCCCCCAGTTTCTGGAGGGTATTTCTTAGGTTATTGGGAACAGAAATGTTAATAAAATAATGGGATCAGATCCATAATTAAGGAGCTACAGTAACTGAAAAACTCAGGAAAATGGCAGAAAAACTTTTAATGTAGGATTTCACTATCAAAAATGCACATCGTAAATAGTTTAAACAATTTTGTAGCAGTATCTTGCATTCAGAGTGGACATAAAGCAAGTGTTCAAAATTTCCTTCCTGCATTTGAAGGCAAAGTTTCGTGCGAGAGAGAACCGCGCAAGTAGAATTTCGTAATTGCACATGCTCGTTCCTTATGGATGTTCCGGCATTGAAAATACGCTGTATCAACTCTTCTCGTGTTTCAGCCTTAAGATCGTACACGATGTCTTTCGTCCACCCCCAGATGCAGTAATCTAGGGATATTAAATCTGGGGATCAGGCAGGCCAGTTGATAGCGCCCCCGCGACCTATCCATCGGTGTGGGAATTGTTGATTAAGCTGTTACCACATTTTGGAAGTGTGCAGGTGGCCCGTCGTGTTGGACGAGCATGTGGCGTCTTGTTTCCAGGGGAACATCTTCAAGAAGCCGCGGTACGTCTTATCGTAAGAAGTTACCGTAAATCTGATCATTTAAATTTCCCGGGAGAATAAACGGCCCCAGTAACTGATCACATACAACACCACACCAGACTTTGACACTGAATCTGCGTTGATATTTAGATACTATCGTGGCATGGGGATTTTCGTCTTCCCAGACATTGTTGTTATGCATGTTGTTGACGCCATCTCTTGTAAAGGTTGCCTCAACGCTGAACATTATGAAGCGATAGAGCTGCCGATTTCCATTTAACCAGTTACAAAAGTGCCAACGGTTGGCACAATTATGTGGCTCTAAATGGTGAACTTTCTGCACATGAAAAGGATACAGTCCATTCTCATGAAGAATCCTACATACCTTATACTGTGAAACGTTCAATCGGGTAGCTAGGTGTCTTGTACTTGAACGAGGACTGAGCTCTACTGAATTAAGAATGTTTTCCTCTTCTTGAACGTCACGATGTCTTTCAGAGTGAATACGAATAATGGGAAGAATACTAGCTTCTAGTGATGTCCTATATGTTTTGGCACTCGGAATCCTACGATTGGGATACCGACGGTGATATTCGGCAACAGCAGCCTTCGCATTACGATTACAGAGGTCCAAAATGTTCACCATCACTCCATAATCCTGCGATGAAAACTTGTACTGCATCGAAAAGTGTACTGTACCCAGGAGACAATAACAGTAAGCAGCGACTGCAGTATCAACAACGTGGTTGTTATGCAAACGTACCACTCGATGCACTTGTCTACCTAAGACTGATCGTGTATGCTACGAACAGAAGTGTAGCTCTTCAGACGGTCATTGCCTCCATGGAAAAATGTACTCGGTTTCCTATGGAATCGGGAATCCTTGTACCTAGGCGTTCACCTCTTCGTCCGAAGGTCCCGGGTTCGATTCCCGACCGGGTTGGGGATTTTCTCTTCCCGGGGACTGGGTGTTTGCGTTGTTCTCATCATTTCATCATCATCATCATTCGTGAGAGTGGCTAGATTGAGAGGGTGAAAAAAATTGGACTGCGTAAAAATTGGGACTTTGTACGGGCACTGATGACCGCGGAGTTGAGCGACCCTCGGACTAAACATCATCATCCTCGATTGAAGCAAATCGGTGGCCAAAAGACCTTTCTTTATGCCTCCAAAAGAAAGGAAGTCGCATGGAGAGAGATCGGGACTGTGTAGAGGATGTGTAAGAGTTCCACAGCGAAACATTTTGCAGGATCTGCCAACAAAATTACCCCTCACGCTTTGCCCAGTTTGTTTCGACTACTCTGCAAAGGTTTCACTGGGAACCCACTTTACTTGGGGTCATCAGTCTTCTGACTAGTTCGATGCGGATCGCCACAATTACTCTCCTGCGCCAATCACTTCATCTCGGAGTAGCACTTGCAACCTTCGTTCTCAATCATTTGCTGGATCAGTTTTTCCCTTCTACAGCTCCCTCTATTACCATGGAAGTGATTCCCTGATGCCTTAAGACATCTCCTATCATCCTGCCTCTTCTTATCAGTGTTTTCCTAGTATTCCTTTCCTCTCTGATTTTGCACAGAACCTCCTCATTGCTTGCCTTATCGGTCCACCTAATTTTCAACATTCGCCTGTAGCATCACATCTCAAATGCTTCGATTCTCTTCCGTTCTGGTTTTCCCACAGTCCATGTTTCACTACCATACGACGTTACCCTCCAATCATACATGCTCACAAATGTGTTCCTCAAATAAAGGCCTATGTTTGATACTAGTAAACTTCTCTTGGCCAATAATAGCCTTTTCGCCAGTAGAAGTCTGCTTTTCATGTCCTTCTTGCGCCGTCCGTCACTGGTTATCTTGCTGCCTAGGCAGCAAATTCCTTAACTGCATCTACTTCGTGGCCATCAATCCTGATGTTAATTTTTTCACTGTTCCCTTTTCTGCTACTTCTCATTACTTTCGATTTTCTTCGATTTACTCTCAAACCATATTATGTACTTATTTGACTGTCCATTCCATTCGGTAAATGATGTAATTATTCTTCAGTTACACTCAGGATAACAATGTCATCACTGAGATCCATTCACTTTGAATTTCAATTTCACTCCTGCACCTTCATTTTACTTCCATCATTGCTACTTCGATGTGCCGATTATACAGTAGGGGCGAAAGACTACACCCCTATTTTACCATTTTTAATCCGAGAGCCTCGTTCTCGGTCGTCCACACGTGTTATTCCCGCTTGGCCCTTGTACATATTGTGTGTTACCCATCTCTCCTTATAGCTTACCCCTATTTCTCTCAGAATTTCGAACATCTTTCAGCATTTTAGATTGTCGATAGCTTTATCCTGGACGGCAAATACTAAGAAGGGGTCTTGATTTTTCTTTAGTCTTGCTTCCATTATCAACGTCAACGTCAGAGTTGCCTCTCTGGCGCTTTTGCCTTTCCTAAAGCCAAACTGATCGTCAACTAGCACATCCTCAACATTCTTTTTCATTCTTTTGTATATTATTCCTGTCAGAAACTTTAATGCATGAGCTTTCAAGCTGATTGTGCGATGAGTCTCACACTATCAGCTCTTGCGGTCTTCGAAATTGTGTGGATGATATTTTTCTGAAAGTCAGATGGTATGTTTCCAGACTCATACATTCGACACACGAACATAAATAGTCGTCTTGTTGCCAATTCCCCCAATGATTTTATAAATTCCGAAGTCGTCCAAAACCCTTTTAAATTCTGATTCTAATACTGGATGCCCTATCTCTTCTAAATCGGCTCTTGTTTCTTATTCTATCACAATGGACAAATCTTTTCTCTCATAGAGGCCTGCATTGTACTGTTTCCACCTTTACCCTCTCTCCTCTGCATATGACACCCTTGCTTTTAATTTCACCGCAGGTTGCTTTGACATTCTTATATACTGACTCAGCCCCTCCGACAGTCAAATCTTTTCGAAATTCTTCACATTTTTCATGCAGACATTTCGTTTTAGTTTCCCTGCACTTCCTATTTATTTCATTCCTCAGTGACTTGTATTTCTGTACTCCTGAATTTTCCTGAACTTTTTTGTACTTCCTTCTTTCATGGATCAAATGAAGTATTTATTCTGTCACCCATGGTTTCTTCGTACTTAGCTTCTTTGAAACTAGGTTTTCCTTTCCCACTTCAGTGATAGCCCTTTTTAGAGATCTCAATTCCTTTTTCACTCTACTGCCTACTGAGCTAATCTTTATTTGCTGTATCTACACTCCTGGAAATTGAAATAAGAACACCGTGAATTCATTGTCCCAGGAAGGGGAAACTTTATTGACACATTCCTGGGGTCAGATACATCACATGATCACACTGACAGAACCACAGGCACATAGACACAGGCAACAGAGCATGCACAATGTCGGCACTAGTACAGTGTATATCCACCTTTCGCAGCAATGCAGGCTGCTATTCTCCCATGGAGACGATCGTAGAGATGCTGGATGTAGTCCTGCGGAACGGCTTGCCATGCTATTTCCACCTGGTGCCTCAGTTGGACCAGCGTTCGTGCTGGACGTGCAGACCGCGTGAGACGACGCTTCATCCAGTCCCAAACATGCTCAATGGGGGACAGATCCGGAGATCTTGCTGGCCAGGGTAGTTGACTTACACCTTCTAGAGCACGTTGGGTGGCACGGGATACATGCGGACGTGCATTGTCCTGTTGGAACAGCAAGTTCCCTTGCCGGTCTAGGAATGGTAGAACGATGGGTTCGATGACGGTTTGGATGTACCGTGCACTATTCAGTGTCCCCTCGACGATCACCAGTGGTGTACGGCCAGTGTAGGAGATCGCTCCCCACACCATGATGCCGGGTGTTGGCCCTGTGTGCCTCGGTCGTATGCAGTCCTGATTGTGGCGCTCACCTGCACGGCGCCAAACACGCATACGACCATCATTGGCACCAAGGCAGAAGCGACTCTCATCGCTGAAGACGACACGTCTCCATTCGTCCCTCGATTCACGCCTGTCGCGACACCACTGGAGGCGGGCTGCACGATGTTGGGGCGTGAGCGGAAGACGGCCTAACGGTGTGCGGGACCGTAGCCCAGCTTCATGGAGACGGTTGCGAATGGTCCTCGCCGATACCCCAGGAGCAACAGTGTCCCTAATTTGCTGGGAAGTGGCGGTGCGGTCCCCTACGGCACTGCGTAGGATCCTACGGTCTTGGCGTGCATCCGTGCGTCGCTGCGGTCCGGTCCCAGGTCGACGGGCACGTGCACCTTCCGCGCGACCACTGGCGACAACATCGATGTACTATGGAGACCTCACGCCCCACGTGTTGAGCAATTCGGCGGTACGTCCACCCGGCCTCCCGCATGCCCACTATACGCCCTCGCTCAAAGTCCGTCAACTGCACATACGGTTCACGTCCACGCCGTCGCGGCATGCTACCAGTGTTAAAGACTGCGATGGAGCTCCGTATGCCACAGCAAACTGGCTGACACTGACGGCGGCGGTGCACAAATGCTGCGCAGCTAGCGCCATTCGACGGCCAACACCGCGGTTCCTGGTGTGTCCGCTGTGCCGTGCGTGCGATCATTGCTTGTACAGCCCTCTCGCAGTGTCCGGAGAAAGTATGGTGGGTCTGACACACCGGTGTCAATGTGTTCTTTTTTCCATTTCCAGGAGTGTATATAGCCTTAGTGACGTTCAAGTGTATCTCGTCATCTCTTAGTTCATCCATATCCCACTTCCTTGCATATTGGTTCTTCCTGACTAATCTCTTAAGCTTCATCCTATTATTCATCACCACGACATTGTGATCTGAGTCTACATCCGGTCCTGCGTATCCTTACAATCGAGTATATGATTTAGGAACTTCTGTCTGACCATGATGTAATCTAACTAGAATCTTCCCATACCTAACGATCGTTTCCAAGTATACCTCCACCTCTTGTGATTCTGGAACAGGGAATTCGCTATTACTAACTGAAATTTATTACAGAATGAGGGTGACCTCATATGTTAGAAGTCTTCGACCGCCAATGCTGATTATTAACATCCCTCATGCAGTTCCGACGAATCCCCATGCGATTTCCGTATTTCTGGATCCCTGAAGAAATACCTTCATGGCCATCCATCTGCTTCGGATTAAGAGGTGGTCGCGTAGGTACGGCCCTGGAACCGTATTCAACAGCATGCATTTTTCCATGGGGGCACTGACCGTTTTGTCCCACAGGAGGGTAAATGTATTAACAATTATGGCAATTACTTGCGAAATTTTAAACACTTCACATACTTTTCTCCTCCTGTCTCGCTTTCTTTTGACTGTTCCTTATGGCTTATCTCAATAAGAGTTTGTGTTCTGTCGGTTAAAACGTCTTTGGAACGTCCAAGTCTATTCTTTTTCCTTTCTACGTGTTGCATTAACGATTGTCGGTAGCTCGATTTTCTCTGATCTTACCAATCTTAATCATTTCGCAAAACGTATGTATGTGGAAAAACTATCTTACCAACTCTTCTCAAACCAATCAGAAATCAAGCATTACTGGAGGATCGCTCCAACGAGCGAGTAGTGAAACCTTTTTCGTGGATGGGCATTATTTTGCAAAGTGATATTAGCTTTTCGTAACCTAATTCTCTGTGGTCTTTCTACTCTTACTCGCTCGGGACACATACTTCTAGGTAATTGATGACTATCATGGTTTCCAGCAAAATTATAACGGATGTAAACGATCATCAAAGAATTTGTGTGATGGTTTTTGATGCCACTCTTCAGCAGATGCAGTTTTATTAGCAGTATGGGAGCACGTATAAGAAGCACTTCTTATGTTTAAAATTTTTGCAGATGTTCTTCTGTACATAGACATCAGGTTTTAACACACAGCACCCCAAAGACACGCGATTCTTTCTCTCTTGGACGTTTTTATATATCCACAGTGCTGCTACATGCTTTATGGCTCTAGTTTTGATGTATAAGTGACTACGGTGTTGATACTATTCTATCCATCCAGCTCTACATGTATATATATGTGGTGTGTGTGTGTGTGTGTGTGTGTGTGTGTGTGTATACAGCTCCGCTCCGCTGTCCCCTCCCCACCCCATACCACCGCCATTTTCTATCCTCTTCCCACCCACCCACACACCCACACCCACCCACACACACACACACACACACACACACGCACACACGCACACGCACACAGGGTCGCATAGACAGGTATAGTATAAACTACATTTCATTTATGCATCAAAAGGCGTTTACAAATAGCCTTGTCTGTGCAACGAGCTATAGGAGTAGCACCTTGGCCAGTAATCCAGTCCGTTAAGTCTTCGATTCGAGCGCATTTACTGCTTACATTTGAATAACAGTCAGCTGTTATGTTAGTCCGAGCCTTGGCGTATTACGACTCACCCTCATTCTGCTGCTATCAATGTCAAAACAGGGCGGAGAAACGGATGGAGACTCGGACTACCTTATTTGTCCTCTCCAAGACCTGGAGGAGAAATAAGGTACCTGAAACCACCGTATTAAAATCACACAATGTGTAACCAAAGGATATACGGCATTAGACTGAAAATAGAAAGATTTCGATTTCTTATTAATACAACACAATCCAAAGAGTGTTTTGTGTGTGTGTGTGTGTGTGTGTGTGTGTGTGTATGTGGGTGGGTGGGTGGGTATTTGCTTGTTTGTTTTTTTGAGTTCACAGGTAGTCAGCGGGAAGGTTATTAGCGCCCTTCCTAATATTAAAAAGTAGGATGGCGCATAAAAGGGCTAAAAATGTTGTCACACACCTACAAAACGACACTCGCTCACTAACAGCTCACTCGCGTCAACACGAACAATACAAAGTTGCATTTCCAAATGCTTCTTGGGTCTGCCAAAAGAAGTTTAATTTTTAGTAGCATGTCATATCCGACGTACACTTCTTGTTACACGTGGCTAAATGATGTCGAAAGCAAAGCCTCAGATGGAATATCGTTAAAATAACCGAGGGTTATTAACGTGATCGAAAATGATTTTCAAACGACCGGGCGGGATTCAAACGAAATAGGAGGCTCGTCAGAACTTCGTCCTTGAATTCCCTGAAGCCAACGTTTACAATGAGTTGATCATTGTGCGAATACTTTGGTATTAACCTACTTTTGTTTACCTTCACTGGAATATTATGAGTAACTGTATTCGTTTAATGTGAATGACTAAATTTCAGAAAGAGATAACCCATTTATTGAAATGTAAAAGTACCGTCAGTGGTAATTTGTCTATTTATAGAGGGCTAGTGTCGGAATTAGCCTACAAAATGTTGCACAATTATCTTACACTTTGTTATTATTTAATATGTTTTTGTTCCATATATAATTGTAATATTTTGGAAATAATTAAATGGTTCACCAGTTGCTCATGAGAAGACAATTCTGTGATGAAGAATCTCTGCGCTATAGGTTTTAATATACACAACGACAAAACAACAACTTTCAAAATAAATCTTATCCTGCAAACCAGTAATATGAGAAAAAAATTGAAAAAATTACACATTCTTAGCATAAATTAATATCAAACTCTCTTTAATGTGGCAGTCATGGAATACATGATATTTAAGATTAATTTAAGAGAAATACCACTGCGTAGTTGGAGCACGACATTTTAATGAAAAAAACCGAAATCTCCTTCTTAAACGACTATATTGCATAAAACAGCAGATTCACCCACCCCTAAGGTTTGATGCCGTGAACTGCGAAGAAGCCCCTACTCGCTAAATACGTTAAGACAGCAGCAACCAGCGTAAATTAGCTTTTGTAGTAATTACTCGATAACAAAAACGGAGAGAGCAGTAACTCAACTTAATGCCCCTGCTAATTGAACAGAATCTCCTCCGAGGAGAATTTATAACGGTACAACTTTTTTAAAACGAAGGATGTGAAATATTCTTTCGGCGCTTACGTAATTTACTATTTACTGCTTTCATTTATCATGACTCAGTGGTTTTGTTGCCTTTTCAGTAGACAAATTCTGTTAACGGAACGTACATTTCAAGTGAATCACAACGAGTAACAAATAAAAGATTAGAACGATATATAGAAAGAAGGAAATTCTGAAGTTATGTCTGTGTTTCTGGCTGATATGTTTCGTCCGCAGTCATCGATGCTTTGTGCAACATTACTGAAGAGAAGCACCTTGTGGCTTATCTCCTTTCGAAGGCTGCAGTACGTTTAATTTTGCATGAAATCTTAGGTTTAATAAAGGTGACAGCGAGACGTCTCTTTCGCGAGTGTCTGACAATGTGCTTCACGGGACTTATTTCAGCTGTTTTTGAGTTTAGCGACAGGTTAGCCTCACAGAGTACACAAATCTTGTAGGATTTCACGTGTGCCTATCGCACTACTGAGTTAGTAAACGATTTATGGACAGTTTAAGCCTTATGGGCCTCTACAATATGAGCGTTTGATATGATTAGTTTTATTGAGAGAGTCTGTTAGCACTTCTATCGCATTTGCATAATCTTAACTGTATTTGTTTAGTGAGTATTGTTGTTATATATTTTAGGTCTTATTTGAAAACAATTTATGGTAACCATTTTTCTTTATTGTAGTTTTGTCAGGTAAATAAATCATCAAGTCGTTAAAATTCGCATATCTTATTTAAAATCATATCTGAATGAGAGCAGTGAAGTCTCTAAACACGTGTCATTTCATTTGTGTAAGTACCTGTACCTGGGTTTCAGGCTAGATGCCCCATTTACGTTCGATGGTGAGGTGCTATTCCAGAAAATGAACCTTGGCAAGTCTTTATGTGCGTACTCGCCTGCTTAGCTGATTGGTAACCTGTTTGCCAACCAAGCTGAGGGGTCCGGGTTCGCATCCCTGCCTGCTTGGAGATTTTCTCCGTTTGTGGACTGGGTGTTATGTTGACCTCATCATCATCTGATCATCGCCGACACGCAAGTCGCCAAATTGAAATAAAACTTGCAACCTGGCGGCCGAACTTCTCCGAAAGGGGCCTCCGGGCCATCAGTGCCACAGGATCATTTCATTTTTTCCTCTACGTGTGTAAGGGTAATTTAAATTAGACTGAGGTGGCAGTGCGAATTTGGATCGAGGGTGGAGGCGTGCCACAGTAATCCGTGAGGTTGTGCGAACCGCTGTGCCAAGGTGGCTTAGCGGCTTGCGAGACTTGAGATTTGATTCCCGTCCTTGATACACTCACCGATTTAGTCCATATACAAAAAATCATATCAGTATGAGACCAGAAAAGTCTCTGAAATTGTGCCATTTTGTGTGCAAAAGGATTTAATCATTCGTCACGTTTATTTATTATCTGTCGAACTTACATGTTTAATTCTCTGAATACGTATAATTTTAGATTGCAGGATCAGCTGTAAAACCGTATTTAGTTGCTGGGCATAAATCAGATGGTGCGCTACAAGATCATTCGACATTTAGCGACGTACGCTTCAAATTAGGTCCCATCCTCATGGACAATGTTTACAGTCACTTTGCTGGAAGATGCACCGCGGCAAAGGATCAGCCGAGCGCTCTTTAGCTGTTTGGGCGCGAGGGAAGCAAGCTCGCAATTGTCTGTCGCTTCTGGGGTGCAACTTGTGGTAACATCGCAGCTGGTTCGTCTTTTCAGGGACAAATAATTGTGATCATATCCATTACGTCGCATCTCAAATGAAGGTCAACCGCATCATAGCTCAAAGGCTAATTAACAAGAAGTTAGCCGGTAGCCTTAAATCTGCCCCTTGGTTCTCTGAGCACTGAGAGAGTTGGACCTGAAGCAGAACTGAAGCAAAAGCCTCCATTTATAAGGTCACTGGCTAATCTTATGTCATCTTCTTCCTTAATAACACTATCCCATATGCTGAAACTACACACCAGAATCTCTTCTTTATACGCCGTAGGATGACCGATAGCAATGAATGTCCCCCAGTCGCAGATTATCTTGGTTATTATAACCATTTGTGGCACTGCAATAGTATTGAATTTTACTCGAATGACTGGAAAAATTACTTATTTCCTGGTACCTACTCCTATGTACTAAATTCTGAGAGACAACCACAAAGTACTATTTGAAAGGAGAAGTGCGTACATTTTCTCATTATAAACATTAATCTTGACATAAGATGCCCAGTTTTCTATTGTTTCCCTCTCCCAACATTTTCGCCTTAATAAAACATTTGCAAAGTCCCTACCTTTACATTGTGCTTCCATAGAACACGTCAACAGAGAAACCTTCAATATCACAGTTCCCTTATTCATCCAAAACTCCTTCATTCACAGTTTCATACTGCTTGTCACTTTATATTTACTACCCTCTCCTCATAACAGAATAAAAGCTTTGTGCAGCAAAGATCATGACCTCTGTTCTACTATATTATATTTAGTTCACCTTTGGATAGCCAACCAGATTTTACATCTTAATGAAGAGCTGTTGACATACCTTCCTCTATACGAGTAAATGCACACATTCTCTCCTAGAAATATTTATTCTAGTATCTTCCATATTCTGAAACATAGCCTCATCACATAAATCAACATCCCCACCCGCCCCTGGTAATAACCAACATTGGTGAATACAACATAAATATCATTTCCAGCAGACGAGCCCAATGCGATGCAGCCATCACAATCCACCACAAATTTATTTTCATCCACATTTCTACATTGCTGGTATTGCATCGTGCTCAATTGGAACTCCCCGAAAACTTGATCTCTACCAAGTATCGAATCACCTCAACCTCTTTCCGGCAAAGAATCTTCAACGTGAACTATACTCATCCATCCCTGAAATGAATAAAATATTTAACACTGTTGCCTCATTGTACATGGTGTAAATCGGTGTAAGTGCTGATATTTCTATTGTCTCACAAACTGCGACAGTCGCGAATAAAACAGTGACTCGTATATACAACAAGTTTCCTTTAATTTACGTCTATGGTCACATACGTTTTGAATCCCTGGAGGACAGACGACGTCCTTTCCGCCAACACTGCTGAGAAAATTCAGAGAACCGGCATACGTAACTGACTGTGGAACAATTGTACCATCACCAACATCTATTTCACTCACGGACCGCGAAGACAAGGTAGGAAAAATAAGTGCTGGTACGGAGATGTATGAAGTGGTACACGGTACACTCCGCCATGCCCCATTCGGTGGCTTGCTCATTATATTTGGAGGTGTAGATTGTATATACTTGGTTAGGCATACATCAGTCAAGTTATACTAAAGACTCGTTCTTTGTGGTCGATGACTGATAGTTGTTCCTAAGGGCAACGAATGAAAATCGTTTTCATTAATTTCGTATGTCCTCGGCTGCTGAAGGCCACGCGCTGCATTTGCCTTCTCCAATACTTGTAAAAATGAGTTCCCGACACCCGAGATTCAAATCTGCGGCGATAGCTCGTCATTCGCTGCGGATGGTGTAACCTCTTCCTTCCTAATCGGCCTACTGCATTGTGTTATAATTTACCGCGATTGCGTATGCCTAAAGAAAGTGTACAGTGGTCAAGGCTATCGCAGCCGTAGGAAAACAATACTGGTTAGTAGAAGGAAGAATCTGTTCTAAATCTAATTTAATCACTGATGATAATTTTGAAATGGGTGGAAATTTAGTGCAATCCCTGAAGAACCACACAGGGGAGAAAAGGGCACCACTTAATATTTAATACAAAGGAAATAATGATGAGAAATAAAGAATGATTTAACGATCGTCATCCTACTAGGGCAATGAATATCCAAACTCCCAAGAAAGGTAATGGTAAAGAAAATTGAGCAAATAATCATTGTCGGGGCAACAGAAGTTTGTCACGTTTTTCCTCAATACAACAGTTGACGAGAAAATAAATGAATCAGAAAGCATTGAGTTTGCAACTACTTGTTCTGAAATACTAAATTTTGAAAGTTAAGGTAAATTACGTTACTGGTTAAATAAATCACTGGCTTAACTGAAACTTGGTTACATATAAAATGACTTTCAGCAACCCCAGCGTATCGTAATGCAAAATTTAGAATGAGGTAAGCATTTTACCTTTGGTTATTGAAAGACTGAAGTGAATTAAATTTAAGCAAATGAGTAACTAATTTGACTTTTAATATGACAACAATAAAATACATATCAAGCCAGCAGAAGTCACTTGCTTAGCAAAATACAGAATGGTTGAATATGCGCACTCTTAATTTGTGCTGTATCTTTAGTTATCGGTTTTGCCAGCGATGTTTTATGTTCCTTTAAGTGATTGATGTTAATACTCAAAATTGTAGATAACTTAACTGTAAATTTAATTTAATTGTAAATAATTAAATACACAAAATGAACAGTCTCCATGGCAGAAAACTTAGACTGAGACTGGTAATTAGGAAACAAACAAAACTGGCAGTAAGTGGTAAGTCAATTTTCATATTTTTACGACACTCGATGACTGCATGGAAAGGAAAGAGACCATGTTCGGTAATAATGTCTGAGGACAATGGCAACATAGGTGTCCAACAAGTTTTAACTATTGCAGATTATTATTCATGAAAGTTAGTCGAAAATTGTGAAAGATTTGCCTCTACAATATTAGTTACACTTTGTCACTTAACAGTCTTACGATGTTGTAGCTGTGCGGACGCGCAAGAATGTAGCCGATGGCACAGCTGAGCTGCCACTGTTGCTGCTACTGGTTGAGAACCACGAGTCGTCTCCAGAGCCACGGATGGTTATGGGACAGGCAACAGAACTGCAGCTTTTCTCCGCCTGTCCACTCCTGCCGTGCTCTCAATATTCGCTGGTTAATGACGTAGGGGCGCCTACACTGTCGCACTCATAGTTGCACACAGCGTTCAAAAGGTGCACCCAAAAATCACTTCCGCAGTCTTTCATTACTCAGGCTGCTCTGCTTCCTATCTGGTCGCAGCGCGACAGAGACTTTGCATGCGCAAAGATAAGCAACAGCTCACCTGCTACCATTTCGTCGTTGCTATCCATACATTTAAATAAAGTTCCCTTGGCTATTACCCACCAATTTACAATACTTATATTGCAATTACAATCAATTATCTACGATCACAAATAAATACACTATTACATCCAATACATAGGAGGATGAGTCAGATGAAAACCTTAAATTTGTAATAACAAATCGAAATTTCGCGCCGTCAGCCTGTAAGTTGGTAAGCGTGCTACAAACAGCGTGCAGAATGGCCTGTAGGTGGCAGCGTAGTGCAGATGCACACATATTGTCGCAGTACCAGTGTAAAGATGACCGCCCCACTTGCGACTTGCACCAGGGAATAACAGCGTTCTCTTATTCGGTTTTTGTGTAGTGACGGTGTGAAACGTATTGAAATTCATGTACGAATGAAAGTTCAGTAACGTGATGCATGTTTATCACAGCAGCAAGTCTACAAATGGAGTAGGAAGTTCGCAGATGGTGTGACTTCAGTGGAAGACGCTCCTCGTCCAGGTCAGGCACAACGAATTGTGACCCCACAGAACATCGCAGCAGTTAAGCCATAGTGAAGGAAAACAACAGAGTGACACTGAATGACACTGCAGCATGTTTAGAGATTAGTCATGAGTCAGCACATCACATTGTACATGTTGTGCTCCGGTTTCACAAAGTGTCTGCAAGATGGGTGCCACGGCAGCTGACTCCTGAAATGAGACAACGATATGTTGATGCTTGTGAAGAACTTCTTCGACGCTTTGAACGAGAACGTGATGGCTTCCTTGCAAGAATCGTTACTGGGGACGAAACCTGGGTTCATTTCCACCAGCCGGAAACGAAGAGAGCGAGCAAGGAATGGCGCCATTCCACATCACCAAAACCAAAGAAGTTTTGAACAGAACCATCAGCAGGGAAGGTTATGCTGACTCTCTTTTGGGACGAAAGAGGCGTCATTTTGGAGCATTACATGCCTAGAGGGACCACTTTCACCACTGAATCATACACAGATCTCCTAAAAAATCGTCTGCGGCCTGCAACCACATCAAAGTGACATGGATTGGTGTCAGCAGGTGTCCTTTCGCAATATGACAATGCAAGGCCCCACACTGCCCGTACAACAGTTGCAACAATCACAGACCTGGCTTTGAGTGTCTTCATCCACCATACGGACCAGACCTTGCCCCAAGTGATTTCCATATGTCTGGACCCCTCAGAGACGCAATGTCAGGAAAGAAGTTCCGTTCTGATGGAGCGATCTGCCACGCGGTGCATGAGTGGTTGCGCGGACAACCAAAAGACTTTTTTTAAAAGGAATTTATGCACTTTGTAAGCGCTGGAGGACTTGCATTGAGCGTGGGGGAGATAATGTTGAAAAGTGATATAGCTTTGTACCACTTCTGCACAATAAGTAATATATTTAAAAAAATATTTGAGGTTTTCATTTGACTCATCCTCGTATTAAATATAGTTTCTGTAATAACGATTACTGATTCACAATTAGAAGTACAGTACAAGTTATCAATGGATATTAAACAGTGAAAAATTCTGGGCGGTGCAGAAGGTATTTTATGTGCATTTTCGGTGTTACAATGGCTCTGTGGAGCCGACGTAACGTGCGTTTGTCAGACACTTTTGGTCGTCCTATGCGGCGGTTTACCCTTACGGAAAAATTGTTTCTACTGTATCAAAGCTCCATACTAGATACTGTTCACATCGGAAACCCTATTTTTTGTAATCTCGAATATGCTACTAACCAGGCAGTCGAAAACATTCCATTGGAACTACTGACGTCGTTGGGAGAAGATGTATGAGACAGGCGAAATAGCCTCACAAAAAAAAATGGCTCTGAGCACTATGGGACTTAACATCTGTGCTCATCAGTCCCCTTGAACTTAGAACTACTTAAACCTAACTAACCTAAGGACATCACACACATCCATGCCCGAGGCAGGATTCGAACCTGTGACCGGAGCGGTCACGCGGTTCCAGACTGAAGCGCCTAGACCGCACGGCCACACTGGCCGGCGAAATAGCCTCACATTTCAAGAAGAATGTAATAATTCCAATCCCAAAGACAGCACGTGTTAACAGATGTGAAAATTACCGAACTATCAGTTTAATAAGCCACAGCTGCAAAATACTAACGCGAATTACAGACGAATGGAAAAACTGGTAGAAGCCGACGTCGGGGAAGATCAGTTTGGATTCCGTAGAAGTATTGGAACACGTGAGGCAATACTGACCCTAAGACCTACGTTTCTAGCATTTGTCGACTTAGAGAAAGCTTTTGGCAATGTTGACTGGAATATTCTCTTTCAAATTTGGAGGTGGCAGATGTAAAATACAGGGAACGAAAGGCTATTTACAATTTGTACAGAAACAAGATGGGAGTTATAAGTGTCGAGGGACATGGAAGGGAAGCAGTGGTTGGGAAGGGAGTGAGACAGGGTTGTAGCCTCGCCCCGATGTTATTCAATCTGTATATTGAGCAAGCAGTAAAGTAAACAAAAGAAAAATTCGGAATAGGTATTAAATTCCATGGAGAAGAAATAATAACTTTGAGGTTCACCGATGACATTGCGATTCTGTCAGAGACAGCAAAGGACTTGGAAGAGCAGTTGAACGGTATACAGTGTCTTGAAAAGAGGATATAAGATGAACATCAACAAAAGCAAAACGAGCATAATGGAATGTAGTCGAATTAAATCGGGTGATGCTGAGGGAATTAGATTATGAAATGAGACGCTTAAAGTAGTAAAGGAGTTTTGCTATTTGGGGAGCAAAATAACTGAAGATGGTCGATGTGGAGAGGATATAAAATGTAACTGGAAATGGCAAGGAAAGCGTTTATGAACAAGAGAAATTTATTAACATCGAGTATAGACTGAAGTGTCCGGAAGTCGTTTCTGAAAGTATTTGTATGGAGTGTAGCCATGTATGGAAGTGAAACGTGGACGATAAATAGTTTGGACAAGAAGAGGATAGAAGCTTTCGAAATGTGGTGCTACAGAAGAATGCTGAAGACTGGATGGCTTGTTTCAAATGGCTCCGAGCACTATGGGACTTAACATCTGAGGTCATCAGTCCCCTAGAACTTCGAACTACGTAAACCTAACTAACCTAGGACATCACACACATCCATGCCCGAGGCAGGATTCGAACCTGCGACCGTAGCGGTCGCGCGGTTCCAGACTGAAGCGCCTTGAACCGCTCGGCCACACCGGCCGGCCTGAAGACTGGATGGGTACATCACATAACTAATGAGGAGGTATTGAATAGAATTGGGTAGAAGAGAAATTTGTGGCGCAATTTGATTAGAAGAAGGTATCGGTTGGTAGGATATGTATTGAGGCATCAGGGGATCACCAATTTAGTACTAGAGGACAGCGTGGTCGGTAAAAATCGTACAGGGAGACCAAGAGATGAGTAGGCTGAGCAAACTCAGAAGGCTGTAGGCTGGAGTAGGTACTGGGAGGTGAAGAAGCTTGCACAGAAGAGAGTGGCATGGAGAGCTGCATGAAACCAGTCAGTGGACTGAAGACCACAACGACAACAATATCTGACTAGCATCGACTACCATGCCAAGATCAAAGTTGCCTAAAACGTGAACTTTTGCGTTGATCACTACAGACCTGTTTGTTGCACACTGTTCGTGTATCGTGTGTTCATTCGTGCTACACGACATAAAATTCGGTCTTCATTCATGAAATATGGGACAATCTTTTTGGTCACAATGTGTAAACGAAAAGATGATAGAGATTAGAAGAAATACTCCTAAATTTTCACACGTGTGTGTGTTAGGGATGGAGAGATCTGAGGAGGGTAGCAGGAACTGCTGTGAAAGACAGACACAGAAATATAGACATACACACACACACACACACAGAGAGAGAGAGAGAGAGAGAGAGAGAGAGAGAGAGAGAGTGAGAGAGGGGGGGAGAGAGAGAGGGAGGGAGAGAGCGCGGGCCAAGAGAGGGGTAAGTTCGACACAGAGTCGCAGCAAGGGAACCTCTTTCCGTTTCTTGTCATTCCGACTGGACCGGTGACAGCTTTTGGCCGTGTGCCCAGAAGCGCAGAACTAATGCTTCCGCGACCGAGCAGGAAAGCAAAAGAGGCGAAGGCGGACGAAGCAGGAGCCGGAGGGAGCCGTCAGAAGAAGGTGAAGAAGAGGCGAGCGAGGAGAACGGTCATAAATCCCAGGGAGACGGGACGTCCTGTCCGGCGTCCGTAGCCTTCAGCGTGCGGGCAATTCAAAGGAATATTCATCACACTTCAACTCCCAATACGCACCGGCGTCGTCGTCGCAGGCAGCGGCGGCGGCGGCGGCGGCAGTGGCCACCGTGCCGGCACCTGCGAAATGTAAATATCGTTCTCCGTCCGGTCGCAAAAAAAGACGGGCAGAAGGCGAGGAGACCCGACAGTAGGGCTGCACCTCTGATACGTGGTCCGTCGCTGCTCCAACGCGGCCGTCTGTCCACGTCAGAGAAGAGAACCTCCACCCAAGGGCGCTGCATCTCTCGAGGAGGCTGGACAGCGGATGCGGCCTGCGCCGGAGGAGCAGAGGGAGAAGGAAACGTAACAAGCACGAGTCTGACCGCAAAAGAAACATAAATCATTTGACAGCAGATTCTCTGAGGATTTCGTTATTCAATCTACGACAAAAACACGTAACATCCTTTTTTCCATGTAGTTCCTTCCCTCTTTCCCCTCCTTCTTTCCCAGTCCCTCCTCATCTCCTCATCCTCCAACAAGCCTCCAGCCATCACGTCGCTTCCGCTGAACTTTGTTTTCCGTCGTCTGGCGATTTACACGCCCTTCACTCGGGCCCTGTACTGCTTTACCGTCGCAGACACTACAGTTAACGTTTCCAGAACCCGTCTGCGATGTCTGGTTTCACGAGGAACAATGTCCCGAAAAAAGAAAACCGAAAGCGAAGGAAGAAACGCAAAGACTGTATACACTTATGGAGTAGCTAGCGGAAGCAGGAGAAACGAGAGGAGGGCTAAATTGGAAAGGAAATGAAAGAAATTTTAATCCGCTGTGCTGCCAGTTAACTGGAAGGGAAGACGGATGGTACTGGCTTTCTCTGTAGGAGCTGAGAATTAGTTGCGGCCGGCCGTGGTGGTCTAGCGGTTCTAGGCGCTCAGTCCGGAACCGCGCGACTGCTACGGTCGCAGGTTCGAATCCTGCCTCGGGCATGGACGTGTGTGATGTCCTTAGGTTAGTTAGGTTTAAGTAGTTCTAAGTTCTAGGGGACTGATGACCACAGAACGGGAACTGCTTCCTGGAACTAACAAGGGGAGGCCGCCAATTGTAAAATTCAGATTACCGCTGCGCCACGACGCTCTGGTAAATTATTAATCGTAGAGAATATTTAACCGCAACGGTTTCTTTTAACTGTCGATTTTCTCGACAACGGCTGAGAAGTGCATCTTGGTGCTTAGCCACATTACACCTCTGGCCATGAGCTTTTATTATGCGCAGTATGAATCGAATCTGAATTTTACAATTGGCGGCCTCCCCTTGTAAGTTATATGTGTACCAAGATTGGTAGATATCACTGTTTCACACCTTCATCACGAGAGAACAGAAACTTTACTGATATTCAAAATAATTTTAACAAGTTGTTCGTTTTTAGTGCTTCTTGATCTTTTATTTCGATCTTTCCGCATAATTGTCAGATCAAAAAAAAAAAAAAAAAAAAAAAAAAAAAAAAAAAAAAAAAAAAAAAAAAAACCAAAGTAATACTAAATATGAAGACTCTGCTGTCTATTATTTTACAAGATGCAGAAAATGCATGTAAATGTCGAAGTTACCTATGTACTTGCGTCAGCAACCCGTCGCATCTGTATCAGAACGACACGTCTTAATAATAGGTAACTGTTTCTCTGCCTCGTGATGACTGGGTGTTGTGTGATGTCCTTAGGTTAGTTAGGTTTAAGTAGTTCTAAGTTCTAGGGGACTGATGACCATAGATGTTAAGTCCCATAGTGCTCAGAGCCATTTGAACAATCGGTAACTGCAGTCTACTTTTTAAAAACGTGGAGGAAGGAATGGGAGGAAAAGAGAGAAGAAGGAGAGGAGAGAAAAGTGGAGCGAAGGGTTTGGAAGAGAGGAGCGCAAAGGGCAGGGAGGGGAAGTAGTTGGGATGTCGCCGGCCGCGGTGGCCGTGCGGTTAGGGCGCTTCAGTCCCAAATCGCGTGACTGCTACGGTCGCAGGTTCGAATCCTGCCTCGGGCATGGATGTGTGTGATGTCCTTAGGTTAGTTAGGTTTAAGTAGTTCTAAGTTCTAGGGGACTGATGACATCAGATGTTAACTCCCATAGTGCTCAGAGCCATTTGAACCATTTGAGTTGGGATGTCAATAGATTAATGGATTTACGTCTGGTAAAATATTATGAGTCTAAATGTAAGACAGGTAAAATTATGTAAGGATTATCATCAAAATATTGAAAATGTACGACACTACTGTTCTACAGTCTTAATATTCTAACGATAATTCTTACGTAATTTTACTTTTTTGAACTATACACAAGTTACTACAATACTTCACCGAATGTATATCCGGTGTGCTGATGAAATCCCTCTCCCACTATTCTACACTCTGAATATTTTAACGAAAATTATCTACGTAACTTTATTTTTTATAATTTTAGGGCGAGAGTTTTTTTACGCAAGTTACTACAATGAATTCTTCAATGTAAATCCGTTTAGCTCCCCCATCTCAGCCTTCTTCCTACTCTTCCAAACCTATCGTTCTCCTTCTCTCACCATGCTCTCTTCGAAATATTGAAAATGTACGACACTACTGTTCTACAGTCTTAATATTCTAACGATAATTCTTACGTAATTTTACTTTTTTGAACTATACACAAGTTACTACAATACTTCACCGAATGTATATCCGGTGTGCTGATGAAATCCCTCTCCCACTATTCTACACTCTGAATCTTTTAACGATAATTATCTACGTAACTTTATTTTTTATAATTTTAGGGCGAGAGTTTTCTTACGCAAGTTACTACAATGATTTCTTCAACGTAAATCCGTTTAGCTCCCCCATCTCAGCCTTCTTCCTACTCTTACAAACCTATCGTTCTCCTTCTCTCACCATGCTCTCTTCAAAATATTGAAAATGTACGACACTACTGTTCTACAGTCTTAATATTCTAACGATAATTCTTACGTAATTTTACTTTTTTGAACTATACACAAGTTACTACAATACTTCACCGAATGTATATCCGGTGTGCTGATGAAATCCCTCTCCCACTATTCTACACTCTGAATATTTTAACGATAATTATCTACGTAACTTTATTTTTTATAATTTTAGGGCGAGAGTTTTTTTACGCAAGTTACTAAAATGATTTCTTCAATGTAAATCCGTTTAGCTCCCCCATCTCAGCCTTCTTCCTACTCTTCCAAACCTATCGTTCTCCTTCTCTCACCATGCTCTCTTCCCTCTTTTCACACCACTCTCCTTCATACACGTTTTTAATACATGGACCATAGTAGCATTCCTTAGTATTCTAACATGTGATGCTGATACATACACGATGGGTTGCTGATGTAAACACGTGATTACTTCAACATTTATGTGCATTACTTTTCTAAATCAAGATACGTTGATAGCATTTGTCGAACTGGAAAAAGCTTTCGGTAGTTAAAACAGTGCAAGATGTACGAAATTCTGAGGAGAATAGCAGTAAGTCTCAGTAAAAGTGAAGAATTACATGAGCTGCTGGTGGAGTGAACAGTCAAATGAGTACAGAATATGGACTGAGAGTAAAACAAAGAAAGACGAAAGTAATGAGAAGTAGCAGAAATGACAATAGCGAAAAACTTAACAACAGGATCGATGGTCACGAAGTAGATGAAGTTAAAAAATTCTGCTACCTAGGCAACAAAATAACCAATGACCGAAGGAGCAAGGAGCAGACTAGCACTGGCACAAAGTGCATTCCTGGTCAAGACAAGTCTACGGTTATCAAACATAGGCATTAATCTGACAAAGAAATATGTGAGAATGTACGTCTGGAACACAGCATTGTGTGGTAGTGAAACAAGGACTGAGGTGAGAACGGAACAGAAGAGAATCGAAGTTTTTGAGATGTGGAACTACAGGCCAATGTTGAAAATTAGGTGGACTAATGAGGCAAGGAATGAGGGTGTTACTCACAGAATCGGGGAGGAAAGGAATGTGCGGAGAACGCTGACAAGGAGAAGGGACAGGATGAAAGGGCGTCTGTTAAGGCATCAGGGAATGACTTCCATGGTACTAGAGGGAGCTGTAGAGGGCATAAACTGTAGAGGAAAGCAGAGACTGGAATACATCCAGCAAATAATTGAGGATGTAGGTGCAAGTGCTATTCTAATACGAAGAGGTTGGCACAGGAGAGAAATTCGTGGCGGACGGCATCAAACCAGTCAGCAGACTGATGACCCCAAAAAAAATAAAAAATAAAAAAAAGTCCATTTCTGCGTTTCGTTATATTAATTAGACTGTACATATTTAGTTTTAATTGGTTTTCAAATCTGAAGTTGATTGAGTAAGATCGAATGTAGTCACAATGGAGAGAAAGAAGTGCAGCTGGGACTGATAAATTAACACGGTATTAAAATGATTTTGTAGGTCAAGAGACGTTTCAGGATTTCTAGTCATACGCTAGATTTCCCATAATAGATCAAAAGTTAATGTATATATTGAAAAAAATAATGTATAAATTGAAAAAAATGTAGTGCATGTATGTTCGAGGATTTCCTGACTGCTTCTGGCAATTTGAAAGGGATGTGAAATCGACCGTAAGAAGTAATCTACATCTACATCTACACTGATACTCCGCAAGCCACCCAACGGTGTGTGGCGGAGGGCACTTTACGTGCCACTGTCATTACCTCCCTTTCCTGTTCCAGTCGCGTATGGTTCGCGGGAAGAACGACTGTCTGAAAGCCTCCGTGCGCGCTCTAATCTCTCTAATTTTACATTCGTGATCTCCTCGGGAGGTATAAGTAGGGGGTAGCAATATATTCGATACCTCATCCAGAAACGCACCCTCTCGAAACCTGGCGAGCAAGCTACACCGCGATGCAGAGCGCCTCTCTTGCAGAGTCTGCCACTTGAGTTTATTAAACATCTCCGTAACGCTATCACGGTTACCAAATAACCCTGTGACGAAACGCGCCGCTCTTCTTTGGATCTTCTCTATCTCCTCCGTCAGACCGATCTGGTACGGATCCCACACTGATGAGCAATACTCAAGTATAGGTCGGACGAGTGTTTTGTAAGCCACCTCCTTTGTTGATGGACTACATTTTCTAAGCACTCTCCCAATGAATCTCAACCTGGTACCCGCCATACCAACAATTAATTTTATATGATCATTCCACTTCAAATCGTTCCGCACGCATACTCCCAGATATTTTACAGAAGTAACTGCTACCAGTGTTTGTTCCGCTATCATATAATCATACAATAAAGGATCCTTCTTTCTATGTATTCGCAATACATTACATTTGTCTATGTTAAGGGTCAGTTGCCACTCCCTGCACCAAGTGCCTATCCGTTGCAGATCTTCCTGCATTTCGCTAAAATTTTCTAATGCTGCAACTCTGTGTCGGCACTTCAAATTTTAAAGGCGGCGGGAATCGTCTAGAAATTAATAAAATAGACGTTATTCAGACAAACATAAACATATTCTGTATGAAAAATAATAATAATGTAAAGAAGCCTACATTGCTGCTGTAGAGAAGCTACATCTTAAAAAGTCTTTGCCAAAGAGAAGTCTGCAAGGCGTACGCTCCTATTCAGAGCAAGATGGCTTCTGCCAATCAATACATCTTACAGGAAAAGTACGAGTACATCAGTAGAACGAATCGCTCTTTTCATTGCCGCGGTGCTTTCTATTCACGGTGAACACAAACAGCCCAGTGGGAAAGGAGATTGCTTTCATTTCGATCTGAGTGAATTGCAAGCGGAAACGGAAGTGTAGAGCGGACATATGTTTGTGTGTGTGTGTGTGTGTGTGTGTGTGTGTGTGTTTGTGTGTGAGTGTTTGTGTGTGTTAGCATGCACCAACCGTATATTTGTACCGTCAGTACAACGATAGACGGAAGATATAAAAAGTAAACTGGAAGCCTGGCAGCCTCAAGGGTTCTAAAGTTAACGCAACGCAATAACAGATGTGAGGCGCAGTGGGAGGCGGAGCGAGAGAGAGACTGGGAGACTAGAGGCGCCTCCATCACTCGTGTGCATGTGTGTGTGTGTGTGCGTGTGGGCGTGGATGCGTGAGTGCGTGTGCCGGCCGGTGCGTCTGGCCTCTCGCCCCCAGAAGCCTGTAAGCGGCCAACTTCTGCACCGCCGCCGCCGCCGCCGCCGCGTCGCCGGCGGGCAGTGATCGCAGTCTTTTGTCTGCGGGCAGCTCGGGCCGATATTTCTCGCGTCCCAGATGTCCCCGGCCTCCGTTTGTTCGCAGCTTCGGCTCGGGCGGCGGACTTCCTCCTCTTGCCACTTATCGCCGTCCGCTGTCGGTAGAGCACGGGAGACGCGGATACCTCCAGCCAGCTCGGAGCTCCCTCCAAACTCCGGTGATGCCGGTTCCTCGGGGACCGTCTTCGACGCTACTTCCAGGTCCCCTCCCCGATCCGATAAAACCATCGAAGCAATTTATAAGTGCAGTTAAAACTCAATGAAAGTTCCGGCGGTGCTAAGGCAATGGAGACGGTGGGGGAATCGAAGCGACCGAAAATTTTTGTTTAGTGAAGTTTCCATCCTACGCCGTACCGCAGCCGGAGATGAGATTTATTTTATGGCCATTGGGGTGGAAGACTCGTTAACCTACTTTGTTAAAAATTTTGTTGCAAGCCACTCCAGTAGTATATTTTATGTTTCAGTAGTAAATTTCTGAAGTACGATGTTCCAAAAACGCTATCCGAGGTAGTCTAGGTACGTTTTGGGATACCCCTAGCACCCTAATCCTTAGTAACATTATAAACGTGAAACTAACTCTGCTGTCACGCTTTCATGAGTAAACCACTGAACCGATATCGATGGAGTTTGTTATGGAGATAGCTTGAACGCTGAGGAATAACATAGGCTAAGTGCATAGTACGAGATATTTATTGATTTGAAGAATATCACGTGAGCTATGGCACAATAATTACTCTTTGCAAAAGCTATTTAATCTTTGAAAGTATTAAATGGCAAAATTCGTTTACTGTTTGATATGTTTTATACAATATACTTGAAGGTAACGAAGGCAATGAAACTTCGTGGCAAAGTAACACTCTGCGCCGGACCGAGACTCGAACTCGGGACCTTTGCTTTTTCGGGCAAGTGCTCTACCAACTGAGCTACCAAAGCACGACTCACGCCCCCTCCATACAGCCTCACTTCTGCCCCTACCTTTCAAACCTCACAGAAACTCTCCTGCGAACCTTGCAGAACTAGCACTCCTGGAAGAAAGGATATTGAGGAGACATGGCTTTAACACAGCCTGGGGAATGTTTCCAGAATGATATTTTCTCTCTACAGCGAAGTGTGCGCTGATATGAAACATCCTGGCAGATTAAAACTGTGTGATGGCGCGACTCGAACTCGGGACCTTTGCCCTTCGCGGGCAACTGCTCTCCCATCTGAGCTACCCAAACACGACTCACGCCCCGTCCTTACAGCTTTGCTTCGGCCAGTACCTCGTCTCCTAACTTGCAAACTCACGGAAGCTCTCCTGTGAACCTTGCAGAACTAGCTCATGTGGAAGAAAGGATATTGCGGAGACATGGCTTTGACACATCCTTGGGGATGTATCCAGAATGAGATTTTCACTCTTCAGCGGAGTGTGCGCCGATATTACACTTCCTGGCAGATTAAAATCTGTGTGTGGGACCGCGAATCGAACTCTGGACCTTTTGTTTATATAGTCCTCAACTTTTGCAAGCCATACTTCCGCACTAACATCAGTGGCAAGTCCATTGCACTTTAGCTGCTGAACACCACGTATCTCGTATAGTTCCTGAGTTGCTTGAAGATTCACAATGATGACATTATTTAAACGCTGTATAAAAAAACAGGGAGACGTCATCGCCCTACGTGTAGAAAATGAGAGAGTTTTCTTGAGGCTGCATTTTATTATGATATACCAGCGCAGTTGCGTGTAACAGGCAGGTACGTGAGGGCAGCTGACGTTGCAGCGTGTAAAAATACACTCCTGGAAATTGAAATAAGAACACCGTGAATTCATTGTCCCAGGAAGGGGAAACTTTATTGACACATTCCTGGGGTCAGATACATCACATGATCACACTGACAGAACCACAGGCACATAGACACAGGCAACAGAGCATGCACAATGTCGGCACTAGTACAGTGTATATCCACCTTTCGCAGCAATGCAGGCTGCTATTCTCCCATGGAGACGATCGTAGAGATGCTGGATGTAGTCCTGTGGAACGGCTTGCCATGCCATTTCCACCTGGCGCCTCAGTTGGACCAGCGTTCGTGCTGGACGTGCAGACCGCGTGAGACGACGCTTCATCCATTCCCAAACATGCTCAATGGGGGACAGATCCGGAGATCTTGCTGGCCAGGGTAGCTGACTTACACCTTCTAGAGCACGTTGGGTGGCACGGGATACATGCGGACGTGCATTGTCCTGTTGGAACAGCAAGTTCCCTTGCCGGTCTAGGAATGGTAGAACGATGGGTTCGATGACGGTTTGGATGTACCGTGCACTATTCAGTGTCCCCTCGACGATCACCAGTGGTGTACGGCCAGTGTAGGAGATCGCTCCCCACACCATGATGCCGGGTGTTGGCCCTGTGTGCCTCGGTCGTATGCAGTCCTGATTGTGGCGCTCACCTGCACGGCGCCAAACACGCATACGACCATCATTGGCACCAAGGCAGAAGCGACTCTCATCGCTGAAGACGACACGTCTCCATTCGTCCCTCCATTCACGCCTGTCGCGACACCACTGGAGGCGGGCTGCACAATGTTGGGGCGTGAGCGGAAGACGGCCTAACGGTGTGCGGGACCGTAGCCCAGCTTCATGGAGACGGTTGCGAATGGTCCTCGCCGATACCCCAGGAGCAACAGTGTCCCTAATTTGCTGGGAAGTGGCGGTGCGGTCCCCTACGGCACTGCGTAGGATCCTACGGTCTTGGCGTGCATCCGTGCGTCGCTGCGGTCCGGTCCCAGGTCGACGGGCACGTGCACCTTCCGCCGACCACTGGCGACAACATCGATGTACTGTGGAGACCTCACGCCCCACGTGTTGAGCAATTCGGCGGTACGTCCACCCGGCCTCCCGCATGCCCACTATACGCCCTCGCTCAAAGTCCGTCAACTGCACATACGGTTCACGTCCACGCTGTCGCGGCATGCTACCAGTGTTAAAGACTGCGATGGAGCTCCGTATGCCACGGCAAACTGGCTGACACTGACAGCGGCGGTACACAAATGCTGCGCAGCTAGCGCCATTCGACGGCCAACACCGCGGTTCCTGGTGTGTCCGCTGTGCCGTGCGTGTGATCATTGCTTGTACAGCCCTCTCGCAGTGTCCGGAGCAAGTATGGTGGGTCTGACACACCGGTGTCAATGTGTTCTTTTTTCCATTTCCAGGAGTGTATTACGCAACTTATGCCGCACCGAAGTACAAATTATTTATTTTTATTTCTTCGTCAGTTTAACGCCATTTAATAATTTGAGAAAATCCACTTTTTAATTTAGTACCGTCACCAGCAGTCATCACAACAAAACTACGGATGGGTGCCAACAGCTTGTGGTCCTGTGGATAGGTTTGGTGGCCCTCCATCAAGGGGCCAGGGGGTTCTGTTCCCAGCCACGTCGTATTTTCTGCAAGACACACTACGCGTCTGTATTGTTCTCATCATAGACTCATAAGTCGCCGAAATATGGATTCCCATGCCCCCCCACACGCACTACTCGAAAGCGACATTGCGTGAGCCGCGTCGTCGTGCGTTTGGGTAGCCGTCGAAAGGGAGAGGGGAAAGAGGTCCACCTCATGAGCTATACTCGCCTGTATAGATAGACAAGTGAGACCAGCTGATGTTATTGCACGTACAACAGCATACTTTCTCACGATCTCTCGTCATAATACTACTACTGACGTGCGAGTACAGCCGCAGGTAACAATTACATGAAAACAACTATCACATCTATAACAAAGTTATTTATTGATTTCTTTACCTCCATCCTTACGTTATCCTAGCTATCATATGCCGGTTTCCTGGTCTCGACCTCCTCTCTTGGAAATCGTCATTTAAGACTTACGCCTCAGAGGCCGTAGTCTAAGTACAAAAACTGTTTTATAACGTAGGAAGAGCCGGCACTGCCTGCAGGGGTAGCGGCGACTGTTGAAATTAATTTTTTAGGACAGTTAAAGGTCGCAATCACTATTTTTGTTGACCAGTGTTGCTTAACCTCTGACATCGGCAGCGTGAACAACCAACTACTTAGAACTGTTAAGTCCACTCATTCTGACGAGTCAAAGCAATCAGTAAAAAGCATTTCTTCCGACTTCCGGCTTTCCTCCAAAATCTGTTTTTTAATGTTTTTTTCCCATCTGTTTGAGTCATCTTCATAGATAGTAACTGTCAGTGCTTATGTGACCCAGAATTTACAGGCGCATTTGTTGTATAGAGATCACCTCCGTTCGTCGCGGGATTGATCGGTGAGATCATCCTCGATTACAAGTAAGAAATCGTTACTCTGTCGGCGCAAAGTTGGCATCCACTTTCTATAATTGATGTTTCTTCGCGCTTTGAATCGTGAATGTTTTCACTGGCGATTTGGCGTCGCATGAAGAATGTTGGTGCCCTATACTGAATGTACATAATTCACAGTGGAAACTTTTTAGAGCGAAAATGTATGATTATAGAAGCTAACACGTTCCATTCTACATGAGTCTGGCAACGAGCCATTTGTGAGATAACTGAAAATGTGTACTTACGAACCACCACTTCAATATCATGTATTATCGTCGTCTGTACAAAGATTTCAAATGGTAGATTTTCGATAAAATCCCTTTGCAATGGGTATCAAACTGCCCCCTAGGACCGTGGCTGAGTAATGTGGTAGACGCACGATTGAGCATCGTTCCTTTTTGCGCCTCATTTAAGATCACATATAAAGCCGCAACACGGCCGTAGAAGTATATTTCGAAAAGACTCCATAACTTCAGTCTTCATCTGACATCATTCCTCTGCATTTCTCCGGTTAGTGGTCATTCCACAAATGAAGTGAGCAGCACAGGTTGATACGATTGCAGAACTGAAGCTGAAAATGTTTTCAGTGGTCATCAGGAACCAACTTAAGGTCATTTAGGGAAACAACTTCTGTGTTGCACGGCTCAACTAGACCGTTACAGACAAAAGTTTAGTTCATATATATTCGTACAGGACCACTACAGTCTTGTATGATACATATAGCGATTTTTTTTTATTTCCAGCGTTTCTGAAAGTCATTGAGTCATTGGTCCCATCATGAGCTGAAGCGACCTATTAGAGAACACACGTAGTCACCCTGCAGAAGGGATTGCCACGTATGTTCGATACAACGCTAATATACTCAATCTCTCGATCCGTTAAGGATACGCAACAGCTACTGGTCAGGTATTTACCAAGAAACATCACAAAACTGCCTTATGCTTCCAGATATTTTTATTTTATTTAGACGAACTGCTTCGACCTCTCATTAATTCCATCATCATCTCCCTTTGCACTCCATGTATTGTCAATCAATACCTCGATGCATACATCTCAGGAGTAGAGATTACAATTACGAATAATGTTTACTGGAAGGTTCACGTAGATAATGTTGTGGGTAAAGCAAACCAAAAACTGCCACTTATTGGCAGAACCACGTAGAAAGTGCAACAAGTCTGCTAAGGAAACAGCTTATAGCACGCTTATCCACCTACTGGAGTATTGCTGTGAGGTGTAGTATCAGCATCAGATGGCACTGACGGAGGACAGCGAAAAAGTTCGAGGAAGAGCAGCTAGTTTTGTACTGTCGTGAAACAGGGGAGAGAGAGCCACGACATGATACGTAGATTGATGTGGCAATCATCAAAACAACGGCGTTTTTCGTTGCCGCAGGATCTTCCGTGAAAGTTCAATCACTAACTTTCTCATTCTGTTGCGAAAATATTCTGTTGCCACACCCTTGCGTCTGGAGAAAATATTATAAAAAATAAGAGAACTCACATCTATTACACAAAGATTTAAGTTCTTGTTTTCCCCGTGCCCGAGAGTGGGATGATACAGAAATAACTTGAAGGTGGTTCGGTGAACTCTCTACCAGGGATTTAGTTGTGAATTGCGGAGTAATCATGGAGATACAAACGTAGCTAATAGGAGCCATCAATACCTGGATTCCGTATTTCTGTATTCAATATTTCGAACACTTGACAACAACTCTAAGTTGTTGTCAAATCTACAAAGCACACGCTTCAGAAAATATTCATGGTATCCAGGTATTGATGGCTCCGGTTATACACTATCCATGTATGTGATTCTCTATACATGTAATCCATAACGACGTGAAGATGGCATTAATGAGATGTCTGAACTGGTCGTCAACATAAAATAACTTCTGGAAACATACAGTTAGATCTATCTCGCGCTACTCCATTCTACAATGTAGTTCAAGACAGTTGATTAACCGGTAAAGGTAGCTCAGGCTTGGGTCAAAACGTGATGCGAAATTCAGCTTTCTGTGGCTGCTTAGTTATGAGAGATCTGTCTGCAGTTACGTCAAAAAATGTTGTGCTTCAGTGTTAAGAGAAGTTGTGTTCATTTCATATTTACTAATTTGCATCACAGCACTTAAATATAAGATAGTCAGGGAAAGAAAATGCTCTCACCCAACATGAAATAGAAAAACGTTTAAAAGTCGAGTTACTTTTGTCATTGATCCAGTGCGAAGATCTCGAATACAGCGTTCACCGCTGGTAGCAACTTTACCATATAAACTTCAACATCACCCTTTACAGGTTCTCGCTAACACGTACACGTACAACGACAGAGGCAACATTATGCATCTATAGTCCTTTGCAAAGGGCCCCAGCACTCTGTTCCTATTTTAAACACTTGCACTTATTTGTGTATATGCGGCAACGTTTCAAAGAAAATGTTGGAAATAAGCGAATGATACCAACAAGACAACGTGGAGATACTACACAAAGCTTCTTTTCTGGAATACCAGCATCCGGTTCTGACGACCTGTGCAGGCTGCCTGAAGTTTCACATATTTGCACGAGCCGAAAGCCAGAAAAGCATTGTATTTTCAAGTATTGTAATGATAGCACACTATGTACAATTTGTACAGAAACCAGATGACAGTTATAAGAGTCGAGGGGCATGAAAGGGAAGCAGTGGTTGGGAAGGGAGTGAGACAGGGTTGTGCCGGCCGGAGTGGCCGTGCGGTTCTAGGCGCTACAGTCTGGAACCGAGCGACCGCTACGGTCGCAGGTTCGAATCCTGCCTCGGGCATGGATGTGTTTGATGTCCTTAGGTTAGTTAAGTTTAATTAGTTCTAAGTTCTAGGGGACTGATGACCTCAGATGTTAAGTCCCATAGTGCTCAGAGCCATTTGAACCAAGTGTCAGGAAGTCGTTTCTGAAAGTATTTGTATGGAGTGTAGCCATGTGTGGAAGTGAATCGTGGACGATAAATAGTTTAAACAAGAAACTTTTCCAAATGTGGTGCTACAGAAGAATGCTGAAGATTAGATGGGTAGATCACATAACTAATGAGGAGATATTGAAAAGAATTGGAGAGAAAATAAATTTGTGGCACAATGTGACTAGAAGAAGACATCGGTTGGTAGGGCATATTCTGAGGCATCAAGGGATCACCAATTTAGTATTGGGGGGCAGCGTCGAGGGTAAAAATCGTAGAGGGAGACCAAGAGATGAATACACGAAGCAGATTCAGAAGGATGTAGGTTGCAGTAGGTACTGGGAGATGAAGAACTTGCACAGGATAGAGTAGCATGGAGATCTGCATCAAACCAGTCTCTGGTCTGAAGACCACAACAACAACAGCACACTATGCCACCAAAACAGTGTTTCACTTCATTTTCACCGCGCGGGATTAGCCGAGCGGTCTAAGGCGCTGCGGTCATGGACTGTGCGGCTGGTCCTGGCGGAGGTTCGAGTCCTCTCTCGGGCATGGGAGTGTGTGTTCGTCCCATAAGATTTCACACCCATTTGAAATTTTTTTTAACATCATTTCCTGGGAGTATTTTTCACTCAGAAAGGTATTGAATGATTGCAGCGAAACGTAATTATTACTGGCATTCACTCTCACGAAATATGTTCTTTCATTCAAGAACTAATTTGACATCATTATGTTACCTTGAGGATAGTCAAGATACACCTACTGGGTTACGCCCTAACGTTAACAGAAGATTGTTAGTTCAATGCAAAATAGGATCGAAGCAGCGCCATTTGATGGATAAAAATAGAGGTAAGTGGCAGTAGTAAGTATTACTTAACGATGAATAACACATTTTTGCTTTTAAAATACTTTCACACCCCTCGGTCTAATAAAACAACGATATATTGAGTTTGATATCAACTCGTAAGAAATAAGTAGACCTTGCCATTTCCAAAAACGAGTGGAGGAAGTATTAGGTCTTAGTGTTCGATCGACAGTGAGATCATTGGAGAGAGAGGTACCACTTCAACATACAAGATGTGGAGTACCGTTTTCAGAGAAACCCTCCCTACATTTGTCGTGAACGATTTTGGGAACCGCCCGCATCTCGTGGTCGTGCGGTAGCGTTCTCGCTTCCCACGCCCGGGTTCCCCGGTTCGATTCCCGGCGGGGTCAGGGATTTTCTCTGCTTCGTGATGGCTGGGTGTTGTGTGCTGTCCTTAGGTTAGTTAGGTTTAAGTAGTTCTAAGTTCTAGGGGACTGATGACCATAGATGTTAAGTCCCATAGTGCTCAGAGCCATTTGAACCATTTTTTTTTTTTTTATTTTGGGAACCACTTGGAAAAGAAATCTTCCGAAGTGAGATTTAAACCCCCCCGCCACAAACCCCTAGGGACAGACTCGGTCATTTGACTCAAGGACATCGCAAAGATCAGCGTGTATTTTCCGGTGGTTTCTTGTTTACCTACCTGCACATTAACTGCGCGTGTTACGTCAGTGTTTCGGAGTTGTCGCGGTGTACTTCTAAGATAAATGTTCCCTTTGCGTGTTTTGCTGGCGGTGGAAATAGCAGTTTCGCGCTTACAGCCCGCTAACATCGTCTGCCTTAATAACAAGATATCCAGTGACGGGAAGCATTTAATTCCATGATCTGACTGTTAACACTGCACGCAGCCATAAGTTTATTATCAATTATCGCCTCAAGTAATCGGTACAAAAAGTAATTTCATTCCAAATTTGGAATATTTTGAACTCTACGGTAGCTGAATAATTCAAGAGCTATACGAAGATAATGGCGCAAAAACGATTTAAAACATGTAATGTATTTACTTGAAAATGGATGCAGCGCTTGGTGCAATGGAATTCAAATTGACTTTGTTCCGTTTACTTCAACGTCCTGCACTCACGCGCACGCTGTACAGCTAATTACATGCGCCATGCAGCAACTTTCATTGGTCTTTACAAGATACGTATTGGTGTCTTATTTACCTCCATCATTAACTTACTTTTCCTCTGTCGTTGATGTGAAGCAGAGGTCCTTTTGTCTACTGCAGACCGGAAGGGTGTGCTATGAATACATGGCATGTCAAAATTTATTTCACCGTTTCTCTGTTTCTCGGAATGGACACGATCTTCAACCGCTAATAAGAATCATATTTTGAAGACATGGCATGTCAAAGTTTATTTCCCCGCTTCTACATTTCACTCGATGCCCTCAATCGTCACTCAGTGACAAGGCTTACTTTTTCACGGACGTAGGGCGAAAAGCAAGTTGCAAGAGGCATTCGGTTTCCTATAACACATAGAACGTTGCAATATATGTCCGACAACAGTAGGTAGGATGTAATTTCCAGCGTAATAATTAATTTCGGTTCTTGTTACTGACATGATAACATTAGCACCATCGACTGCACTTTTTACTTATTTTCCACAACGGGCCATTTTGGGCTGTTACGCTATTATAATGCTGGTGGTAGTACAGCGAGTTGGCCCATCCACATGCCTGTCAGCTGCAAATGATGGCGAAATGTTGTCATTACATAAAATTTTTATTACTATGGTACCTGGCCAACGAAACATAAACCATTATTTTATTTTCAGTTTTACAGTGGACGATTTGGTCATCATAGTTAACGGATTCCTCCCACCTGTTTGTGCGTCATCTACGTCGTTGTGTGAAAAAAAAAATGGCAAAATCCCTCCAGAAGTAGCGAAGAGTTTGAATACATGATTAATTAGCAATATACCATTGATATGATAACGGCCGACGTTATAGCAGCTTTCTGAAGTTGATCTTCATTATGGCTGCTTCAAGATACATGTGCACCAAGTATTTGTTACGCTGTATCCTCTGTGCAACTGTGGATAGGAATGCCCCTGCCACACCTTATCCGCTCGTATAACACCGCTTGATTCCACAGTTATTTCTCTGTTGTACAACAGCTTCTGACTGAAACAACGTAGTTGCTGTGCGCACATGGGAACACTGTCACCTACACTATGTGATCAAAAGTATCCGGACACTCCTAAAATCATACCTTTTCCGTATTAGGTGCATTGTGCTGCCACCTACTGCCAGGTACTCCATATTAGCGACTTCAGTAGTCATTAGACATCGTGAGAGAGCAGAATGGTGAGCTCTGCGTAACTCACGGAATTCGAACTTGGTCAGGTGATTGGATGTCACCTGTGTCATACGTCTGTAAGCGAGATTTCCACTCTCCTAAACATCCGTAGGTCCACTGTTTGTGATGTGATAGTGAAGTGGAAACGTCAAGGGACACGTACAGCACAAAAACGTACAGGCAGACATAGTCTGTTGACTGACAGAGACCGACGACAGTTGAAGAGGGTCGTAATGTGTAATAGGTAGACATCTATCCAGACCATCACACAGGAATTAAAAGTTGCCTCAGGATTCACTGCAAGTATTATGACAGTTAGGCGGGAGGTGTGAAAACTTGGATTTCATGGTCGAGGGGCTGATCATAGGCCACACATCACGCAGGTAAATGCCAGACGACGCCTCGCTTGGTGTAAGGAGCGTAAACATTGGAAAATTGAACAGTGGGAAAACGCTGTGTGGAGTGACGAATCACGGTACACAATGTGGCGATCCGATGGCAGGATGTGGGTATGGCAACATCCGGTGACCTTCATCCGCCAGCGTGTGTAGGGCTAACAGTAAAATTCGGAGGCGCTGTTATCATGGTGTGGCCGTGTTTTTTTTATGGAGGGGGCTTGCAGTCTTATTGCTTTGCGTGGCACTATCACAGCACAGGCCTAAATTGATGTTTTAAGCACCTTCTTGTTTCTCATTGTTGTAGAGCATATTGGGGATGGCGACTGCATCTTTCAGCCACGATCGAGCACCTGATCATAATGCACGGCCTGTGGCGGAATGGTTACACGACAATAACATCCCTGTAATGGACTGGCCTGCACAGAGTCCTGCCCTGAATCCTGTAGAACACCTCTGGGATGTTTTGGAAAGCCGACTTCGTGCCAGGCCTCACCGACGACAACAAAGCCTCTCCTTAGTGCAGCACTCCGTGAAGAAGGGACTGCCATTACCCAAGAAAGCTTCCAGCACCTGATTGAACGTATGCCTGCGAGAGTGAAAGCTATCATCAAGGCTAACGGTGGGCCAAAACCATACTGAATTCCAGCATTACTGATGGAGGTCGCCACGAACTTGTGAGTCATTTTTAGCCACGTGTCGGTATACTTCTGATCACATAGTGTACGTTCAGTTGTAGGTTGCCTATCTATCAGATTTCGGAGATAAGAAAAGGGTGAGTTTCTCTGTTTCATATAATTATTGAGCGAATTTTAGTACTTAAAAATCTGGCATAATCTGCTCATTAAGTGGTATATTCTTACATTAAACTTTTAACTCAATAAGTCAAGTATTAAGTTTAGAATATGTGCATATGAACATCTGCAGTGATTAAGACGCACAAATTACTCGAAGTGTATCGATCCAGTAAAAAAGATCGAGAATACCTAACGTCTTGTAGACACTTTAAAGATTATTTAAATCATTTGGACACTTTTAACGCTAACACCATCTCACCAGAAAATAAGGAAGAGAAGACTGTTTACCGCTTACTGTATTTTTGATCTCCATAAAGTAAAACTTCAGCATCAGGTATGAAGTTTCGATATATTACTTCTTTATTACTAACTTTATTCGCAACCCATTTTGCAGGCGTTACCCACATGTATCACTGAAAGGACATGCAAAATTATCTTACTGTACCACATACAGGTCAGTAGCTTGAAGACGTCGACTGTAAACAATGATGAGGGACAGTAGATGAGGAACAGTGTGTGGAAACCATGTTACGTGATGTATATTACTCATATCAGTTGACAGTTCCACGATAAACCGAGATAAGGAAGCTCTGTCTCCAATTTCAGATTCTCGTTACGTCTACATCTACATCCATACTCCGCAAGCCACCTGACGGTGTGTGGCGAAGGGTACCCTGAGTACCACTATCGGTTCTCCCTTCTATTCCAGTCTCGTATTGTTCGTGGAAAGAAGGATTGTCGGTATGCTTCTGTGTGGGCTCTAATCTCTCTGATTTTATCCTCATGGTCTCTTCGCGAGATATACGTAGGAGGGAGCAATATACTGCTTGACTCTTGGGTGAAGGTATGTTCTCGAAACTTTAACAAAAGCCCGTACCGACCTACTGAGCGTCTCTCCTGCAGAGTCTTCCACTGGAGTTTATCTATCATCTCCGTAACGCTTTCACGATTACTAAATGATCCTGTAACGAAGCGCGATGCTCTCCGTGGGATCTTCTCTATCTCTTCTATCAACCCTATCTGGTATGGATCCCACACTGCTGAGCAGTATTGAAGCAGTGGGCGAACAAGTGTACTGTAACCTACTTCCTTTGTTTTCGGATTGCATTTCCCTAGGATTCTTCCAATGAAAGTCTGGCACCAGCTTTACCGACAATGAGCTTTATATGATCATTCCATTTTAAATCAATCCTAATGCGTACTTCCAGATAATTTATGGAATTAACTGCTTCCAGTTAGTGACCTGCTATTTTGTAGCTAAATGATAAGGGATCTATCTTTCTATGTATTCGCAGCACATTACACTAGTCTACATTGAGATTGAATTGCCATTCCCTGCACCATGCGTCAATTCGCTGCAGATCCTCCTGCATTTCAGTACAATTTTCCATTGTTACAATCTCTCGATACACCACAGCATCATCTGCAAGAAGCCTCAGTGAACTTCCGATGTCATCCACAAGGTCATTTATGTATATTGTGAATAGCAACGGTCCTATGACACTCCCCTGCGGCACACCTGAAATCACTCTTACTTCGGAAGTAATGTTAACTTTTTCAGGATATGTGTGTTTAAACAGTGATTACTGCCAAAAATGCGGCTCGTAGTACTAAGTAACATGTGCGGTGATCCTGCCAGCAAAATTCGAGAATTATGTCGATAGCTACGACTCCGAAAAAGATCATGAATATGTTATTGAAAGTAGGTGCCTCTCAAAATTTGTTGCTAATCGGGTCAGTGCGAATAATTATTAGATTAAGTAAACAAAATTCTGTCCGTTACCAGGATTTACCAGCATTTACGTCACAGTGTGAAGCCAGAAACTTTAAAGTCTTTTAAGTGCTGTAGGAAGGTGACGATAAAATTCATTTTACGAGGGGCGCTCAGTAAGTAAAGCAACACGTTTCTTCCTCAGCCATGTTCCGTTAAAAAAAGCGCGTAATTTGTTGTGAGACATTGCATAATGTTCCCCTATCAGCCCTAGAGTTTCATGAAGTTTTGACAAGTCGCAGCTATATACGTAGCCCTCAAAATGACGTCGGCAATGCAGGTGCTTTTCAAACAGGGAGATGTCATTGAGTTTCTTCTGGCGAAAAACTAAAGCATCGCAGACGCTCGTAGACACTTGCAAAATATCTAAGGGGACATAGCAGCGCACAAAAGCACGGTGAGTCGTTGGGAGTGCGATCTGTCATCATAGCAACAAGGTCACTCACACCCGTCCGATATCCCACTTGCCTGCCGGTTGCATACGGCTGTGAATCCTGCAGTATGTTCGTCGCCATATAAATGCAAACGAATTTCTCCTTCTCCATGAGAATGCAAGGCCTCGCACACGTCTGTACAACCAAGAGGAGCTCACAAAACGTCACTGAATTGGTCTTCCTCATCCACAATACATCTCGGATCTCTTACCTTCCCACTTCTGTCTGTTTGGCCCAATGAAGGATGCACTCCACGGGAAGCAGTATGAGGATGATGGGGAGGTTTCCATGCAATAACACGTTGGCTCCTTCGTCGACCAGTAGAGTGGTATGCAACCAATCTTTTATTTCGATGTCAAGATGCGGTAGTAAGGTTCTTAGCGTATAGCAAACATAACGAAATATAAGTAATATTTAGAGAGAAGTATTTAAATAATACTGAGAGCTAAGAATAAAGCACTACGAGAAACCTGAAACTCTCAGTGGTGTATTGCTTCATTCTGTACTGGATAGTTCTTCGCCTGCTAAACTTCAACTCTCTTTTTGTTACGTCTGCGTATTGTGGTAAGAGAAAAATTTAACTGTTTAAAGAAAAAAGTTAATTTCTACACTGATTTACCAAAAACAAGAGTACTGGGAAAATAATTTTAGAGAAAGTAGTTTGGTGCATGCACAAAGTTAACTGCTTCTGAAAGCAACAATTAATATCTCTGCTTGCCTTTACGAGCTAGTCTGCAATTTTCATTATAAGTATTGAGTCTTATGGAATTGTCATTTAACTTGGGGGAAACAAATGAGTTTACGATTACTAAAGTGCATTTTGATTTGAAAGACTCAAAAATATCAACAAAATAGTTCGGAAAGTAATTTAGATTTTGGTACGGCGTCTTCCGTAGAACTGTTTATGTATGTTTCGAATACAGGCAGGCTACGGAATTCCGTGTTACAGTGTTAGATTCACTTAAAGAGCTAGATAATTGGAGACTGTACCATTTTTGTGCTGTTCTCCTTATCGGATACCAGAGATGCGCTCGCCCAAGAAACACCTGGCGTGATTAATTCGTACGCACTTTCAACAATGCAGAAGACGGTAGAGGTACCATGCCTGCATACAGACCCTCCCATGAAAGGGCGTAAAGCCGTCACATTGAATGGAGATTATGTGTAAAAGTAGGATTTTGTAGCCAAAAGAGTGGAGAATAATATGGTGTACTGGAATCCTGAATAGAACTAAGGTCCTTTAAGAAAAAGTTAGTTGGATTATTTATTTAACGCCCCTTTATATTGTACTGAATAATAGATCAATTTTTGCGGTTTTTATACTTTATTACTGCAAAAATTCGTAAAGGAAATCTTAGCATCATAAACTGGAAAGATTCGGACCTTTTAGATTTATATTTTTTGGATGTTTCACAGTAACGTTTCGTTAACCTGCCAGGTTACCCGAGATGGCTTATTCGCTGCTTCCTGGACTCGGGTAGGCGCGTCGGCTCCGGATCGAACCCGTCTGGCGGATTACCGACGAGGGCCGGTGTGCCAGCCAGCCTGAATGTGGTTTTTGCGCGGTTTTCCATATCCCACTAGGTGAATATTGGGCTGGTCCCCATGTCCCGCCTCAGTCACACGATACGAAGACATTTGAAAACATTTGCACTCTTTCATGGTTTACAGTAGACGCAAATAGCTGGGGTACATTGCTTCCATCCCAGTGTGTTCGGGTTGGTGACAGGAAGGTAGTCCGGCCACCCTGTGACACTAACATTGCCAAATCCATAGTAACAGGGCCAACCCTGCGTTGAAGTGGGACAAAGGCCCAAGAAAATTATGATGAGAGTAATGTTTCTTAAACTCCTCCAACAGGTAAACCGTGGTAAGTCAAATGTAAGACATGACAAGTGCACTAACTTTCCAAGTAAACAATGTTAAGTAGTTGTTGGCGTATATTTAACTGTTAATTTTGAATGGAACCTACAATTTTCAAAATGTGTCGTTATGTTTGCATGTCTGAAAATAATGATTCAAATGAATAAATAAATCACAGTGGCTGTACCTTAAGTATTTTATTTAATAGATTTTACTGAAACCTTAGGGCACAATTTCTCAAAACAAGCAACTTTCTCTTTATATTGTTTACAGTAACATGTGCATTTGGTGTCATAAACATTGGGACACCTGAGAAATTCGTTCTTCTTAAAGTTGAAGGTGAATTGACCAGAACATTCTAAGGGAACGTCTCTTCTTTAAAGAACCGATGCTTGTAGGATTACGGATACAATTAAAAATGCAATGCATGTAAATTCATGTTTGGTGATTGCATTCAACGCAGAAAACTGATCTTAATAGTGGAACTTAATTAATATTGAGCGAAATTAATAAGATGATGTAAACTTTTTATTTGATTGAATTATATTACTAGTTTTAAAACTTCTCACACAAAAATAAAAATAAATATAAGAATTGTCTCATGGATTGATGACGCAGAACCTGCGATTTTAGTTAAGGTGTAGGGTGCTTTGTATTCCTAGCTTAGCGTTCTTAGCGCTTAAGTCGAGTGATTGTACGCAAGTTACAAAACAAAGTGCCTCTCAAAAATATAGTTGTCTGATTTTAGTATTGAAACTTTTTATTTTAAAATGCCTACCTTTTGGAACACGTATTTTTGAAGTACTCTCACAGACAACAGCAAGCACATCGCAGTCAGTCTCTCTCTGCGTTATACTGAACAATACTTGATTTGCATGAAGACATCCACGCTAGAGCACTGTCCACGAAGATAATGCTACAACAATTGCCTACGAACGCATTTGTATGCTTTTCAATGAGTTATTCACATCTGCAACAAGAAAGGGTGGTGATTTATTATTACAACTGTGACCACATTTTCCATTTCAACTCGGCAAATTTAAAATCTGACAATTATATTTCGGCTGTTACACTGCATTTAAAATAGGAAGTACCACAGTAATGGCAGCAGCGCTTTTGTAACGTAATTGTTCGCCAGAGCGTTGGCTGCGTGAGGACCCATTCGTGATTAATAAAGCATCCCAGCAGCTCGCAGTATTCGTTCACGCCCGGCTTCAACCAACGTGCTCTTTTTTCGTACTCGTTTTTTCATAATATTTCGCCTACCCTATTGTTTTAATTACTGTATCCTGTCTGTCACTGAGCATATCTTCTCTGCTGCTTCCAAATTACATGGTGCGTAACGTACTTAATTACTACAACGGCGCAGTGTTCTGCTGTCGGTCGGCTGTTTACGAATATGTTTATTGTTTGCGCTTCGGACGCAGTTACATGTGGTTTTTTTGGTACTATTTTACCAGCGTATTTTGCGCTACTGGTTTACCGATGCACGGTACGAATTTGGTACATAACGTACTAAAATGAGAGTAAACGACCTGAGAGCTGCAGCTGCAAATAGACACGTGTTTAAAAAATTGTAGCACAAGCACTTTCCTAAATTTCACAGGTGGATTTATCATGCCGAAGGAAGACAAAAACTTACTACTGTACGTCCAAAAAAACTTTCGGCTCTTGACTTATTCAACACATTCAGAACTAAAACTAAGTTTTGAAATTATTATTTAAACTTCAGTTATTTACACAACGACATTGCTAATGGGGGAAACTATAATGATGGAATTGTAGTAGTCTCGAGGGTAATGTGTTTCTATAGCGGCATATATGCATTTACCATTTGTGTACATTTGAGTTTTTCCTGTTTTACGAGTGCTGTGTGCTGATTCACTAGGCGCTTCCGTTTAACCACGCTACTTAAGCATTTCGTGAAGAATCGCATGGAGTTTTGAAGTGCAGTCGCGCTAGTTTGTATAGAAACAAACCTGTTCAACTGTAAAAAAATCACATATTCATAAAAAACACCGAATCATTTAATAATTGCTGCTGTTTAATGTCATGTAGCGGACACAGTATGCGTTTATGGCGAAACCAGTATATATTCTGTCTTGTTTTGCGATAAGAAACCACTGAAGAGGTGAGAAGATGAACTTGTGCATCCAGTATTTCTGAATTGAAGAAATTTGTCAGGGAACAACTTAGTAGTAGTTTACTCTTGCGTGTGGAATTGTACGTGGCTACCTGCTAAGTTCATATCCTGTCGGAGCACGCTGTATGCAAGCAGATCAAAAACAATACTTTTCCAAACTTGCTACGACTCGCTGCACTGCAAAGAAAATGAGGCGTGGTTTATGCATGATGGGGCTCCAACACATTTGTATCATATCTCCTATTCCAGTTGGTTTGGTAGTGGAGGATCAGTTCCATTTCTGTACGATCCACTGATCACAATCCTCTAGACTACTTTGTAAGGAAATACCTACAACCGGCGATTCCTACAGCAGAAACACTTCTACAAGTGCGGAAGTCTACGAAACCAATCTACACAGTGGGGATGTTCCATTATTTTCCGATTTCATAAGTTAAGAAACAACAGGAAGAGACTTACAACACGTTACCAGATTTCTACTTGAGAACTATGGAAAAAGTTCTTAGATAAGTAATAACACAGATGATAGGAACTTTATTTTTATACAGATTGTCTTTATTACTTTTCGATGATATAAACACACGGTATTAAACAAACCCGCTGAAATATTATGTATAATAATCCCACAACAAGGATGTATCGTCTGTCACTCTGGTTGGTGCGCGCTTTCCGATGTGACAGTACCTGGGCGACATGTGGGTAAGTTTCGGTGACTCTATATTCAAACAGCAACTGAAAGCTCACTTTCCATATCTATATGACCCAGATATATTAAAGACGTAAACGTACAACTGAACTTACTACCTCAACATTCAAAAATAGCAACTTTTACCAATAGTTTCCAGAAATATCGTGACAACGCATTAATAAAAGAAGTAATTCAAGTTTGGAAACTAGTATAGAGAAATAAGTGGGGAATAATTATTAAGCCACAAGGGAAAAGTAGTGATATTCGTATTACCAGACTAACACTGTTAAAGCTTATACCGCAGTCAGTAAGTTATGTTAACGCCACATCTATGTACGGCAAAAGTTACATCGTAAAATAAGCATTGCAGTAGCGGTTCCGAGCCGCGGTTACGAATGCCGAGCAGCACATTTTTAGTGTTCGGTTCCGATCCGAACACTAAAAGTGTGCTGCTCGGCATTATGTATAGCTTTGCAGTTGAAGATGGGAGCAGCCCATGCCCCTTTCTGAGCCCCGCCTCTTCCATAGACGTCACCAAATCTAGCCTTTAAGTAACAGACAAAGTACAGCACTTTATTGCACCTTAAAATGAAACACCGAAAAAAAAGAAGTATTTATACTGGAGAATAAAAACGAATCAACCAGTCACTGTATAGTCTTTTATAATTAATTAATAGGAAACATCCGGTCTCAGCCCATTATTTAACTGGCCTTTAAAATGAAACACGCACACACCAGAGGTGCTCAAAAGTACTCAAACAATATGAATTATGTTCTGTGTTCAAACTATAGTATTACTGACACGTAAAGATACTGGCCACACAGATGTGACCTGGCATTAGTAATCCAACTCATAGTTTAAACAGCAGTAGCCCACGAGCATAATGTTCATGTCGAGTTCCACAATATTAGTTTCATATTCAAAATATCTGTTGCAGTCAGTGCTTGAAACATAGCTACAAGCTCTCAAATTAAATTCCCGAATGATATTTTCAAATCTAAATTGTTCTATAGGAGTAAAAAACACATGTGGCTAAAATAGCACAATAATTAGACAGCTGACACTTCATTTCACGCTTAAATGAGGCTATATACACAATTGAACCCCACTGTACAAAACTGTACAAAACACATGTTGGCTAAAATAATGTGCTAAAGAGGCAAAGAGTGGCAGTGGGAAGAAACAAATAGGCACTGTGAATTACTACGAATTACTATTCTGTAACTGTCAGCTACTGACAGAGAACAGCTAATTTGACACCTGCACTTGACACCTAAAATATGCCTGTGGCACAATGCTATTTCCTAGTCTAAACTGTCTGTAATATTTATCATAATATGTGAAGATATTGGTATTCCGATCTTAGATGTGCATGAGGCTATATTACTGGTAGAACTATGATCGAATAGCGGTCCCTAGGTCTTTTTAGAAAATTTCCAGTAATTATTCATCCAACCAACCACCGTTTTAGGGCAAATAAGATAACACATCATTACAAGTTGTTGCATAGTCACATAGCCATGAAAAGGTTTTCAGCGATCCAGTAAAATATTTATGTTATTGTAATTCCAGCCTTGGATTACATCGTTTATTTGTAATCAGGTTATTAATGTCGGTCGGTAACAACCACCTTCAGACCTAGAAAACACGTCATGTCTTGCGTTAGAAAATTATACTGGATGTCAAATGTAAGGTGAGGTTTGCACGGCCATCATCACAGTAAAATTCCTCCAGGTCTTGACCGCACTGTCAATACCTAAAAGTTCTACACACTAACAGTGCGGTCACAGAACCTGGAAGAATTTTACTGAGTGTAATGAATATTTTTGACTGGTTAATACTGACATCCTATTACATTTGATCTGTTATGTACCTGTGGTAGAATATTTATTCTCTGGTGTAACATTTTTCTGATTATCAAGCACAACAAACCATGCTAAGAACGTGATGTCTTCTCTGTATGTTTAGTGTACTGCATCATTTAAACTACATTGTTTTCTAATAAGCAAGTAAAACTTTGTAGTGTATGAAGTATGATACGTAAGTAGAACGCAGTATACTCAGAAACAATAGTGATACAAGCTTCCATACAGAGAGGACAGTTCGATATCTCAAAAAGACGATCTTTTCACCAAAGTGAAAACATGTAAAGATTTCGAGTACAATACACACGAAGGTTGCTTATCATAATATGCAAGTATAATCACGTATCTATGAGCATAAAACAAAATTTGATTATGAACCAAAATAATATGGTCTGCATTATTTATTAAAATATGTAACAAGTATAAATTCATGTCTTACTACTGTCGCAATTTATTTGTTTAGTAACAGTTAAATAGAAAAACACATGGCCCTCTTACTGGTACTACTGATATGAGTTGAACAGTACTTGTCCATGACATTAGTTCGGACTTTGTACCATGAATTAAGGAAACTGACAATTGGCTGGATTATTTACCAAAATAAGTAATGGTTCGTTTTATAACTTACAGAACAGACGTGGCATTGCTACTATTGTCACAGCTTAAAGTGTTCTTGTTGAAGAGATTAGTGTAATCTTTGTACCAAGTCAATCGATCTTCTTTGTACCATCCAGCAGCATAAAGGATAAAGGTAGTGATCATGTCAACTGACCATGATTGCCCCACAATTTTGTCAGGGTGAATGGTGGTCTCCCTGATCTTCAATTCCCAAATAGCATCTGTGATAGTGATAGTCACCAAATATCACATACTGTTACACCACCATAGTTTGAGGTTTGTGGCTCAAATAACTTTGATATATGGATCAAGATATTCTCCTCGACGAAAGCACATAAACCAATTCCATATCTATTCTGTAATGTTCAAATCTTTGCATATTTTGCTAAATAATACGCAGAAGTTTAGGTTTCTCTAAAGTATGATGCCCAGATAAAACTAAGGTCATCCACAAGTGTTGCTTAAGATGTGAGCTCTATCAGTAGTGCCAATATGAGGACATCGTGTAATTTTTTACTGTTATAGAACAATTAAGGTAAGATGATAGTGCTGCAAATGTTTTTTACTTGATATCTTTGGTATTTTAATAAATAATAGAGGCGACTTAATATTTTTGTGCAAGATCGAAATTTTGTTCACAGACACACATAATTATACTTACATATTACTACCAGCGCCCCCCCCCCCCCCCGCCCCATGAACCATGGACCTTGCCGCCTTGCCGTTGGTGGAGAGGCTTGCGTGCCTCAGCAATACACATAGCTGTACCGTAGGTGCAACCACAACGGAGGGGTATCTCTCCAGAGGCCAAACAAACGCGTGGTTCCTGAAGAGGGGCAGCAGCCTTTTCAGTAGTTGCAGGGGCATCAGTCTTCATCATTGACTGATGTGGCCTTGTAACACTAACCTAATCGGACTTGCTGTGCTGGTACTGCGAACTGCTGAAAGCAAGGGGAAACTACAGCCGTAATTTTACCCGAGGGCATGCAGCATTACTGTATGGTTAAATGCTTATTGCGTCGTCTTGGGTAAAATATTCCGGAGGGAAAACAGTGTCCGACTCGGATCTCCGGGCGGGGAGCACTCATGAGGACGTTGTTATCAGGAGAAAGAAAACTGGCGTTCTACGGATCAGAGCGTGGAATGCCAGATCCCTTAATCGAGCAGGTCGGTTAGAAAATTTAAAAAAGGGAAATCGATCGGTTAATGTTTGATGTAGTGGGAATTAGTGAAGTTCGGTGGCAGGTGGACCATGACTTCTGGTCAGGTGAACGCAGGGTTAAAAATACAAAATCAAATAGGGGTAATGCTGGAGTAGGCTTATAAATGAATAAAAAAATAAGAGTGCGGGTAAGCTACTACAATCAGCATAGTTAACGCATTATTGTGACCAAGACACTAAGGCCACACCCACCTCAGTAGTACAAGTTTATATGGCAGCAAGCTCCGCAGATGACGAAGAGACTGATGAAATGTATGATGAGATAAAAGAAATTATTCAAATAGTGAAGGACCTGGAGATACTAGAAGGTTTGAGACAGATTATATAATGGTAAGACAGAGATTTAGGAACCAGGTTTTAAACAGTAAGACATTTCCAGGTGCAGATGTATATTCTGACCACAATCTATTGGTTATGAACTGTAGATTAAAAATGAAGAAACTACAGAATGGTGAGAATTTAAGGAAATGGGACCTGGATAAACTGACAGAGCCAGAGGTTGTGGAGTGTTTCAGGAAGAGCATAAGGGAACGATTGACAGGAATGGAAGAAAGAAATACAGTAGAAGAAGAATGGGTAGCTTTGAGGGATGAATTAGTGAGGGCAGCTGAGGATCAAGTAGGTAAAAAGACGAGGGCTTGTAGAAAACCTTCGGTAACAGAAGAAATATGAAATTTAATTGATGAAAGGAGAAAATTAAAAAATTCAGTAAGTGAAGCAGGCAAAAAGGAATACAAACGTCTCAAAAATGAGATCGACAGGAAGTGCAAAGTGGCTAAGCAGGGATGGCTAGAGGACAAATGGAAGGATGTAGAGGCATATCTCACTAGGGGTAAGATAGATACTGGCTACAGAATAATTAAAGAAACCTTTGCAGAAAAGATAACCACCGAATGAGCTCAGATAGAAACCCATCTCTAAGCAAAGAAGGTAAAGCACAAAGATGGAAGGAGTATGTAGAGGGTCTAATCAAGGGCGAAGTACTTGAGGGCAATATTATGGAAATGGAAGAGGATGTAGATGAAGATTAAATGGCAGATATGATACTGCGTGAAGAATTTGACAGAGCACTGAAAGGCCTAAGTCGAAACAAGGCCCCAGGAGTAGACAATATTCCATTAGAACTACTGACAGCCTTGGGAGAGCCAGCCCTGACAAAACTCTACCATCTGGTGAGCAAGATGTATGAGACAGCCGAAATACCCTCAGACTTCAAGAAGAATAAAGTAATTGAAATCCCAAAGAAAGCAGGTGTTGACAGATGTGAAAATTACCAAACTATCAGTTTAATAAGTCACGGCCGCAAAATACTAACGCGAATTCTTTACAGATTAATGGAAAAACTGGTAGCAGCTGACCTCGGGGAAGATCAGTTTGGATTCCCTAGAAATAATGGAGCACATGAGGCAATACTGACCCTACGACTAATCTTAGAAGCTAGATTAGGGAAAGGCAAACCTACGTGTCTAGCATTTGTTGATTTAGAGAAAGCTTGTGACAATGTTGACAAGAATAGTCTCTTTTAAATCCTGTAGGTGGCAGGGGTAAGATACAGGGAGCGAAAGGCTATTTACAATTTATGCAGAAACTAGATGGCTGTTGTAAGAGTCGAGGGGCATGAAAGGGAAGCAGTGGTTGGGAAGGGAATGAGACAGGGTTGTAGCCTATCCCCGACGTTAATCAATCTGTATATTGAGCAAGCAGTAAAAGAAACGAAAGAAAAATTCGGAGTAGGTATTAATATCCATGGAGAAGAAATAAAAACTTTGAGGTTCGCCGATGACATTGTAATTCAGTCAGTAACAGCAAAGGACTTGGAAGAGCAGCTGAACGGAATGGACAGTATCTTGAAAGAAGGATATAAGACGAACATCAACAGAAGCAAAACGAAGATAATGGAATGTAGTTGAATAAAGTCGGGTGATGGTAAGGGAATTAGATTATGAAATGAGACACTTAAAGTAGTAAAGGAGTTTTAAAATTTGGGGAGCAAAATAACTGATGATTCCGAAGTAGAGAGGATATGAAATGAAGACTGCTAATGGCAAGGAATGCGTTTCTGAAGAAGAGAAATTTATTAACATTGAGTATAGATTTAAATGTCAAGAAGCCGTTTCTGAAAGATTATGTATGCAGTGTAGCCACGTATGGAAGTGAAACATGGACGATAAATTGTTTGGAGAAGAAGAGAATAGAAGCTTTCGATATGTGGTGCTACAGAAGAATGCTGAAGATTAGATGGGTAGATCAGATAACTAATGAGGAGGTATCGAATTGGGGGGAAGAGAAATTTGTGGCACAGCTTGACTAGAAGAAGGGATCGGTTGGTAGGACATGTTCTGAGGCATCAAGGGCTCAGCAGATTAGTACTGGAGGGCAGTGTGGAGGTTAAAAATCGCAAAGGGAGACCAAGAAATGAAAACACTAAGCAGTTTCAGAAGGATGTAGGCTGCAGTGTGTACTGGGAGATGAAGAGGCTTGCACAGAATAGAGTAGCATGGAGAGCTGCATCATACCAGTCTCTGGATTGAAGACCAAAAGAGAGTGAGAGATTACTATAAGCAACCTCAATGTTTTTTGTAGTCTAAATCTGTACATATTTCGATAAATAATTTTACTATGATACGTTCTCTTTGTGTATTACGGAAATATGAGGTTAAACGTATTATCAAAAGATATACATTGTCCTCTTCCCCTTAAAATGGTACCTAGAGAGCTGAAGGGTTGCTGGAGAACTTCTAAAAACATCAGGTGGAGATAGTTCTTTCTTTGAACCAGGGAAAATATAGCCTAAAATACACTCAACATTGAAATGCCCGTACCTTCTTCTATTTTGATGAATAGTACAGACAATTTAAAGATGGATGGAACATTGTGGTACTTAATTTACACACACACACACATGTTTTTGATAAATAGTAAGGATAATTTTGGCCTGCTCGGCTAGTCGCGCGGTCTAACGCGCTGCTTTCCGAGCGAGAAGGCGTGCAGGTCCCCGGCACGAATCCGCCCAGCGGATTAGTATCGAGGCCCGGTGTCCCGCCAGCCTGTGGGTGGTTTTTAAGGCGGTTTTCCATCTACCTCAGCGAATGCGCGCTGGTTACACTCTGTCGGCGATTGCTGCGCAAACACCATTTCCACGTACGCGTACACCATAATTACTCTACAAAGTCAACATTTGGGGTTGCATTCGTCTGATATGAGACGTTTTCGGGGGGTAACCGCACAATAACCCTAGGTTCAGTGTGGGGCGGCGCGGCGGTTGGGTGGGTGGACTGCTGCAGGCTGTTGTGGGGTTGTTTACCACCGAGGGCTACGGTGGGAAGCAGCCTCTCCGTCGTTTCTAGGTCCCCGGTATAAAACATACATACATAAAGGGATAATTTTTATGTGGAAATGTTTCAGCTGGACGTTTCATTTTGCCTTACACTAAGCAAGCTAAGCTCATTCGAGGTGTTCTTAATCTGTACGTTTCGTCATATTGTGGAGAAATTTACATCTTTTTCATAAATAAGTGAATATTTCACACATAGAGCGTAATTCAGATCGTTCAAATATTTTCCTTGGGACTACATAGTGACTGACTGTTTCATTTTAAAGACCGTTGAGACCTGTGTTGTTCTTGACTGTTCCGTAAGAATCTGGCTTCATGGAGTCAGAGAGATGAAGGGGACGTGGTTATCTGCCATCTTGGGTTGTATCGTCAGGGAAACAGCCTGTACACATTGTGACTGTTTTTGGCCCCGAATTGCGATAGCATTACTACTCATAGAGTATGAACAATTTTTTTCTGGATAATCAACCTTCGAAGTGGTTTGTGCAGTGTGTCACGAATTCCTCTTGTATGCCAAATTCTTCATGTCAGATTAGCACTTGTATCCTTTGTCGTCAATTCTCTGTTTGATATTTTAGAGGCTGTGTCTTTCCAAATAGCTTTTACCATCTACTACTTCTTCAAGTGTCATGGAAAATTTTTCTTGGTGTTTTAACACATGTCCTAACCTTCTGCCCTTCTTTTTGTCTCAGTGGTTCTCAATGCTCGTCACCTCGCAGATTTTGCAACGAACATCGTAATATCTTATCAGTATTCCAAAATTGCAACAACCTTCTACAACAACACATCTAAAACACTTCGATTTTCATCTTTTCCGGTGTTCATACAGTCTGTGTTTACCCTCAGAAAATTCTTCCCAAATTTAAACCGATGTTTGATATTGGCAGACGTCCTTCAGCTTCATACATACTCCATGTTTCGTCCATCATGAATTATTTTGCTTATTTCATCTACTCTATGGCCTCGAGTTACGAGTTGCGCGAGGAGCGCAGTGGCCGGGTAATAAACAACAGTGTGAAATGTTTGCCGAGACGGGAACGTGTTTGCCTCAGGAAACCGGACGTTAATCCACGTATAAGCGTAATTGCGCACCTGTATAACGTTATTGTTTGTGGCGGATCCTCGGAACCGCTTCGGGCCTCTCGAGTTAATGAAGAGCACGCTGTCTTTCCGGTCTCAGCACATAAAATCTCGTGAAATCGCACTGCTGTAGAGAGCTGTAGTAGAATTCTCATTTAATGAGCTGCTAGTGCTATTGATAATCTCGTTTCTTTTAATATTCATTACTTTCGTATTTATTTTCCCTATTCTCAATACTTAGTTTGTGCGTATGAGATTTTTCATTCCTTCAATAGGTCCTGCAAATCTTCCTCAATTTCACTCATTATAGCAATGTCATCAGTGAATTTTATATGTTTTATCCATTCACCCAAAATTTTATTCCCAGTCGTTAACCTTTGTTTCATTTTCCTCATTGCATCTTTCGTGACTATTTCCCCGTAAGAAACAGTAACTTGCCGCAGTCGATAAAAATTTTCTCATCGGTACGTCACAGTCTGCACATTTGTTATGTTCTGCGAACGGCTTTGCGAATACAGGTTTCCAAGATATAAGCGTGGACATGTCTCGTATGTTTTAACTGTCTGACAGCACAATCAAATCCTGGGGTTCAGAGAAATTAGAAACGTAAGTCATCTTTGTATTTTTGTAGCACTGCCATCTCAGTGAAGGTACTCTTTTGTAGTGTACAGCAGCGATCCACCTTTAAGAGAAGCCATGCGTGTCTCGTCTATACAGTATCCCTGCTGTTCACTTTCCCTTAGGAAAACACGCGCCGGTACTGTAACACCAATCCCGCGAGGAGGGCAGTGGCCGGGTAATAAACAACAGTGTGAAGTGTTTGCCGAGACGGGAACGTGTTTGCCTCAGGAAACCGGATGTCAATCCACGTATAAGCGTAATTGCGCACCTGTATAACGTTATTGTTTGTGGCGGATCCTCGGAACCGCTTCGGGCCTCTCGAGTTAATGAAGAGCACGCTGTCTTTCCGGTCTCAGCACATAAAATCTCGTGAAATCGCACTGCTGTAGACAGCTGTAGTAGACTTCTCATTTAATGAGCTGCTAGTGCTGAACTGTCGACAATGAATACGTCTTCACCCAAAAATACTGTGATAGTTTTCTCTATAATTTTCATCATGGAATGACAGATTACTGAATATTATCACCTTTAAAATTACAAGAACTACTTCATTTCACAGATTACGAGATAATGCGGAAGAATCCACTGAGGCCTGTATCTGCCTATGACATTCGTAAATTCTCTTTGCGTATATTACTTTTTCTGTCAATTAGCCTTTTATGATTTCTGAGACCTTTAACAAAATAGATAAGATGCTTGTAATCTCATCTAGGTTTCTGTCAAATTATAGAAATTGTACCATTATTTTGCTTGGTTTACAACCACGTGGCTGTTGTTCAGGAAGAGAAATTCCCTGTCACACGTTCATTTATAACCGTGTGATAATTATATACAAGACGTCATGTATGGTAAATTATACATTTCATGCGTGTGTTCCCAGTCTTCTTTCAACTAGTTTGGTCACCCAACAACTCATCGTATCTTCAAGTAATCTCTTTGTCTCATACTACTTTCTAACTCAAGTAATCGACAACCTATAACAATTACGTGACACTAGTGCCGATAACCTCTACAGTGTATTTTAATTAAATTTAGCTATTCCAGAATTTCTTACCATATGCAGCCGTTCATTATCGTTCCTTATCACTCAAAGGGTTTTAATGTTTCCCCTTATTTCATTGCCAACATCGTTCAGTAACACCAAAATTTTAACGGTTCTTCTTACCTCAGTTCTCTGTGTTTCATCGAACACTTCCATAATATATCGCCGCACACATATTCGGCTGAAAGCGCCTTTTGTTAGGTATTGGTAATATTTTCTTAGAATGCGCTACCGTCTTGTCTGTTCCGATACGTGGCGTATTACGAAGTGAAATAAACGTGGTGTAATTGTATTTTGGTGACTCCCGAACTAGAGAACGACACAGTTTGTTCAACCTATCGATATTACCTAGATGGGATCACTCTCTGTCCACACTGCTACTGATCTTAGATGTAACTGTTAATTACGTAGGTTGTGAGGCGAGTTTTCAACATCATAACACAAGCTCATAAATACACTGTCGTATATTATTAAAACCCTTCAGCGGAATTACTAATTGCACAGTACATCTGAAAACCATTGATCACACCTGTGTGGTAAGAACCATTTCTTGATAGTTCATTGTGGGACGAATATAAATGTTTGGCGATTTATTACCGCAGTAAAATTAATTAATACTGGCGTCCAGCTGTCAGTTAATACTTTCCTATACCAAAATTGCAGTTTTCTCCGATGGTGTTGCACAGTTTTCTCAGTGATGAACATAAATATTTCATATTTTATATTACTGTCACATCATCTCTCCTGCTCCCTGTCCCTAACCTCTCTCCCCTGCCCCAAAAACTACACCTCAGTTCTTCTTCACCCCCTCCCCCCCCCCCCTTCTCCCGCCTTCCACCGACATTTTCCCACTCTCTCTACTTCCTTCATCAGTAACATGTTTAGATTATATCCCACAGCTGCACACTACGTTCTGCTGAGTAGTTCCAATACAGACACGACCTGTAGCTAACGCAACTACGGGGTCACAATTATTGAACTATATGAAGAAAAAGTAAACGTAAATTAGTTACAGACTACGGCGTGTGCGCACTTTATTCAGCATGTAGACGTCACCACAGATATTCGGATTTACGTTATGACATGTTCGTTATGCCTGCCATCATTAGCGCAAACAAATACGAAATTCCGTGTGACCCGCTAAGTTGTAGGAACATCGACGCAGTCCGTGACCTCCTAAATGGCTGTTTTCAGCTTAGCAATAGTTTTGGGGTTATTGTTGTACACCTTGTCTTTAATATAGCCCCACAAAATGAATTCACCTGTGTCCACAACCGAAGAACACGGCGGCCAATCGAGGCCCATGTCAGTGGCCTCTGGGTACACCACAGCCAGAATGCGGTCCTCAAAGTGCAAAGGACATTAAACACTCTCCTGCTTCGATGGGGTTAATCTCCGTCTTGCATGATCCACATGTTGGGGAAGAAATTATTTCCCAAAACCTTCACGTACCATTCGATAGTCACTGTGCCATCAAGGAATGTCGCACATCACGCAGTCACTCGTGGAGGGTGAACAGACTTCTCAATCGCGGAATGCGGATTCTCAGTCCCCCAAAGGTGCCAATTTCGCTTATTGAAGAACGCAACCAAATGAAAGTAAAGACGAAGTAAATATTCCTGAATTCCAATCAAGAACAGCTTTCTAGATGAGAAACATAGAAGTAGATATACTCGGTGTAGCACAGGAGCTTAAATCACTTAATAGAGGCAAGGACTCCTGTCCAAATTGTGTACCAGTCAGGTTTCTTTCAGATTAAGCTGATACAATAACTCCATATTCAGCAACTATATAAACAGCTCGCTCACAGAAAGAACCGTACCTAAAGACTGGAAAACTGCTCAAGTCACTCCAATCCCCAAAAATGGAAGTAGGATTAACCCGCTGAATCACAGGCCCATATCACTAACGTCGATTTGCAGTAGGGATTTGGAACACATACTGTGTTCGAACATTATGAAGTACCTCGAAAAAAAAAACGATTTATGGACACAAACTCAGCACGGATTCAGAAAATATCGTTCTTGTGAAACAAAATTAGCTCTTTATAATATGGCTCTGAGCACTATGGGACTCGATATGTGAGGTCATCCTCTGCCTCGTGATGACTGCTGTCCTTCGGTTAGGTAGCTTTAAGTATTTCTAAGTTCTAGGGGACTGATGACCATAGATGTTAAGCCCCATAGTGCTCAGAGCCATTTGAACCATTTTTTGTGAGGTCATCAGTCCCTAGCGCTTTATACTCATGAAGTAATGAGTGCTACCGACAGGTGATGTCAGATTTATTCCGTGATTTTAGATTTCCAGAAGGCTTTCGACACAGTTCCTCACAAGCGTCTTCTAACCAAACTTCGTGCCAATGGAATTTCGATTGGATTTGTGTTTTCCTGTCAGAAATATCACAGTTCGTAGTAATAGATGGAAAGTCATCGAGTAAACAGAAGTAATATCCGGCGTTCCCCAAGGAAGTGTTATAGTCCTTCTGTTGTTCCTGATCTATATTAACGACTTAGGAGACAATCTGTGTAGCCGTCTTAGATTGTTTGCAGATGATGCTGTCATATACCGTTTTATAAAGTCATCAGATGATCAAACCGAATTGCAAAATGATTTAGATACGATATCAGTACGTTGCGTAAAGTGGCAATTGACGCTTAATAAAGAAAAGTCGGAAGTTATTCACATGAGTACTAAAAGAATTCCGTTAATTCGAGTACTCTATAAGTCACACAAATGTGAAGGCTGTAATTTGAACTACATACGTAGGGATTACAATTACAAATAACCTAAATTGGAACGATCTGATAGATAATATGGGTAGAGCAAACCAAACACTGCGATTCATTGGCAGAACACTTGGAAGGTGCAACAGATCTACTGAAGAGACTGCTTCCACTACGCTTGTCCACCCTATTCTAGAGTTCTGCTGTGTTTCCTGGGTTCCGCATCAGGTGGGACTGACGGTTGACACTGAAAAAGTTCAAAGAAGGGCAGCTCGTTTTGTATGATCGCGAAATACGGGAGATAGTGCCACAAACGTGATACGTGAATTGGAGTGACAATCATTAAAACAAAGCCGTTTTTCGTTGGGATGGAATCTTCTCATGAAATGTCAATCACCAATTTTCTCCTCCGATTGCGAAAACATTCTGTTGCACCCACCTATATGGGGAGAAATGATAATCACGATAAAATAAGAGAAATCAGGTCTCGCAAAGAAAAATTTAAGTGCCAGTTTTTCCCGCGCGCCATTCGAGAGTGGAACGGTAGAGAGACAGCTTGAAGGTGGTTCGTTCAACCCTCTTCCAGGCACTTTATTGTGAATAACAGAGCAATCACGTAGATGAAGATGAAGTGGGCTTCGTTGCTAAGACAAACCATGCATTCCATACTAATTCTCATCATGCCACGCTGTCAACCATGGAGTTTGAACGTCCTAACGCAAACCGTTCAGAAGTTATGACGATTTTACTTCATATGGTTCAAAAATCGTAACCCCATTTCATAGACCTCAAGGTGGTGAAGTGCGGGCGAAACATACAGTAGACAATGAGTAAGGGAGGTGGAAAAATACCCGACATAATATTTTTTAAGCCATCAACATAGTTTTGAATGCTCTCGCGATGATTACATGGTTGGTAGCGTAAATGTTTCTGGAGTAACTCAAGATAGCGTGAGCATACACACTGAGTCGACAGCGCTTCTCACTTATTGGCAGATGCAGCACACTTCTTTTTATCAGCGTTTCCCCTAAATTCCTTGCTTTGCCTGTAATGCGGAGACCCTCTTCATTCCTCATTTTGTCAGTCAGACTGACAATCAAAATCCTTCTGCGGCAGCAGATCTCAGACGCTTCAGTTCTCATCTTCCTGTTTCCCACCGTTCGAGATTCACAACGATACCATCCATAAAATGTTGTGCTCCAAACGCACATTCTCAAAAATATCCTCCTAGATTAACACCGATATTTAATATTAGGAGACTCCTCTTGGTCAGGAATGACCTTTCTCGTCTGTGTTAATCTACTTTTTGTGTCCTCTTTGCTTCGTCCGGAGTGTGTAGTTTCCTTTCAAGGAAGCAGTATTGCTTAACTTAATTTACTTCGTGAACCTCAGTTATGATATTAAGTTTATCGCCAACTTCACCTCTGTCACTCCCAATTATCTTCGTCCTTATTTGCTTTACTCTCAATCCATAGTCTGTTCGCATTAGATTGTTCATCCTGTCCAGCAGGTCTTGTACTTCTTCCTCACTCTAACACAGAATAGCAAAGTGATCAGCAAATCTTATCATTGATAGCCTTTCAGTCTAAACCCCAGTCTCACTCTTGAACTTTTATTTCCATCATTGCTTCCTCGATGTATAGACTGAACTGTAGACAGCATCCCTATCTTAAACTCTTGTTAATCCGAGGACTTTGTTCTTGCTCTTCCACTCTTATTGATCCCCCCTGTGTCTTGTACATGTCTTATATTATCTACCTTTCACTACAGCTCACTCCTGTTTCTATCAGAATTTTCAACATCATGAATTGGTTTACACTGTTGAACGCTTTTTGCAGGTAGACAAATACTGAGGATGTGTATTGATTTTTCTTACGCCTTGCTGCCATTATCAGTCACATCTGAACTGTCTCTCTTGTGCTCTTACCTTTCCGAACCCCAAACTGACTGTCATCTAACTGACAGATAATGTTCTTCTCCACTAGTCTGTATACTATTTTTACCAGCAACTCGGATGCATGAGACGTTGAGCTGATGGTGTGAAAGTTCTCGCTCTCATCTGCCCTTGTTATCAACGGGATTGTGTGGATGATTGTTTTTCGAAAGACTGACCCAAGGGGGGGGGGGGGGTTATATTTAGGGACACTTTTCAACCTTCGTCTCGGCCAACTCTTCAGTAGAAGTTTAATACATTAGCGTACTCAGTTTGAAGTAGTAGCATTCAGTTTTTATCCATTGCTGACTTTTTCTCAAATTAAAAAAAATGTATTTTGAAACATTAAGGTTTTTAGAAATGCAGGAATTTGTTAGAAGGTACAACAAGGTCGTGTACATAGTGATATTCTACTCCACACCAATAGTCTGCAAGTGCAGTCAAATTAAGCAGAGGAATTAATAGAAAAACAGCTGAAAGCTAAGTACATTTTCAAATTCAGTCTGTTGGAAACTAACAGAAATTTCAATTTTCAAGAGGGGGAAATTTATTAAGATATTAACAAAACTAAGTTAAATTTCATATATTGCATTCTCCATGATAACCGTTTCAAGGTGCAAAACGGTGAATGACCGACTTATTTTGTGTTCACGGTCCACAGGTTAAATATCTAATCTATAAATACATTGAATTTTACTTACCACAAAATTCTGTAACTAAAGATTTAACAGTACACTTCAAACAGCTATAATATACACGGAAGCGCCAGAGAAACTACTATAGGCACGCGTATTTAAACACAGAGATATGTAAACAGGCAGAATAGTTCGCAGCGGTCGGCAACGCCTATATAAGACAACAAGTGTTTGGCGCAGTTGTTAGTTTGGTTGCTGCTGCCATAATAGCAGGTTATCAAGATTTGAGTGAGTTTGAACATGGTGTTATAGTTGTCGCACGAGCGATGGGCACAGCATCTCCGAGTGAGTGATCAAGTGGGGATTTTCCACTACGACCGGACCCAGTGTATCTTGAATGTCAGGAATCCGGCAAAACATTAAATCTCCAACATCGCTGCGGCCGGAAAAAGATCCTGCAAGAACGGGATCTACGACGACTGAAGAGATCCGTTCAACGTGACAGAGGTGCAACGTTCCGCAAATTGCTGAAGATTATAATGCTGGGTCATCAACAAGTGTCACCGTGTGAACCATTCAATGAAAATCATCGATATGGGCTTTCGGAGCCGAAAGACCTCTCTTCTACCCTTTATGACTGCACGACAGAAGGCGTTAGGCCTCACTTTGGCCCGTCGCACCGCCATTGCACTTTTATTGACTGGGAACATATTACCTAGTGGGACGAGTCCCGTTTCAAATTGTATCCAGCGGATGGATGTGTACGGATATGGAGACAACCTCATGAATCCATGAACCCTGCATGTCAAGAGTGTACTGTTCAAGTTGGGGGGGGGGGGGCTCTGTAATAATACGGGGCGTGTGCAGTTGGATTGATAATGGACCCCTGATACATCTGAATACGACTCTGACAGATCACACGTGCGTTAGCATTCTGTCTAATGACGTCCATTCATTGATGTTTATCGTGCATTCCAACGGACTAGGGCATTTCCCAGCAGGACAATGCGACACCACACGCGTCCCGAATAGTTAGGGAGAAGCTCCATTAGCACACGTTTGTGTTTAAACAATTGCGCTGGCCACCGAACTCCCCAAACATGAACATTATTGAACTTATGTGGGATGTCTTGCAACCTGCTGTTCAGAAGAGATCTCCACCCCTCGTACTCTTACGGATTTATGGACAGACCTGCAGGATTAATGCTGTCAGTGCCCTCCAGCACTACTTCGGACATTAGTCGAGTCCATGTCACATCGTGTTGCGGCGCTTCTGCGTGCTCGCGAGGGCCCTGCACAACATTAGGCAGATGTACCAGTTTCTTTACCTCTTCAGTGTAACTCAAAGTATTTGCAACTGGTGCAAGGAACACAGTCTCACGTCTGCCGAAACTATCAAAAATATAAAACAACTGAAACTGCTTATCATTGTCTCAGACGTGCATTTCTTCGTGTTATTCTAAAGTCAGTCAGTATACCGAGGTACTGACCAAGAAACAACATGTGTCACTAGGTACACACCAACTCAGATACCTAACATCTTGTTGCAGCTTTCCCAAATGACTCCAGAAATTACAATTTTATCCATCTAACGATCATTACCGAGGTTTTCGCTTTTTCATTTTTCCTTGAGGTAAATAATTTCTTCCACACAGCAGTAACCTAAGCTTATAGGAACTGTTCAAAGTGACTGCTACCAAACTCAGTGCATTCATTATAACGTAATCGACAGACTGACTACATCTACTGGTTGTATGTAATTTGTCCTTACTGCTTGCTCATGTGATATGCGATAGAGGAGTAATTACCTCTGCACCTTTGCTCGACGCATTGTATTCTACGAAGAGTGCATTCCATTGGCAAGTTGACATGTACCTATCGACGAAACTCCTCCTAATACGAAGAGGGTGAATATTAATAAAAACGACAAATTTCAGGGGCGAATTCCTGAATGGAGGAAAGGAAGTGATATGAACATGTGTCCTGAAATGCTTCGTTGCCACGGTTGATGACGCTGACGAATAACAGTACCTCTGACCACGTGCCTCATGTTCTTGTGTGTTGCATGCTGTATGATTGACCACAACGTACTATAAGGAGCAGCAGGGTCCTGTATTTCAGAGATAGTGCTTGTACACGGCGGAGCAGATGGAAATGGTCGCTAGGTAGCACGACTACACCAAAACTGGTACCCTCATAGACACCTACCACATCAAAAATCATTTCAAGCGCGTTTTGGGCATTTTCGTGTTTATGGGTCATTCCACACAGACCAACGTGCTGCGAGGAGGCAGACTGTGCGTACACAAGATTTGGAGATCCATGGTCTATAGGATAATAAAATGAACCCTAATAAAAGCTCCAGGCACGTGGCCTGCCAACATGCTGTAACGGAAAATACTATTATGAGTGTCTTACATGATACCGAATCACATGGAGGCCACTTTGAAAATCTGTACTCATGTTGATGCGGCGCAGTTATTTATTGTCTTCTGGGCAGGTACGTTGTTGCACGCACACAGTCCAATTTCCGGACATATGTTCACAGGAGCTTTTCTCCTTCATATCCAGTCAGGAACCGGTCCCTGTTGTTTCTCGTTTTTATTAATGTTCACCCTCTATGGTGACATTCATTTACCATCGCTGAGATGCATGTGTTGCTAATTTTAGATGGGTCATTAAAATAAAGGTCTTTCAGTGTAGCCTCAGTTCAGGCTTGAGACTGAACCAGTCTACGAAAGCAGACCCCAAAAAAATTTACTGTGGCAGGTTTTTTTAAAAAAAAAACACGCCATTAAATGAAAAGGATGCTGATATTACATCAACAAAATGTTAAAACTGAAAAACAACTATCATTTTCTACTGAAAATATACGTTGAGCTTCAAATTTATAGCCGGCCGCTGGTGGCCGAGCGGTTCTGGCGCTACAGTCTGGAACCGCGCGACCGCTACGGTCGCAGGTTCGAATCCTGCCTCGGGCATGGATGTATGTGTTGTCCTTGGGTTAGTTACGTGTAAGTAGTTCTAAGTTCTAGGGGACTTATGACCTCAGCAGTTGAGTCCCATAGTGCTCAGAGCCATTTGAACCATTTTTTCAAATTTATATAATTATGTAGTTAGACGGTTTCCAACTTATTGCCCACAAAAATGCTTAAAAATACCTCATAAGTATGCCGTGGAATATTTCAAAATACATTATTACACGCAATCACAAAGCGCATCTTGGATCTTCACGAAGAAATACAGTTGACACGCCAATATCTCTGCTTTCTCTTCGGGCACGAAATGTGAAGGAAGCCCAAGTCAACGGCCGCGGGACATCGCGTGCAGCAACCGCTACTGTATGCAAATAGAAAGAATCCTTTATGCAGGCCCCGGTTCATTACACGGCCGCCACTAAATCTTTGGCAGGCAATTGCCGGTCGCAACGGCTCAGACAAATTACCGCCATTGTGGACATGACGTCCGAACTGCAAACTGCGCAGTCAGCGCCGCTTTTCCTGCCTCGTGTACAAAACCCACCACCGCAGAGACCCCGTGTTTTGTGCTACAAGAGGCCCAGGTAAACAAAGCTCTGGTTATGGATGACCACTTCTTTTATGCGTTTTCATTCTCAGGAGGTATAATTCTGAACGATAAAGGTTGGGTAATTTGTACTACCTGAAGACTCCTTTTGTCATGTTTCCATTACCACCACGAAAAATGACGAATCATGTTCTCTGGTCTGAGAGTTTCTGAGTCAATTTGACAGTTGTACTTGCCACTTATGATCTAGATGAAAGGACATATGATTCACAATGACTCGATGTCTAAAATAACTTGCCTTGCACCCTTCACTTTGTGGAAGTGAACGAGACATGCGATTTTGAGGGAATTACATAAGGATATGAGACACTCCTTTACAGATGCACTGCATTTTTCCAAATCCTTCCTAAAAAGCTGGATTCCTTTCATCTTCTGTAACACTGATTTTAGGTGTTTAACACCTTTTGATGTAGCCTAGTACAACCTCCAAATACATACAGGTATGTCCCTTTTATGATGACCTCACAAATACAGAAGTAAAACAAAAAATGTATCAAGCAAATTTTGTTTAGCTGGCAAAGTAATTCAACCAGCGTAATTATGTTTCTTCGTAACTTCGTACATTACGAAGATATGAACAGCTGTAAGTCGTTTTTAATTAATATCTTATATTTTTTATTCGGTAGTCCATTTTTTCTCCTCAATACCTGTTCATAAACGGATCACATTGCGTCAGCCGTGTAAATTTGACGTTATTTAAAACTAACACAAAACTGACACTGTGCAGGTGCCTGGGGTAACATAACCTTTCACTTGCTGCAGTTGTCAAACTAAATTGACAATCAGAGACGCTGCCTATTCAGTCAACCATCTTCAGATCAACTGTTCATGTGAGTGAAATGTTGTTGTTGTTGTGGTCTTCAGTCCTGAGACTGGTTTGATGCAGCTCTCCATGCTACTCTATCCTGTGCAAACTTCTTCATCTCCCAGTACCTCCTGCAACCTACATCCTTCTGAATCTGCTTAGTGTATTCATCTCTTGGTCTCCCTCTACGATTTTTACCCTCCGCGCTGCCCTCCAATGCTAAATTTGTGATCCCTCGATGCCTCAAAACATGTCCTACCAACCGATCCCTTCTTCTAGTCAAGTTGTGCCACAAACTCCTCTTCTCCCCAATCCTACTCAATACCTCCTCATTAGTTACGTGATCTACCCACCTTATCTTCAGCATTCCTCTGTAGCACCACATTTCGAAAGCTTCTATTCTCTTCTTGTCCAAACTATTTATCGTCCATGTTTCACTTCCATACATGGCTACACTCCATACAAATACTTTCAGAAACGACTTCCTGACACTTAAATCTATACTTGATGTTAACAAGTTTCTCTTCTTGAGAAACGCTTTCCTTGCCATTGCCAGTCTACATTTTATATCCTCTCTGCTTCGACCATCATCGGTTATTTTACTCCCTAAATAGCAAAACTCCTTTACTACTTTAAGTGTCTCATTTCCTAATCTAATTCCCTCAGCATCACCCGTCTTAATTTGACTACATTCCATTATCCTCGTTTTGCTTTTGTTGATGTTCATCTTATATCCTCCTTTCAAGACACTGTCCATTCCGTTCAACTGCTCTTCCAAGTCCTTTGCTGTCTCTGACAGAATTACAATGTCATCGGCAAACCTCAAAGTTTTTACTTCTTCTCCATGAATTTTAATACCTACTCCGAATTTTTCTTTTGTTTCCTTTACTGCTTGCTCAATATACAGATTGAATAACATCGGGGAAAGGCTACAACCCTGTCTCACTCCTTTCCCAACCACTGCTTCCCCTCCATGCCCCTCGACTCTTATAATTGCCATCTGGTTTCTGTACAATGTGAAATGTACATCTACGAAAAGAAGGTAGGAACGCTGCTCCTCTACGGAGAACTTAAGTTAGCTGTGGAGTAATTATCAGTGCACGTTTACCTTGTGTTTCCATTTGTTTGCGGTGTAAGGCGCCTTGCCACGGTTAGCGCGGCTGTCCCCGTCGGAGGTTCGAGTCCTCCCTTGGGCATGGGTGTCTGTGTTGACGTAGGTGTAAGTTTGATTAAGTTAGAGTAAGTAGTGTGTAAGTCTAAGGACTGATGATGTCAGCAGTTTGGTCCCTCAGAACTTACCACAAATTTCCAAATGTTTCCATTTGTTTACTGCCAATTCCGGGAAGTGGATGAGTCACTTATCCTGCCACTCCTATTCTTATTGTCATCAGTGACTATCGGACATGAACCACACGGCACGACTCAGACTGAATTTTAAGTTGTAAGTTCGTAGCAACCTGAAACATTCGAACTGACTCCTGTATGGATGAGTAACGTTAATCTGGTCACCTGCACTGTATACTGTTACGAGAGAGTCAAAGTCTATTTCGTGTTATGTTATTTAATGTTTTCGTAAATGGTACAGTGTGTTACACTTTTGTACAGATCTTATGGACAGAAACTGGATTACTGACAGAAAATGTAGGTACTATTTAAAAAAAGGGGTAGTGCTTTGCATTATTTCCGTAACGAACAAGGTTACAACGAAGGTTCTCAACCTAGTTAATTTCCCTCTGGTAGCTACATTACATTTGATTGTAACGTTTTTCATTTTGATTCTGGTCAGTGAGTTATTTAGTGTGGTGAAGATAAATGGTATATATAAAATGAATGTTGACCATCAGCTGGTTTTATTTTAAACCCAAATATCAATCAGTTGCAGTCATTTACCACCTACACAGTTGGGGGTTAAAATGGTTTAAGCTACAACATTACATTTTTCATTACTTAAATAATGCGTAGAGCACGTCATGAATATCAGTATATGACACAGGACTTTTAGGAGCAAACATATTAATAACGTCAGCTGTCTTCAATTGTGTGCCTGTATTGGTGAGCATAACGTGTGACGCTGCATACACTCTTTGCGCAATCTCACTCAGAAATGCCGCAACGGGCGAGTTGACGACACGCACAGCGCCTCTGCCAAGCATTAAGTGTGGAGGTGCACTTGTAGGAGTGTGCATCTACGCACAATGTTATTGAAGTGTGCGCAGAGATACACATATGCAACAAATCAAATATTTTCTTGGCATGTTGCAACAAATCAAATAATTTTTTAGCCTGGCTTATATGCCTTGATGTAAAAAGCACATGTTCCGTTCCCTAATTCATCCTCTTGAGGTCGACTTCGTTTTTTCTTTCTGAAGTAGCCTATTTCCTTCTTCAGTGTTCAAGCTATCTCCTTACCAAATTTCATCGAAATAGTTTCAGCAGCTTAGTCGTGAAAAGATAACAAACACACTATCGAATTTATAATATCAGTATGGGTTATTCACAGCCATGTCACCATACGGTTCAGATTCGGCGTATACGTTCCTGTATTCGTCCTCTTCGCTGGACTGCAGCTTCTCCTTCAGCAAGCAGCACCACCAGCTCCTGGCTTTCTCGTGCTGCAACCCGCCTAACACGACCGATTCACAGCCGGAGGGGAGAAAGAAGTGTGAGGGCAGGCTGGAGGAGATACTAAGTGGCAGTGACGGGATGGGGTTGTGCCAGGGGGGCGTGGAGGGGGAAGGGAGGCGACCGCTACACAATGCGCGCCGGATTTCGCGTCGCAGGTCGATGGACTGCTGGGTGGCCTACCTACCGCCTACCCGTCCACTGGTGTCGCTTTTGTCTGCTAGCTTCCGCTCCCGCGTGCGGGTGGCCGCTGGGGGTGGCAGCAGCGAGGCCCGCGCGCTCGTACATCAGCGATGCAAAGTAGTCCGGACGGGGGCCAGCCGAGGCGGCGACTTGATATCGAACGCTGCGCCGGATCATATTTCATCTGGCACTTCTCGCCGAACGGGGGGGGGGGGGGGGGGGGGGAGGGTGTTAGCAGGCCGAGAGCCGACGAAAATCAGCGTGCTACCCCGCCCCACACCCACACTACCTGCCCTGTTGCTGCTCCGGTTTCAGGCTTCGTCTTACGCAACATGGACCCGATACCTTGATGAGAGCAGCTACCTCCCGGAAGCAATTCCCTCGAATCTTTTTATCTCGCCAGCAGGCCTTTAGAATTGGTTCAAATGGCTCTGAGCATTATGGGACTTAATTTCTGAGGTCATCAGTTCCCTAGAACTTAGAACTACTTAAACCTAACTAACATAAGGATATCACACATACCCATGCCCGAGGCAGAATTCGAACCTGCGACCGTAGCGGTCGCACGGTTCCAGACTGTAGCGCCTAGAACGGCTCGGCCACTCGTTGTTAACAAACTTCTCTTCTTCAAAAACACTTTCCTTGCCATAGCCAGTCTACATTTTATACCCCCTCTACTTTGACTATCATCAGTTATGTTGCTCCCCAAATAGCGAAACTCACCTACTGCTTTAACTGTCTCATTTCCTAATCTGTTTCCCTCAGCATCACCTGATTTAATTCGACTACACTCTATTATCCTCGTTTTGCTTTTGTTGGTGTTCATCTTATATCACCCTTTCACGGCTTTGTCCATTCCGTTAAACTGCTCTTTCAAGTCATTTGCTGTCTCTGACAGAACTACAATTTCGTCGGCAAACCTCTAAGTTTTTATTCCTTCTCCATGTATTTTAATTCCTACTCCAAATTTTTATTTTGATTCCTTTAATGCTTGCTCAGTATACAGATTGAATAACATGGGGGATGACTCCCTTCTCAACCACTGCTTCCCTTTCATGGCCATCGAGCCTTATAACTGCCACGTAGTTTCTGTACCAGTTGTAAGTAGCCTTTCGCTCCTTGTATTTTCCCCCAGACACCCTCAGAATTTCAAAGAGATTATTTCAGTCAACATTGTCAAAAGCGGTCTCTAAATGTACAAATGCTAGAAACGTAAGATTACGTTTCCTTAATCTATCTTCTAAAATAAGTCGTAGGGTCAGTATTGCCTCGCGTATTCCGATTCCAACAGTTCTACGGAATCCAAACTGATCTTCCCCGAGGTAGGCTACTACCAGTTTTTCCATTCGTGTCAGTGTCAGTATTTTGCATACGGTAATTTTCACACCCGTGGACACCTGTTTTCTTTCGGACTGGAGTTCCTATATTCTTGATGAAGTCCGAGAGTATTTCGCCTGTCTCATACATCTTGCTCACCAGATGATAGAGTTTTGTCATGGCTGACTCGCCCAAGGCTATCAGTAGTTCTAATAGAATGTTGTCTACTCCTAAGGCCTTGAAATCTTAAATTTACCGTATGTGAATGTATGGGCCTTGGAGGTTTTTGGCACTGACGAGAAAACCTTAAGAGCCGTTAGGCCGCGCCGAATTCTTCTAACTCCTCCAGTACTTCTGGTGGCACCTGCATCAGAGTCCCACTGGAGTCGCTAGATGGCCATCCTGAAGAATATCCGAGCAGAGGGATCGGAACTTCGAGAGCTGAAAAGATCTGCAGCTTGGAAGATGTTAAACCAAGTTTAAACTGTTTGTCTTGGGTATTGTCGAACTATTACAAAAAGGATTTGTTGCTCCTTATAGTCGTTACCAACGGCGTCTGACAAGACTCGCCGTTACCTGTGTGATGCGATTGGCTGATGGAGAACAGACGGTACATGTACCATGTATGACTATGGCTTTGTAGATAAAGTGAAGTACTTGAAATTTTTATATTAAACTTGCACATAATGAGAAATTGTAATTTTCTCGAAGGGGACCTCTTATTTCAACAGGCACTTAGAATCTTTGATGACGGAAGCTGGGCTATGCTGAGAGGGTGGTGAGACCGCACCGCGCCGAGAACACTTTCTGAGAAAGTGAACAAAAACTGTAAAGAAACATGAAAAAAGATAGTTTAACAGCTGGGAGAGGCAGATGAGTTCCCATACCCTTCGTCTTCCTATACGCTGCCTTCGGGTAGAAGCCTTTCGCTCGAGTCCCCATTATAAAAAAGCCTGTGGTCACAATTTCGTTTCTGCAGAGTCATTTAGACCGAGTAAGATCATGAAGAAACGACTGGAAGATACGTACTAAGCCATAACAATGTGCTGTGGCTGGGTGTACTTTTGAATTTTCGCCGTACTGCACACTACATCCAAAGCAGTCTAGTTATGCAGTATTTCATTCTTGTGCACTTACGCCGTATTTCTATCCATGGTTTCTCTGTGTCACAAACGCGATGCTGTTTTAATACACTGTAAATGAAGGTAACTAAAAAATCCGCCGTCTGGCGGTAAGAGTAGATGTGCTGAGAATCAAGGATATGAACACAGAAAAACCCAAAATCGATAGTTCGTCAGATCCAGGGTATTGTTTCTTCACCGACGGTATTTTATTGCTATTTCTAATTTCATTCCCTATGATTTTATTTTTGTATGTATAAAAACGAAAAGAAGTTAGCTTAGCTAATTCTTTTAGATAGGGGCAGTAAATGTAGACGGTGTTGGCTATCCAGTATGACTTAATGTAACATTTATCGCAATGAATTTTATGCCTGAAGACTAAATTCATTTTATTGCAATTATTGTCTGACTTTCCTACTTTTATGAAGAAAAGTTTTTAGTTTTACCTGTACTTTTACTTATGGGATAGATAGAGGGCGCTGGATATTGAGTATAACGTAAAACGTAGTTGACTCTATTGGTCTGTAAACAGGAGCCACAGTAGGACTAACGCTTGTACATGCCTGAGTTAGGTTGGAATGTGTGTCGTTATAATTATGGTCAGTCTACATGACTACTGATAATGCTATATAATTGTGAAACTATAACTGTGTACGACAGCTACATCTCGATTTAATCAATAAGTTGTTTCTTTGTCTGACTCTTGTATTATTCTTACTTATAGCGCTGGTGATGGATGCACTGTCAGTTGAAATCTAGAACTGCAGTGCAGATAACATTACGACCTATGCTGACCTTCTTTCTGTTCCGGATTACATCACGATCGTTGGGCACAATCAGTTCCGTGGCATCGCGCGCGGCAAAAGTAATGTGCTTTCTTGTGTTCTCTTTCAGTTGTATTCCTGGACGGGAGTTATTTTTTCGTACTGTGTTCTCACTATTCAAGTACAGGGAGAACGAGTGGCTGGAAGTGAGAGGCAGAATATCCAGATGGAAAAATTTAACTCTCTGTAGGTGGCAAGGTCTCTCTGTTGGATGGGAAAAGGATGGGTAAATGCACTTCAATACATGAACTGAATCTACTTCGACGAAGGCATCGACCAGTGAACCAAATTTTACAAAGCACCACCCGGTTTATACTTGAGATAGCAGTACTTATTTCCAATACAGACTTGTACCTCTATTGGTAACGACACAGAAAGGTACAGCACCAAGTGTGAGCTGCCGGTACCACTAAGTTGCTATATATCCGTTTACTGAACACGTACAGACGAAGCAGGGTCCCCATTAACTACTGATAATTTATGAAGAAAATAAAGTTACACAAATCAAACGTCTGACTGAAAGTGAGGAATGGAGCTACGGGTACCATAAAACACAAGGATATATTAATGAAGGAACTCATATATATATATAGAGCAGAAACAAATTATTACTGTAACTATTTAGTTTATAATTGTAAAGCGTCAACACATGAATTACGCACTGCGATGAATGTGTGAACATTTAACAAACGGGCAACGGATTGTATCTCTGATATCTAGCCTTAGAACAGGTGCATGAACACAATAAAACCATAGTTATGAAACTAAATCGCGGAATGGTTGTTGGTTTAAAGAAAGAATCAAAAAAAGGAATATGAACACAAGTAAAATCGCCAACGTGAATGATGGAAGCAGCTAGCTGGCCGTGAACGTTAAAACTGTGCAGTTAAACCCTAATGAAATTTAATAATCGTCACGTCCCTCTCGGGTCGATGATTGCATCGTCAGCTCATCCTTACCTGTCTTATACAGCACGAATGTCCGACAGTACCATCAACGGCTGGAAATGCTGAGTCCAGCTCACCCTCAGTACTCAGCTCTTATTTGGAGACATTCCGCTGCATGACTGGAATTCTCATCTCATCGGCCACATGGCAGAAAGTCTCTACCATGTCCGAGCAACACGTTTACTGTGATCTAAATTTTGTAACTAGGCTGCTTCTGCCAGAGTACGAATGGCGCCGGCCAACTGCAGCAGACCTCGAGAAATCAGACCAATGATACTTTTGCAAATAAGTTAAGCAATCCCGCAGATTCTGCAATGGTTAACCAATGACGTGCTAGCGTGAAGAGGATGCAGAATCTCCCTACCACTCCATGACAGATTTCCATACCCGGGCTGTCGAACGCCTTACACGTAGGCACACACCGCAAGTCTGGCGTACTACAGAAATACAATACTGGTCATTAAAATTGCTACACCAAGAAGAAATGCAGATGATAAACGGGTAATCATTGGACAAATACATTATACTAGAACTGACATGTGATTACGTTTCCACGCAATTTGGGTGCATAGATCCTGAGAAAACAGTACCCAGTACAACCACCTCTGGCCGTAATAACGGCCTTGATACGCCTGGGCATTGAGTCAAACACAGCTTGGATGGCGTGTACAGGTACAGCTGCACATACAGCTTCAACACGATACCACAGTTCATCAAGAGTAGTGACTGGCGTATTGTAACGAGCCAGTTGCTCGGCCACCATTGACCACACGCTTTCAATTGGTGAGAGATCTGGAGAATGTTCAATCCAGGGCAGCAGTCGAACTCTTTCTGTATCCACAAAGGCCCGTACAGGACCTGCAACAGGCGGTCGTGCATTATCCTGCTGAGATGTAGGGTTCCGCGGGGATCGAATGAAGGGTAGAGCCACGGGTCGTAACACATTTGAAATGTAACGTTCATAGTGCCGACCGAGACGTGTAACCAATGGCACCCGATAGCATCACGCCGGGTGATACGCCAGTATGGCGATGACGAATACACTCTTCCAATGTGCATTCACCGCGGTGTGGCCAAACACGGATGCGACCATCATGATGCTGTAAACAGAACCTGGATTCATCCGAAAAAATGACGTTTTGCCATTCGTGCACCCAGGTTCGTCGTTGAGTACACCATTGCAGGCGCTCCTGTCTGTGATGCAGCGTCAAGGGTAACCGCACTCATGGTCTCCGAACTGATAGTCCATGATGCTGCAAACGTCGTCGAACTGTTCGTGCAGACGGTTGTTGTCTTCCAAACGTCCCCAACTGTTGACTCAGGGATCGAGTTGTGGCTGCACGATCCGTTACAGCCATGCAGATAAGGTGTCTGTCATTTCGACTGCTAGTGGCACGAGCCCGTTGGGATCCAGCACGGAGTTCAGTATTGCCCTCCAGAACCCATTGATTCCATATTTTGCTAACAGTCGTTGGATCTCGACCAACGCGAGCAGCAATGTCGCGATACGATAAACCGCAATCGCGATAGGCTACAATCTGACCTTTATCGAAGTCGGAAACGTGATGGTACCCATTTCTTCTCCTTACACGTGGCATCAGAACAACATTTCACCAGGCATTGCTGGTCAACTGCTGTTTGTGTATGAGAAATCGGTTGGAAACTTTCCTCATGTCAGCGCGTTGTAGGTGTCGCCACCGGCACCAACTTTGAGTGAATGCTCTGTTCAGGTAAATCATTTGCATATCACAGCATCTTCTTCCTGTCGGTTAAATTTCGCGTCTGTAGCACGTTATCGTCGTGGTGTAGCAATTTTAATGGCCAGTAGTGTAGTTATTGTGAGCCAATCAGGGAGCCCAATGCTATGATTTTAAACTGGCATTCCTTAGTGACGACGCTGCAGACAAATTGCAGATCCCACACCTCTCCCATTCTGGGCGTTTGCACCTTACTTCGAACATTACTTCTCCAGAACGATTTCTTAAGGCGGTGCATACAATGGACTTTTACGACAGGTAGGATAACCCTTGGGCCTCCTGGTATGCAGAAATGCAATGAAGCGAATTCTGTTGTGATTAAGTGCTCTAAAGGACAGCTCTCGGCTCTGAAAACGTTTATTACGTCTTCTTATCCTCTTAAGTAAATTTCTGTGCCACTCAAGCGAACTAGGAGGGTTTCAAGGCTGCCAAAAACAACTGGCCGTCTCTGTCATAAAAGAAAAGGAAGAAGTGATTAAATGGGCTGTCAAAGTTGAATATTTTCTGCAGTTATGATATAGCATTAAAGGATGGACTACATTGACCGTGGTGATGTGCACATCACTTTACGCTTTGGTGAGAAGCTGCTATGTAAAACAAGCCTTAATTATATATTTAACACAGGTAACAACAGTACTCAGAGTTATCTTGTCCTTCTCTTTCTTCTTCATAGTAATTAAAGTACTTTGGTGATAAGCTGCAGCTCAGCTTCTGAGTTCATGACTAGAAAAATTAGTATATAACGTAACTGGACTCTGGACACCTCTGTGTAACATGGAACCGACCATTACCTCTCACGAGAGGTGAATCTGCCAGTGAAGAAGAAGGCGGGGAGTATTGTCTGTGAACAAGCGGTAACTGCAGCACTGGTCGTTCAGCAGCGCTCGTTGACTTCGACTGTGGATCAGTCCCTTGATGTTACCTGCACCAAACCTATCTGGGACGTTTCAATCCTTTTAAATCTCCATCTCTGAGTCGACTGTTGTGATTGTGAAGCGAAACGAGAAGGAACAAACGAAGCTAACCTAAATTCTCATGCACTCATGGCGCAGCGAACGTTTCAATCTCAGGACGAGTTGGCGTCTGGCGTATGCCATTCCAAACCTAAGATAGAGATTGCTTGCTATCAAGGGGGAAGCATTGCGGAGCTCTGTGATAACACTGGGAATGGTTAGCTGACCATTTTCGCATTTCAGGTTTATCCCACGCTCCATCTCTTTTTATAAATTTTTAATTGCATAAAATTTTTTTGGGGCATCAGTCTTTCGATAAGGTTCATCATGAATTGATCTCGTGTGCCGACCATTTCATTTCAGAGTAACACTAGCAACCAACGTTCAAAATTATTTGAATTATTTGCTGGATGTATCCCAGTCTCTGTCTTCCTCTACAGTTTTTATCCTCTACAGCTTCCTCTAGCACCATGAAACTTATTCCCTGACATTACAGTACCTTTCCCTCAATGGTGACGCTGTGATCGAAGATGACAAGCCGGCCGGGATGTCCGAGCGGTTGTAGGCACTACAGCCTGGAACCGAAGTTCTAGGGGACTGATGACCCCAGAAGTTAAGTCCCATAGTGCTCAGAGCCATTTGAACCATTTTTTGAAGACGACAGGGCCCCTATTCACGCAGGGCAGGTTTTATGAGCACAAGGAGGAATTGACCACCTCCCCAGGCTACCAACCTCTCCGGATATCAATATTATTGAGCCTTTGTGATCCACTTTGAAGAAAGAGCACGTTATGACTATCGATCTGCATCATTGTTAGCTGAAGTTGTCACTATTTTGCAGGAAGAATGGCATAAATTTCGTTATAAACTGTAAAAGATATTTACTTAAACACTCCGAGACGACTAGAAGCTGTTTTGAATCCCAACAGATTTCCTACACCGTACTGAGCATGGTAATGTGTAATGTTTTTTGTGTTTCCATATTTCCTTCCACTCCCCGTAGGCACTGAAGACCAGATTCGTGTTGGTGCTTGACGTCTGGATTTATCTCCTGCGTTCACCGATCGAGCAAAAAAAGAGCGTCGTTTATTTTGTGTGCCTGGACTTGGAAGGGAAGAGCGCGGCGCCCGCGGATGTTTTGTTACCAGAAAGCTAATTACGGTGTCAGGCTTCGGCGCGACGCGCAGCGCGGCACAGCGCTTTGAGATGCCACGGAGGTGGGGGCTGGTGGGAAAGCTGACAGCATCGGTAGCGAGGCGGAGTTTGTGCAAAGAGGCGGGGTGGGGCGGAGGCGTTCTAATAGGGGTAGAACGAATAGGGGAAGGGGGAGGGAGGAAAGACCGCCCTGCGATCAGGTCGCGCCCTCACTGTGGAACTTCGATATTCGCAGCCGATTCGCGGAATTACAGCTCGGAGCACACTGGCGCATTCTCGCCTCGCTTTAAGCTTGGTGCAACGTGCTGCCGACTTCGACTTACGCATCGCTACGACTGCACATTCGTTACGTGCCTTCCGCAACCAGTTTGTTGCATGGGTTTTCCTAAGTCCATACAAGAACAGAGAGACAGATCTTTCAGATACTCACTAAGTAAATATTAAACATTTACTAAAAGAACGATACAGATAAAAGTACAGCTGACGCCGTCTAGCTTTTTGGAGACTGCGGTTGAACATTTAACATACCTCCGAGATGTGAACCTGATGAATTATACAGTGAACAGATCAAAAGGTCATGAGTAATATTAAGAAAGGTCTCACGACCTGAAACTAACAATCATCTGAAGTGAAAGTGTCCTATTACATCTTGTAAGAAAGCAATCTTCAAATTCATGAACTTCATATAAATACACTTGCCGACGGTAAGAAATCGCAACACCAAAAAGTAATTAACTTAGAGTAACGAAATATCGAGAATACATCTATCTAGTTAAAATATTTAAGTGATTAACATTGCAAGATCACAGGTAATGTAAGCGCGAGATAAGCCTCATGTGAAGTACTGGTACATTAATAAACAATTAAGCACCAGAATCTTGAATTTGAAGCCGGTCGGAGTGGCCGAGCGGTTCTAGGCGCTACAGTCTGAAACCGCGCGACCGCTACGGTCACAGGTTCCAATCCTGTCTCGAGCATGGATATGTGTTATGTTCTTAGTTAGGTTTTATTAGTTCTAAGTTCTAGGGGACTGATGACCTCAGCAGTTATGTCCCATAGTGCTCAGAGCCATTTGAACCAATTTTGAATCTTGAATGTGAGCATGCAAATGTGCCTACATTGTGTTGTACACGTGTCGGCAGTTAGTATGTGGCATGCAGTTCCATGCTATTTATGAATGACTCAGAAGTTGTCGTCCGATGATTTCCCATATGTGCTCGATTGAAGACAGATTCGTTGATCAAGCAGGCCTAGGCAACAAGTCGACAATCTGCAGAGCATGGCGGGTTGCAGCAGCGGTTTGTGGGCGAGCAAATCCTGACGGAAAACATCACCTGAAAAGCTGTTCGTGAGTATCAGCACAGCAGGTCGTATCGCCAGATTGGCGTAGAAATTCGCAGTCGGAAAGCATGGGATAACCACGAGGGTGCCTCTGCTGTCGTACGAAATCGGACCTCTGACCCAACTCGAAGTGTAGGTCCAGTGTACATAGCACGCTGACAGGTCGGTGGAAAGCCCTCAAATGGCTTCCCCCTATACAACACACGGCCATCACTGGCATCGAGGCAGAACGACCAACTTTTGTCACAAAGCGCAACGTACCTCCACCTTGCCCTTCAGTGAGCTCTCGCTTAACACCACTGAAGTTGCAGATGGCTGTGATTTGGGATCACTGGAATGCACGTAACTGGACGTCGGGCTCGGAGCTGTCCTCGAAATAACCGATTTTTGACTGTTCGCGGTGGCTATATGGAGCCAATTGCAGCTCAAGTTGCTACTGCGGATACAATCTATGCGCCAGAGCCACACGCGGAACTACATAGTCTGCCGTCTCGTTAGTGCCAAATGGCCGTCTGAAGCCCGGTCTTCTAGCGACCCGTACATCCCCGTGACCACCGCTGCCAATAACCACGTACAGTGACTACATTCCTTCCAAGTCTCTCTGCAGGATCGGAGAAAGAACATCCTGCTTCTCGTAGCCCTATCACACGACCTCATTCAAACTCAGTGAGATGGTGATAATGGCGTCTTTGTCGCCCAATTTCAAAGGTCACGCGACCGTTACAGGGTGTATTTAAAGCAAACCTGATTTGCATCTTGATAGTGGCACACCTAGAGCCACTCCTATGTGATTGAAGAGAAATCTGGGTAGCCGTCATCTTTTATACGTAGAAATACGTCTACCAACTTCTGTTTATGTCGCAAAACTCCTTCCTGCTTTTGCGATATTTTTTCCCACCAGTGTACGTATATGTATTGGCGATAACGGACCCTGAAATTTACTCACCGACCTTACACTGTCATTCCATGGACGGCAATCTTGTGCATGTTGGGACTAGTTCTGACGGACACCTAACTGCCGAAACTTCTTTTGCTGTTGATCTTCCCATCGCTTCGTTGGTCTTCCAACTGGACGAGCTTCATCAGGTTTTTCCATAAGCACGCCGGGCACGTTTCTGGCCTCCTGGCAATGGCCTTGTGTTTTCTCTGTGCTTTCATTTTCGGCATGACGTTAGGTTGTTTCGTTAGGTCGTACAGTTCCTGGTTCTTTTTACACATCTATGCGTTCTCTTCGATGATTGGTCCAAAGTTCTTTCTCTTGGTCTTCAGTTCAAAGATCAGCAGGTTTTCTGCGGGTTTTGTGGTGTTTAACTTTTCTGTCTGATATAACAACACCGGTACTATCACTGCAATGTAGGCTTTAAGTGTGGTCTTAACTGACAGATTTTTTGATGGTATTATCTGATTGAGACTGAAGTAAGCTTTAGATACATTGACAGTACGTTGATTGCTTTCTTGTTTTAGGTTATTATGCCTGTTGAACCAGGTGTCGTGGTATTTAAAATTTTCCACTCTGGTTATATTCCATGTTTCAGTGCCTAATGGGGCATTACTACGAGCTTCACTGTATTCTTGTACAATTTTAGTCTTCTCCATTTTCATCTTCAGTCGAATCTTGCTTCCATGCTAAGTCCTCCACGGTTCAAAAATGGTTCAAATGGCTCTGAGCACTGTGAGACTCAACTTCTGACGTCATCAATTCCCTGTAACTTAAAACTACTTAAACCTAACTAACCTAAGGACATCACACACTTCCATGCCCGAGGCAGGATTCGAACCTGCGACCATAGCGATTTCGCGGTTCCAGACTGAAGCGCTTAGAACCGCACGGCCACTCCGGCCGGCTTCCTCCACGGTTTCTGCCATCTCTTCCTCTGACTCCGTTATGACTGAAGTGTCGTCTGCATACGCCAATAGCTGTGTTCTTTCATTTAGCTTCACTCCTTTGCCTTCTCTTTCCTTTTCCATATTACTTTCTACTGGATTAAATTAAAATTCAATATTAAAATTCCATAAACTTGTCCCACACCTGTCCTGATTTTGAATTCCTTGGATAGCTCCCCCCGGAATTTCACTTCGGATTTCATCTCTGCTGCACACACCTTTCACAAGTTAACTAACTTTAGTAGTACGCCAAGCTCCGCCAGGACGTTGTACTACTTAATCTGTATATATTATCATACGCCTCTGAGAAATCTACTAATCATACCAAAACCGGTAGTTGCATTGTCTGCTCCTCTCCCAGATTTAACTCAGGGTGAAAATTAGATCCATGGTTGATCTTCCTGCCCGTGAACCTTCCTGTCAATATCTACAGCCATAAACTTTAGCTTTTCACAAATTGTTAATGATACACAGCCTTTTTTTCTCCAGTGGGATAGTGATAGCTAACTTCCACTCCTTTGGGGATTTCATCTTCCTCCATACTTCAATTATGAAATCGTATATCTCTTTCTGAAGTGTTCCACCTCCTACCTTCAGCATCTGTGCTGTTGTCCTAGCTTTTCCTTTTGTCTTATTATTCTTCAGTTTCTCAGTTGTTCTGTGTACACCCTCTTGCGTTACTTCAGTTTCTTCTTCCTCTACACCTTTTTCATTTCTTCTTTTATGTTCTTGATTGCTCCTTGTCTTTTGCGCAGTTCCTTTCCGCCACGAGTTTTTACTCAGTTCTCTTCCTGGTCTTCACCGCTTGTTCACATTTATCACCAAACCACTTCTTCTTAAATATTGTTTTTTTTCCTAGAATTTCTTTCACTTATTTAGTTACAGCGGACTTTATATCTTACCATTGGCCATTAACACTTTTTTCATCACTGTGATTCGATGCCAGGATTTAAATTTGCTGCGTACTCTCATTTTATATTGGTGACACATCTCTGGATCCTTAAGCTGATCAACATCAAATTGTATCTTGGCCATGTTGTTTCTCTTTCTCTTATAAATCAGATGTAGTTTGCTGATTAGTAGGCAACGGTCTGTGTCCGTGTCAGACCCTCTGTACAATTTAATGCAAGTCATACTTTCCTTGTACCTCTCATCTATAATTTTGTGATCAATATGATTGATTGTATTACCATCTAGAGAAGTTCAGATCACTTTGTGTATCTGTCTATAGCGGAAGGTCGTCGAGTTCACCACAAGGTTCTGGCTTACCGCAGAACTAATGAGACAGAGCTCATTCTCATGTGTTTTCGCATGTCCACTCTCCTGTCCAATATTGTCATTGAAATCTCCCAAAATGATCTTAGTATTTCCGGAACCATTATTTTCTACTGTTCTTTTTCTTTGTTAAACTCACTTTTCTCCTTCTCGTCACTGATGTTTGTTGGTGTATATGCATTAACAATTATTATATCCCCATACTTATGCTATATAGTACGACATGATATCCTCCTGCTGTTTGCACTGACGCCCTTCACTTACCTAACCAGACGGTTCCAAGTTCATGCCTTGCATTCTCTTCGTAGCTTCCATAAAATATTACTGAATTATCCTCATATAAAATCTATTCCCCACATTATCTACTGTATTATATTGTAGTGACATCAACTTTACATTAATTCAACTCCAACACTACAATTTTGGCAGCTCTTACATCTATATATACTGACGAAAATGTCGCAGCACCAAGGAGTTGTGCGACATAAACGAAACTTATAGGCATGTTTCTACATGTGAAAGATGATGTCTACTCAACTTCCACGCCAGTCGCATAAGAATGGCTCTAGTAGTGCCTCTATGAGGATCTCAATCAGGTTTGCTTTAGGTACACGGTGTAAGAGTAGTGAGTATTAGTTAAATTTGGGACTGGACGTGATGATGGCGAGACAGACGTCATTATCAGCATCCCACTCAATTTGAACGAGTTGGTGTATTACGGCTACGAGAAGCTGGATGTATCTTCTGTGATACTGCAGAAAGACATGGTAAAATGTAACCACTGTACACGACTGTTGGCATCGATGGTCACGAAAATATACGGTTGCAAGAAGGACACGTGGCACTACAGAGAGGGAAGACTTTCATGTTTAGCGTGTGGCTCTGGTGCATTGTACTGTATCTGCAGCCGCAATTCTAGCAGCAGTTGGCACCACAGTGACACAACAAACTGTTACTAAACGGTTACTTCAAGGACAGCTCAGAGCCATAAGCCTGGTGGTGTGTAGTACACTGACCCCTAATCACCATCGTTTTTGGACTTCTATATGGATAATGCAATGAGTCACATACTATTGTTGTGAATGACCTCATTAAACTGCAAACCAAAACCCCTCCCTCCAACTTTTTCTATAAATTGCCACGCAGATCCTGCCTTAAATCTTGATTTCGACGACTAACTGTAGTGTCAAAGGAATGGGCAATAGGTGTTCTACCATGGACTCTTCAAGCGTAATCGACACAATGTCAGTAGCACACCGTAGAAATAGTTTTATTGCAATTGTATGGGCTTTGTCACATTTCACTACATGGTAAGCTACACTGTATGACGCTAGAAGTGGCTTATTCGAGATTTTCACTTAATTTGAAAATAAACATTTTTGTTGTCAGTTTTCTAGAGAAATATTCTCTTTGTTCGACCAAGTCATTCTTATGAACACTTCCAAAATGACGCTTTAATTTGCTAGGTAGCATACTTTCAACAGAAAATATTGTCAAACACAAAACACACTTAGCACGCTCTTCACTGTTCACAACAGTGCACGTGACACCGAAATCTAAGTAGATATCGTATTTTCGATACTTGCCTTTCCTAGCTTCATTACCACTTTCCTTGATGATCTCAGCAAGTTCCCACTTTATATTTACATTTGACAAATTTAAAATCTTTTCCATAGGCTGTCGCCTTTATGAACATTGTAACAGATTCACACACAACAAAAAAGATTGAAAACATATCACTGCAATAGTTCAGCTTCAAGTTTATGACTGCTTTCGCTGGCTAACCAACATCCAAAGTGGAATTCCTCCGAGACCACAGAGGTGGACACCAGAAATGATATTTGCCACAACTGTCTTCTTAGCCACTGACTACAAAACAAATTCACGTATCGCTCCAGGCAGTCATTCATTTTGCACCAAATCGTCACAACGCACAAGTTGAGTGCCACTGATTTAAACAGTTTAACCGACCAACAGATTTATACATTCACTTTGTTTCACCGATTCCCAGAGTAGTATTCTACAGCAGTTCGATATCTGTACAGTCCATATCTATACAAGCCACTGTCTTGGAAGCGCGATGTATATATAGGAGGCTATGAACTGATTGTGGGGCGTATCAGACCACCCAGAAAACGGATGTCCCGAAACGAAAAAAAGATAGAGTTAAGCACACCGTTATGTATCCAATTACTTTTGTTCTGGAGCACGCAGTCTTGTTCATTACCACATTATGGTATGTTGTGATACGTCATGAAGATTTACTTGCAATTGTATATCATTTCAAACCGGAACTGAAGTGAGTCGAAGGATTTGAGATGTAATATAGAAGAAAGTTGAAAATTAGGTGGATTGATAAAGTAGGAAACCGGGAACATTTTTCGCAGAATCGGCGACGAAAGGAATATGTAGAGAACACTGACTAGAAGAAGTGACAGGATGATAGGACACGTACCCCTTGAAACATGTGTCAGAGAGAACAGTAGAGTGTAAAAACTGAAGAGGAGGACAGATATTGCAGTACATCGAGTTAATAACTGAGGACGTCGGTTCCAAGTGCTACTCTGATAAGAAAACTTTGGCACAGGAGACGATTCTGTGCTGTGCCGCATCAAAGCAGTCAGAATAACAATGATGACTCAATAAAATTGTCATTTCAATATACCGGGTGATCAAAAAGTCAGTATAAATTTGAAAACTGAATAAATCTCGGAATAACGAAGAGAGAGAGGGACAAATTGACACACATGCTTGGAATGACATGGGGTTTTATTAGAACAAAATAAATACAAATGTTCAAAAAATGTCCGACAGATGGCGCTTCATCTGACCAGAATAGCAATAATTAGCATAACAAAGTAAGACAAATCAAAGATGATGTTCTTTACAGGAAATGCTCAATATGTCCACCATCATTCCTCAACAATAGCTGTAGTTCAGGAATATTGTTGTGAACGGCACTGTAAAGCATGTCCGGAGTTATGGTGAGGCATTGGTGTCGGATGTTGTCTTTCAGCATCTCTAAAGATGTCTGTCGATCACGATACACTTGCGACTTCAGGTAACCCCAAAGCCAGTAATCGTACGGATTGAGGTCTGGGGACCTGGGAGGCCAAGCATGACGGAAGTGGCGGCTGAACACACGATCATCACTATACGATGCGCGCAAGAGATCTTCCACGCAACTAGCAATATGAGGTTGAGCGCCATCCTGCATTTTGGTTCTAATAAAACCCCATGTCATTCCAAGCATGTGTGTCAATTTTTACCTCCCTATCTACATTATTCCGTGGTTTACTAAGTTTTCAAATTTATACTGACTTTTTGATCACCCGCTATGTGACTGGCTGCCTGGATATGAGTACAATTTAAGTTCTGGTCGATGAGATTTCGGGATTGCAGCCGGATCATGTTGACTTCATGCCACGACATTTCGGCTGGCAATCGTCCAGCCATCTTCAGGTGAGTGGCCGTCAGTGACATACACTCACCTGAAGATAGCTGGAAGATTGCCAGCCGAAATATCGTGGCAAGATGTCAACATGATCCGGCTACAATCCCGAAATCTCATCGATCATTCAATACGCCGGGAAAACTTCAAGAATCACAACTTAAGTTCTCATTATCAAACCTGAGGGAAGTAACAATGTTTTCAACTTTTTACTTTATTGAACTAGAAAGAGTAATACCTTACTGTTTTCAGGTATTTGGACATACAACGAGAAAAATATATTTTATCATTTTCTTTAATTTTCGTACAGCATTAACGCAGTACTTTACTGCACCTCCCAGCAAACAGGCACTCCGATGACCGATGTAGTCACAAACCGCAAACCCTTCTTTTCAGTCAACGCCGCTCCGCTTCTCGAGACTGCAGTAAACGAAAAAAAAAAAAAAAAAAAAAAACGCTGTCTGCGCAGCAGAGGTGACATTTACTCGAGCGGCGGTCGGCACTCAGACCACCCACCAAGATAATCCCAGCACTTGGCGTGGGCCAGCGTTCCTTGGACCGCACAGTGTTTCCAAAGCTGATGTGCTCTGCGTCTACCGCAGTGCTTGCCGTCCGCTGCCGCAGTTAATTGAAAATACCGTAGCCCGGAGCTGCTGCGTCTCGCGCGTCTGTTGTTTCGGTACCCGCCGCAGATATTTAAGCGCCGCGCGACATAAAGGGAGGGATAAAAACCGCGAACAGTAGACAGTGAGCGGCCGCATCCTTGTAGTCGTCGACGACGACGGCGTAGACGGCAGAAACAGAGGGGACCTCAGCTGGGGAGGGTTTTGTGGCATGCCTGGGGGAACAGAGTCGTCTCGCGGTGTGCGCCCGTTTTACACCTGCCGTAATACGCCTTTATAGGGGATGCGCGCCCGAGCACACAAAAGGCGAGCGCGAAAATAAAAAGCATTATAGCCCGGATACCATTTCTGGCTCTGTTCACGGAGACGAGAAACGGCCTTTCGCACTCGCCGCTTGCCCGGACAGTACGGGGCTCGGAAACTAATAATAAAGGTCGGCGATTTTCCGCTCTTTTATATCTCGCCGCAGCCGTGAAATCGCCCTGGAAAATACGTGCAGATCAATACCGATATGTGACACCCTTCACAGTGTTATGAGAAAGGAAAGTTTGCATTTATTTCTCCGGACACGCTCGCCATTTTCGGCAGCACAGTTGTAAACGAGTTAGTACTTTTCTTTTCATAGTTTTACATTGCCACGGATCGTAAAAATACAATCCACACATACACATATACAGTTGATTTTCTAATATTAGTTGCTGCAGTATCCTTTTGAGCGCCCATCGTGTGCACATTGCATTGATAGGGCGATCAGGCAGGTGTTACATCTCCCTGGACAGTGACGGCGAGTCGATAGAAACATCGATCCAGAATTGACAGTTCCACGCTCTCTCTCTCCCCCTCTTTCTATTGTGGTGTCCGACCCCAATGTGAAATGCCTCGTCATTCATGGACGTTCTGTTGACACTGTAACGGCATGGATTTCGCATGTGACGTTCCGGGAGCCACAAAGTGAATTATTGTTTAGCACCGAAAGTCAGTATCGCTCGCTATAAAGCGACCATATTTCACTCAGATGGAAAACTGTAATGAAAACTGACTGTCATTTTTTTCAGCATGCTTCGTGTGGTCCATTCGCATATTGCAATTCGGATCTGCTGCAGTGGAAGGAGCTGTCTTTCAGCGACCCACCACAAGTAAATATTCTGAGTCATGGATTAACTCATTAATGCATTACTACTGGAACTGCGGTGGAAGTAATGCGAGTTTATGTGACGTATTGCCAATCCCTCATAAGTCTGTGGAAGGGTTGCCTGCATCATGTTTTATTAGTAAAGCAATTGCTCGGTTCACGCTATACTGTTGCAATGACTATGACGGATAGCCTCCCATTACAGACTAATCATGGTTACTGAGCGAAGACCAGAAGTCCTCACAGCTGCCAGAAAAACCCCCAAAAAATGGTTGAAATGGCTATGGGACTTCACTTCTGAGGTCATCAGTCTCCTAGAACTTAGAACTACTTAAAACTAACTAACCTAAGGACATCACACACATCCATGACCGAGGCAGGATTCGAACCTGCGACCGTAGCGCCTAGAACCGCTCGACCACCCTGGCCGGCTGAAAAACCCCAGTAGACGCTCTTTGATACTACGCATGTTTACCACAAATGCTTCCATAAGCAAAACAAAATGCGTTACTCCAAATGCCAACATATTGTGCACGTTATGTACGTAAGCGCTCAGGACGGAGGGTTAATACACATCATTTTTCTGGGATATGATACGGTTTTTGTGTCTCCTAAAAATGTGTTACTTACATATTGGACGCTATATTTTGAAACTGACCAGCACATTTATATATATTAAAAAATATTTAAAAAAGTTTATTTTTGGAATCATGAAGTACAGTACGAACCGTTCTGTGTAACCTACTACTGTATTCTGTAGGATCCACTGTACTAAATGACAACAAATTATCTGGTGATGATTATGGTTTTTCATATTAATTTCCTTTATTTACTCCTGCTGATGTTTAGAACGTGGTGGTGAACCTCTCTTCAACCATAACGTCACAAATGTTTACAACGAGCTCTCACTATACGCTGCTACGATACAAAACTCGACTACCTGTCACGGCTTCAAAACAAGTTACTGTTTCGATCGTTATCGGCAACATTGTATCATGACCATTTACAAGCCTTTTAATAAATATTATGGGTAATTTTCAATTTGAGAAGATTGTTAATCAAAGCTTCACGAAATACCGTAGGAGAACCAAAGTCTGCTATCACAATCTATATAGTTACAATAGTAAGACTGACAGACCAACATTCGTGTATGAAATATGCGATTCCCTGCATGTTGAAAATTTTTTGTCAGCCTGCCTTTCGCCAACCTATCCAATACCACTGAAGACTTTACAATTTCTATCGCACTCTTTCATCTGTATAAAACTGCCTCCGTGAAATGTCTGATTTGCCGATACTGCAGCTTGCGTTTGTTTGTATCTTACCCACTTCCATATCGAGTATTGATTAATAGCTACATTCAGGTTTTGTACATTGTACAAAATACCAACTCCTCAACGTTATGTACAATGTAATACTTATAGTCCTGATTTTCTCTTCAATACTGCTCTGTGTACACTTACATTAGTATGTTTGCTTCTAAAAGTCTTGTGTCGTATGTTAATATTCATGACATGCTCTACACATTATTTAAGTAATGACAAATGTAATGTGATGGCTTAAACCATATTAACCCTTATTTGTGAAGATCGTCCATGACTGAAATCCATGACTGAAACCGGTTGATATTTGGGTTTAAAATAAAAGCAGCTGATGGTCAAACATACATTTTATACGCCACTGACTATAACTGCGCACTAATTTCATACACGGGACTTCAAAAGTAAGTTATGCATAATTATGGAGGGCCAAGCAATCGTTATTGAACGCTGCATTACACTTCAAAGTGACACAAATACATAACAGTATTTTTAAAATAGTTAACAAGTCTGTCTAAACAACGATCTGCACGTTCCGCCAGTTGTTCGGTCCCTGCCTGACAGAAATCCGCTCCTCGCTCATGAAGCCATTCGAGAGTCGCTGTGTGAACGTCCTAAATGTCGTAAAATGTGCGGTTCCTGCGAATCAGTCTATCGATTTCGTGGCCATTATCGTCTGCTGTCGAACGATGACCTTCATTCCCGATCAGCATTACACACGTCTGTGCTGTATTGGTCAACGATCATACATCATATCACTACGGGTGGACGGGACGTTCCATTTGGTCCGTACACGGTCAGAATTTTACGGTGAATCTGTGTGAAAAGTAGACGTTTTTACAACGAGAACTATAGCGCTTCAACTTTGGAGTACGTTTTCAGTTCCCGCTACATTTGATCCCCACACTATGATGAACGTGTTACTCGTACCGCAAACAGAACTGTGTCTCCTAGAAACTCAGAACGAATACTGTATTCCGGCGATGCGCCACGCTTTTTGTGCAGTGGTCTTACTGTTGGACATCATGTGTAACATACTTTGTGAAGCACTCTCACACATATTTCTCAAAAATTAAAGAATAGTTCAGGAAAAAAATGGTGCAGCAATATACTTTGAAAATTGAAACAATTGAAGAAAAAAAGGCTTTTATTCAAAATTTCTCCTTATTTAGTTTAACAAACTATTAGCGGAGACTGTAAACTCGGCAACTCGTTTTTCACAAATCATTGTTGGCTGCAGACAGTCATGGTTTACGTAAATCAGAATAATTTTCGGGTAATTAATGCAATCTTTAAATTTCTTGCTCTGCTGCAACACTTTAAACATATTAGTTGTCATTCGAAAGTATCAGAGTCTATCGTGCTATTCTGTGTTTTACATGACAATAGAGTTACAAATTGTATTGTCTGGGGATATAGCAATACATGGAAATGATGTGCATTATAAAACCCTATCCATTTTGAAAAAGAGTCAGTCATTACACAATATAAAACCAAATTCCTTTCACTTAAAACAATATTACTGATTTTAGCTGTTGATACAGTTTCAATACTGCTAGAACTGTTGTGAGATCCACAAATTACGGCTCACAGACCTCCCAGTACTTCGTTTCCATGCGAAATGCCAGGTATAGTCGGTAGCCAGCCTTTAAAGGCACAGCTGAATTAGCCACCTAGAAGATGCTGTCTTCCAAACGCTTCCTGTATCTGCGTTCTGAGATTTAAGAAACATTTTTTCTTACGCCGCACGTCCTGCAAAGGCATTTCAAGACATTGTAATTACTCCTTCGTTAATGATTTTAATAGCTGGGAAACTTATAAGAAGTTTTTCACCAACTCCTGTTGATACTGGTCTTATATTTTAGACCTGTTTTGAAAAATACTTCGGTGTGACATGCTGATATGCTGTACAATGACTAAAGTATTTAAACATTTACCTCTGATAGCTGACTTGTAAATGTGACTTATATGGGAAAGAAGTACATTTGGAGAGAACAGTGTTTCACTGTTCACCAGTAGTTCCTTGAAGTCCGAGACTGGTGGAAAGAATTTCTGAGACTCTAGACAAGTTACCTATTCTTCATTTCAAACATTTTGCTCTTTTTACAGATTTCGTCTGCAAATCAGTATTTCTTTTTTTTTAATTATCTGAGACTGAAATAGCAGTGCTATTGTATTTTCCAGGGCACATGACCTTTACTATTTGAAGAACTAAATTTACTATTTTCTATACAAAAATCTAGAAATGAAATTTTGATAATTTCAGGGTGCACCTCCCCTTAACAAAAACTCCCCCTGACAAAGTAATTAACAGTGTAGGCATATTACTGATTTTCTTTAAACAGTAGTGTGTGATTTGAAAATGTTAAATGTGTCACATTAAGTTCTGAAAATGATACTTACTGTCAGTCACGCCACAGACAAAACGGAACCATTAGCAATTTAAAATTTTAATTTAAATTATCACACTGTTGTGCAAATTTTTAACAATTAAAAAGTTTAATTTACATAACTTAGCATCAAAAGTGAGACCCTGAATAAAGCAGCTAAAAGAATTGCAGTGTCATCTAACTACAGTTTCACGCTGCCTATCTAACGGCTTCGAGGGAAAAAAAATTATTTGCAGCATTTCGTGTAATCATTTACCGAATTAAAAGTCTGTCGTAATATACCTATTGAAACGTGTAATCTTACCTAAACCTCTCACACTGTAAGTTAAGTATTTAAATTAGAGACTGAGTTCATACAGGGTGTCCAGAAAAGGACTCCCTGATTTCAAAATTAAATATCTCGAAAACAAAGATCGATAGAGGAATGCAGTAAACGGTATGTTTATTGTGAAAGCTGTAAGAAGTTTATACAGCAGTTTGAAATAATAGTTACAAAAGCTGTTAACAGATGGCGCTGTAATCGCCATACGTAATGCCGAGTATAAATAGTGATCCGAAGCCCAGAGCGATCAGTTCTACTATTGAAACGTGAAAGGAGGTTAGCGTACCGAAGGAAGAGATTAAAACCATGTACTCCATTGAACAACGCGTTTTTCTGGTGCTAGAGTACCACAGGTTAGAAGAGAGTCCTACGGCAGCAAGGCAAAGTTTTCCAGCATGATTTAATGTTCCAAAAGGACCAGATGCGAAAACCATTCGTACGCACTTCGCAAAATTTCAACGAACAGGCAGCGTAACTGATGATCTAGTGGGGCATGTTTGCCGCAAGCAAACCGCAGTTACGCCTGAAATATCGCCACAGTTTCTGGAATTATTCAGCGAAATCCAATGTAATCCGTCCGTAGAATTGCATCTGAGACTGGTTTGAAGCGTTGCAGCACGCAGAAAATACTGAGAAAGAGCCTACCCATGTTTCCATTCAAAATTCAAACGCACCAGGCCATACCCGTACGAGCTTTGCAACAAAGGGTGCCTTTGCTAATCAGATGCTCACAATGATTGATAGTGAAGGATTTGGTGTTGGCTGCATCTGGTTTACAGATGAAGCACACTTCCACCTGAATGGATACGTGAATAAGCAGAACTGGCGATTTTGGGGTTCCGAAAAGCCATATTGGTGTGAAGCGAAACCCCTGTATTCTCCTAAAGTTACTGTGTGGGCTGCAGTATGCAGCAGAGGCATTGTTGGCCCTTTTTTCATTCGAGAAACGGTCACTGGTGCACGTTAAGTTGTAATTTTGGAACAATTTGTCGCCACACAGCAAGCGTTAGAGGATCGGCCAGGTGCTGAATGGTTTATGCAAGATGGAGCCCGGCCACATCGGACCGAACAAGTGTTTCGCTTTCTTGAGGAATACTTCGGGAATCGAGTCATTGCTTTGGAATATCCCAAATTTACTGGTGCAGGCATGGATTGGCCTCCATATTCGCCGGATTTGACTCCCTGTGACTTCTTTTTGTGGGGCACAGTGAAAGACATGGTCTACCCGAAGCATCCCGCCACGCTGGACGAGCTTGAATCGGCGACGTCTGTGGCGTGTAAATCCATTTCGGTTGAGACACTTCGAAATGTGATGTCGAATTTCATTCTTCGTTTGCGCCACCTCTGTAGTGCCAATGGTGAACATTTTGAAAACATTGTGATGTGATTGTTTGCAAAGATTGTTTTCATCTGTGGCGTGTAAATCCATTTCGGTTGAGACACTACGAAATGTGATGTCGAATTTCATTCTTCGTTTGCGCCACCTCTGTAGTGCCAATGGTGAACATTTTGAAAACATTGTGATGTGATTGTTTGCAAAGATTGTTTTCATACGATTATTTCACTTATGTATGCTGATATGAGCTGTACAGCGTATAGTGCCATCTGTTAGCAGCTTTTGTAACTATTATTTGAAACTGCTGTATAAACGTCTTACAGCTTTCACAATAAACATACCGTTTACTGCATTCCTCTATCGATCTTTGTTTCGAGATATTTAATTTTGAAATCAGGGAGCCCTTTTCTGGACACCCTGTATCTTTAGGCAGAGTAACTAAGAAGACCCAAATAGCCAACATTATATTAATGCAGTATGGAAGCTTGAAAACTTAGCGCCTTCCAAAGAAGATTGTACGTAATTTAAAGCCTTTCCTAGCTTTTCCTCGCTACAACTCACCATAAAACAATGAATAGAAAAAAGTGTAATGCTTAGAACTTTTATATGATCATTTAGTAAGACTTTAGCAACAGACATAACGTTTCAGTCTGTTATATCCTTACTAGTAACTTTCTTCGGAACCCATTTTGCAGGCAGCATTCACATATACGAGGTGTGTTTGTTAAGTAAGAACCGCTTTGAAATTAAAAAAAGACGTGCTAAGATATCTCAATAATTTTATTTTTACATGAAAGCCTGTACCTTAATCTACGCACTGACGCCATAACGTCTGATTCTACCTTGTTTAGGTTGTGTACTGAGTGTTTAAGACGCCTCCGATAATCGTGAGTCACGCCGACTGTGAAGTATATGCCGTTATAAGATTTCTTAGTGCTAAAGGCCTAAAAGCGATCGATATTCTTCGTGAAATCTGTGCAGTTTATGGAGAAAACATTATGAGTGATGGAACGGTAAGAAAGTTAGTGAGAGCACTTAAAGATAGCAGCACAAATGTGTACGATGAACAACGAAGTGGGCGTCCTTCGGCCGTTAATGAAATTTTGGTGCAGGAAGTGGATAATAAGATGAGATAAAACAGACGCTTTAAGATTTCCTCTTTGCGGGATGACTTTCTTAATGTTTCTCGTAGTGTTTTGTATGACATTGTGACCGAGCACGTTGTGTACCGAGAATGTTGACGTATGTTCACAAAACGAAACGTTTAGTCAGACCATTGACTTTCCTTGAGTGGTACCACCACGATGGTGATGATTTCTTAAGCCAAATTGTTACGGGCGATGAAATATGGATGGCCTACGTCACACCAGAATCAAAGCAACAGTCCATGGAAGTCGAGCAAAGGCATCGTTTTACAGCAAGACAATGCCCGTCCGCATGTAGCGAATCAGACCAAAGATCTCATCACATATTTTCGATGGGAAACTCTAGATTATCCTCCGTACAGCCTCGATCTTGCGCCCAGTGACTACCAACTGTTCCTCCGCTTGAAGAAACGCCTAGGCGGTCAGCGACTTCAAGACGATGACGAAGTCGAAACAGTGGTGATGCAGTGGTTCACAAGTCATGCGGCAGACTTCTGTGAGGAGGAGGAGGGCATTCAAAAACTGGTACAACATTATGACATGTACCTCAACTTTGACGGAAATTATGCAGAAAAGTAGATTAAGATACCGGCTTTCATGTAAAAATAAAATTATTGAAATATCTTAGCACGACTTTTTTTAACTTCAAAACGATACTTACTTAAAAAAACACGCCTCGTATGTCTGATCATATCGTTGTACATCACATAGCTCTGGAAATGTTACGTCATAACCTTTGATATTCGTGAAGAACTAGCTTGTTTTAAAATTGAGCACAAATTATCCAGACTACACTCATCCATTGTTTGATGAGAGTACTTAGCAGCATCCAACAAAATTTAAATATTATTTAATTGCTTTTGTAAACTTATCATATGTCTGAAGCTGTTTTATGCATAGGAGTTGGATTCTTGAAAGATTCAGGTTGTCTGGCTACTAGCTACTACAGAAATGGCGCAGAACTTGGGGCGCAACTTATTGATTCTAAAATGGTGTCTTATACAAATGAGATATAAAAACAGAATTCAGAGAATTTACGATTTGCTGGTAGGTTGTGTGTGTTTAAGTTTCTTTCCATTTTGCACAAGTTGTTCCACACCTTTGTGTAGGTGTAAATTATTGACAATTTGGCTCTATGCTCTTTATGTCAGTTTACTTTGGTTGGATCCTATAGGTTGGCTTGCCAATGCAATCACTTGGTGACGCGGTAATATGAAATTAATGCGTCCCTGGTAAACGAAAAGAATTACCTTTCACTGCAGCCTAAGATACTTTCTGGTGTCTTAGACCTGTTGAAATTTTGACCGTCAAATGGCTTGAGAAATCTACTCCTTTACCTTACGGGTATTGGAAGCTCCCTCCTACATTTCAACTTTGGGTTGTGCCTAGTAAGATACCGATGGGCCTGTGTGCAGCGCCGGCCGGGGTGGCCGAGCGGCTCTAGGCGCTACAGTCTGGAACCGCGCGACCGCTACGGTCGCAGGTTCGAATTCTACCTCGGGCATGGATGTGTGTGATGTCCTTAGGTTGGTTATATTTAAGTAGTTCTAAGTTCTAGGGGACTGATGACAATAGCAGTTGCGTCCCATAGTGCTCAGAGCCATTTGAACCTGTGTGCAGCACTGGTAAGTCGCAAATTTTATTCAGGGGTTAAATTGTAATTTTACACATGTCTGCAAGTGCAGAGTCTATATAACTCCTTTTTTGGACGTTTCAGTGTTCGAAATATTTCCTATTTATATTCAAGCAAATGGTTCAAATGGCTCTGACCACTATGCGACTTAACTGCTGAGGTCATCAGTCGCCTAGAGCTTAGAACTAATTAAACCTAACTAACCTAAGGACATCACACACATCCATGCCCGAGGCAGGATTCGAACCTGCGACCGTAGCGGTCACGCGGTTCCAGACTGAAGCGCCTTTAACCGCACGGCCACACCGGTCGGCTATTCAAGCAGATCTAAGCGTGGCACACCCTTTAGTTCTCGCCGTTGTAAGTTTTGCTATGGGGATTTGAGATGTCGGTCCCTTAATACATTGTATTTGATATAAAGGTGGTTTCCACTATTTTAATTGGGGACCTTCGTCCCTTTGTGTAAGTCTTCCTCTGCGACGGGCTTTGTGTCTAGCCTGCGATTGAAGAGGATATTCCGTTTCATGTCGTGTACCAGGGATACATTATTTTAACATAAAGCGTTTCAAACTTTTGTAACTTCAGTTAGCCATCCTTTATGGACACGCATTTTGATATACTAATGGCGTTCTTTTCTAAGAATTCCTGTTTGTTCTGTTTAGTTTTTTTTATACAGCGTGAAATGTATTTAAACCGACAACCTCTCGGGGTTGTAGGGGACTTCAAAACAAATATTTTTCCCCAAATGCCATTTTTTCCTATGAGGAGTATCTAAACCGGTAGAGGAAGATTTCTCTGGCGGCAAATTAATTAAACCAACAAACACTTTTCCACTTTTTTGTTACCAAGAGAAAACACATTAACACAACCCAATTTCAATTACAGTAGATTTTGAAAAATGCCTCCATTGACATGTAAACAAAGGTTACCTGTCGGATCATGTTCTATCTGACACGGGCAAAAACCACAGGAGTATCCTGAATTTTTCCTGCTGTTGCTAGTATCCGGGCAACAGGATCTTCTTCTGATGCTACAGGAGTTGCGTAAACAAGGTTCTACATCTCTCCCCACACAAAAAAGTCCAGAGGGGACATATCTGAGGATCGAGCAGGCCATGGTACAGGCCCACCTCTGCCAATGCACGTTTCTGGTAACCGTCGGTCCAGGAATCGACGCACACGACGTCTGAAACGTGCCGGCGTCCCGTCATGTTGGAACGACATGCGTTGTCTTGGGAGCGGAGCGTCTTCCAGTAACTCTGGCAACGCTCTGAAGAGAATATTATAATAGTCCCTGCCATTTAATGGCCTAGGTGGCAGATACGGCCCAATTAAACAGTCCCCAAGAACACCGACCCACACATTGATGAAGAACCGCACATGAGGAGCGCTAGTAACTCTGGCATGTGGGTTATCCTCACTCCAAACATGCGAATTGTGCATGTTTAAGACTCCATCACGCCCGAACGTTGCTTCATCGGTAAACAACACAGAGGATGGAAATGTAGGATGCATTTGACACTGTTGCAGGTACCACTGCGAAAACTGTTCTCTGGGTGGATACTCAACTGGTTCCAGGTTGTGAACACGCTGTAAGTGAAATGGACGTAACAATTGCTCTCGAAGGACTGTTCTTACATGCGTCAGATTCGTCCCCATGTTACGCGCAATTGCACGAGTGCTGATTGAAGGATCCCCGGTATATGGGGATATGGCGATTAGGATATTGTTGTTGATAAACCCGCTGTACAGCTCGTCCATTGTGGTACGTTACGTAGTACGCACCAACCATATCAGTGTACTCACTCCAGGTGTAACGCTCCATTAGTAAAGAGAGACAATGCACTACTACACTGGTGGACAGCAGTTGCCTACAACTGAAGAGCGTAATACGCCCTCTAACAATTGTAGATCGTAATACGACCTCTAATAACTGAAGAGCGTAAGTCGGCCTCCACTGGTTTAAATAATCCTAATAGGAAAAAATGACATTATGGAAAAATATTTGTTTTGATGTCCCCTACAACCTCCCAGAGTTTGTCGGTTTAAATACTTTCACCCTGTATTAACCATGTGGATTGGTGTTCTTATTGATTTCTTATTCTGAATATGCGCCTGAAGATGGGACATGGCTCCTGAAACCGGGTTCTACTACCCCTTTTCGAAATAAATAGTTTTACAAGCGTAGGTAATTTGATCTTTGAGAATTTACAAATTCATCATTTTAACAAGGACCAGCTTCTCTATTTTACAGGAGCACAGTTGCTCCCTCGGTCATCTTGTTTCTAGGCAAAGCCCAAACAGACCGTCTAACACACCTAACGTTTGGACCCATGCCCGTGATATCGCTACGAAACGGCCGCTTAGCACGTGTCCCGGCAGTTGCCTTGTCAGTTAGCAGGCCCTTACACGTGTCCGCGCTATCTTAATCTCTGTCTGCGGTGTTGGCGCTGGCGTTACGATGGAACACCGACCACTGCGCCGCGCCATTCTGCGTGGGCGGACGCTATATGCGTCCGTGTTTTTGCACTCTTCAACAGCTGTGTGGTCGCAAAACTCGGCCGCACTGCTCGCCGAAACGCAGCTCGCGTAGCCCATCCCACCATCCCCGACACCAATCTCTCTCTTTCTCTCTCTCTCTCTCTCTCTCTCTCTCTCTCTCTCTGTCTCTCATACATACACAACTACGCACACACACACACACACACACACACACACAAATGTGCAGGAGCATCTGCGGCCTCATCAGCGCACACAGCTGTGCTGTGTCAGCCACTGCTTCTACGTATCGCTATTGTGCATCCCCTGAAAGTTGCGTATGTGCGTGCGTGCGAACATGTGTGTATGTGTGTGTGTGTGTGTGTGTGTGGAGGGAAGGGGTTGTATGTATGTGCTCGAATGTCTGCGCGATTTTGTACGAATCTTCGTATGCGTGACTCCGTGACTGTGCAGATTCAAAAAGTGTTCTGCTGTTGCCTCAATCACTATGTTGCAAATGTCACAGTTTGAGACCTTAACTTTTCCCGGCGAATCTAGTGTTCAAATAACTTACGGGTTTGCTGCCGGGTGACGTCGTCGGACACCGCCGATATTTCGACAGGAGCACACCCTGCCATTCTCAAGGCACAAATGCAAGGAAGAAAAAATGTGCAAGCAAATTTAATACCTCGGTTCATAGAGGAGAAACAAGGCAGATACCACACACAGAACAATTGTCAAGACAACCAAGGATAAATGGTTCAAATGGCTCTGAGCACTATAGGACTTAACATCTGTGGTCATCAGTCACCTACAACTCAGAACTACTTAAACCTAACTAACCTTAGGACATCACACACATCCATGCCCGAGGCAGGATTCGAACCTGCGACCGTAGCAGTCGCCCGGCTCCGGACTGAGCGCCTAGAACCGCGAGACAACCAAAGATAACCAACATCAGAAATATCGATGGTTACTATTAATCAATAGGTGAGGTAGCACTAATTTTGTCCCTCTGCTTCTTGAGAAGATACAGAGCCGGATTCCTAGCAGCATTTAAACAAAATCCACCATCTCTGTTAATAAGGTTGCTTGATACTCTGATAGACTTGATAGACCTCACCTGTTGATTAATAGTAACCATCGATATTTCTGATGTTGGTTATCTTTGGTTGTGTTGACACTCGTTCTGTGTGTGGTATCTTCCTTGTTTCTCCTCTATGAACCGAGATATTAAATTTGCTTGCACATTTTTTCTTCCTTGCATTTGCGCCTTGAGAATGGCAGGGTGTGCTCCTGTCGAAATATCGGCGGTGTCCGACGACGTCATCCGGCGGCAAACCTGTAAGTTATTTGAATGTCACAGTTCATGACGCTAGCAGACAAAATTTTCCAAAGCTAAAGCGTATTTTATTGTGCAGATTTTCCGCCGGTGACTACACAATCGATACACTTATTAAAATTTTCCGTCGTATCATGGTGCGGTCGAATGAACTAATTGTTGAAACACGACGAATATGTAAATAAACTGTGACGGAATATGTTTTGGAGCGAGGAAGCCAACCTATTCGATGCGATAAAACACAGTTACTGACAGCCACCAGCGGATTCTATGAAAGTCTATACAGAGGCCATAGAGGTTGCTAAATACCTCAATAGTTTTAAATGGAAGGAGGATGATGAGGAGCGAAATGATACGTACATTCCGGTGCTAAAGTGGATATGTACCTGCGTTCGAGCATTAGCGGTCGACATCTGTTGCCTACCGAGGTCCACGAGAAAGACAGGCCGTGACACTTCAGGTCTCCAGGCATTCGCGATATGTGGTGGACTAGTATGAGGTCACAAGTTCGTTGCAGGGCCCATAGTTCTCGTGGGCCCCGCTCAGAACGGTCTCTTGCGTTTCTGTGGGGTTGTTGTTGTTGTTGTTGTGGTCTTCAGTCCTGAGACTGGTTTGATGCAGCTCTCCATGCTACTCTATCCTGTGCAAGCTTCTTCATCTCCCAGTACCTACTGCAGCCTACAACCTTACCGAACGAGGTGGCGCAGTGGTTAAACAATGCCCTCGCATTCGGGAGGACGACGGTTCAATCCCGCGTCCGGCCATCCTGATTTAGGTTTTCCGTGATTTCCCTAAATCGCTCCAGGCAACTGCCGGGATGGTTCCTTTCAAAGGGCACGGCCGATTTCCTTCCCCGCCCTTCCCTAATCCGATGAGACCGATGACCTCGCTGTCTGGTCTCCTTCCCAAAAACAACCCCCCTACAACCTTCTGAATCTGCTCAGTCTACTCATCTCTTCGTCTCACTCTACGATTCTTACCCTCCACGCTGACCTCCAATACTAAATTGGTGATCCATCGATGTCTCAGAACATGTCCTACCAACCGATCCCTTCTTTTAGTCAAGTTGTGCCACAAGCTCCTCTTCTCTCCAATTCTATTCAATACCTCCTCATTACTTATGTGATCTACCCACCTAATCTTCAGCATTCTTCTGTAGCACCACATTTCGAAAGCTTCTATTCTCTTTTTGTCTAAACTATTTATCGTCCACGTTTCACTTCTGCACATGGCTACACTCCATACAAATACTTTCAGAAACGACTTCCTGATATTGAAATCTATACTCGATGTTAACAAGTTTTTCTTCTTCAGAAACGCTTTCCTTGCCATCGCCGGTTTACATTTTATATCCTCTCTACTTCGTCCATCATCCATTATTTTGCTCCCCAAATAGCAAAACTCCTTTACTACTTTAAGTGTCTCATTTCCTAATCTAATTCCCTCAGCATCACCCGACTTAATTCGACTACATTCCATTATTGTCGTTTTGCTTTTGTTGATGTTCATCTTATACCCTCCTTTCAAGACACTGTCCATTCCGTTCAACTGCTCTTCCAAGTCCTTTGCTGTCTCTGACAGAGTTACAATGTCATCGGCGAACCTCAAAATTTTTTATTTCTTCCCCATGGATTTTAATACCTACTCCGAATTTTTCTTTTGTTTCCTTTATTGCTTGCTCAGTATACAGATTGAATAACATCGGGGATAGGCTACAACCCTGTCTCACTCCCTTCCCAACCACTGCTTCCCTTTCATACCCCTCGACTCTGCCATCTGCTTTCTGTACAAATTGTAAATAGCGTTTCGCTGCCTGTATTTTACCCCTGCCACATTCAGAATTTGAAAGAGAGTATTCCAATCAACATTGTCAAAAGCTTTGTCTAAGTCTACAAATGCTAGAAACGTAGGTTTGCATTTCCTTAATTTTTCTTCTAAGATAAGTCGTAGGGTCAGTATTGCCTCACGTGTTCCAACATTTCTACGGAATCCAAACTGATCTTCGCCGAGGTCGGCTTCTACCAGTTTTTCCATTCGTCTTTAAAGAATTCGTATTAGTATTTTGCAGCTGTGACTTATTAAACTGATAGTTCGGTAATTTTCACATCTGTCAACACCTGCTTTCTTTGGGATTGGAACTATTATATTTTTCTTGAAGTCTGAGGGTATTTCGCCTGTCTCATAAATCTTGCTCACCAGATGGTAGAGTTTTGTCAGGACTGGCTCTCCCAAGGCACGTGCGGTAGCACGTGCAAACTATATCTTAGACAGCAGCATTCCAGGAAGTGCATCGGAATTGAGAAAAGTAACGCTGTCCACTGAAGACGTCTTCCGCAAGTGAAGAAAACTTCATCCGTTGTCGACATACACTACTTGATCAAAAGTATCCGAACACCTGGCTAAAAATGCTGAAAATCAATATGGTTTAACCCACCGTTAGCCTTAATGACAGCTTTCACTGTCGCATGCATACGTTCAATCGGGTGCTGGAAGGTTTCTTGGGGAATGGTAGCCCATTCTTCACGCTGCACTGAGGAAAGGTATCGATGCAGGTCGGTGAGGCCTGTCGCGAAGTCGGCGTTCCAAAACATACCAAAGGTGTTCTATAGGATTCAGGTCAGGACGCTGTACTGGCCAGTCCATTATAGGGACGTTATTGTAGTCTTAACACTCCGAAATAGGCCGTGCATTGTGAACAGGTGCTCGATAGTGTTGGAAGATACAATCGCCATCCCCAAATTGCTCTTCAATAGTGGGCTTGAAACATAACTGTCGGCCTTTGCTGTGATAGTGCCACGCAAAACAACGAAGGGTTCTAGCGCCCTTCATGAAAAACACAACTACACTATATCACCACCACCTCCGAATTTTGCTGTTCGCTCTACGTACGCTGGCAGATGACGTTCACAGAGCATTCACCATATCCACACCCAGCCATCGGATCGTCACATTGTGTACCGTGATTCATCACTCCACCCAACGTTTATCCACTGTTCAGTCGTCCAATGTTTACATTCCTTACACTAAGCGAGGCGTCGTCTGGCATTTACTGGCTTGATGTGTGGCTTCTGTGCAGCCACTCGTCCATGAAATCCAAGTTTTCTCACCTCCCACCTAACTGTCATAAGCCGGCCGAAGTGGCCGTGCGGTTAAAGGCGCTGCAGTCTGGAACCGTAAGACCGCTACGGTCGCGGGTTCGAATCCTGCCTCGGGCATGGATGTTTGTGATGTCCTTAGGTTAGTTAGGTTTAACTAGTTCTAAGTTCTAGGGGACTAATGACCTCAGCAGTTGAGTCCCATAGTGCTCAGAGCCATTTGAACCATTTTTTTAACTGTCATAATACTTGCAGTGGATCCTGGTTCAATTTTTAATTCCTGTGTGATGGTCTGGATAGGTGTCTCCTGTTACACATTACATCCCTCTGCAAATGTCGCGGTCTCTGTCAGTCAACAGACGAGGTCGCCCTGTACGCTTTTGTGCTGCTCGTGTCCCTTCACGTTTGCATTTCAATTTCACATAGGAAACAGTGCACCTAGGGATGTTTAGGTGTGTGAAAATCTCGCATACAGACGTATGACAAAAGTGACAGCCAATCATTCGACCATGTTCGAGATCCGTGAGTTCCGCGGGAGCGCCCCATCCTGACTACTGAGGTTGCTGAAATGGAGTACCTGGCAATAGGTGGTACCACAATGCTACTAAGATGAATAAAGTATATTTTTGGGGGTGTCCGCATACTTTTGGTCACATAGTGTAGCTGTCTGGGATATTTTAATAAATGTGACAGTTTTGGCTGCGTACGTTTTGATTTTACAACATGAGAGATTTTTAGGGGTAATGTGGAATCGAATAATTATGTATAAAACAACAATAGTAAAAACCGTTTTCATTCCCGCTATTAGTTGTAGGAAAAATGCGAAGAAGATAATAAATACACACTGATTTGCAGTATAGACAGGGCTATTTCAGCGGAAAAGCACGCTACGATATTAACGGAAACGTATTGAGGAAGAATGTTCGTAGATGATTGTTGAAACGATAGCCACTAATGAGGAAATCTGATTGTCATTCCGCTGTGGGGTGTGTACTGTTCTGTATTCTTCTACCATTGTGTGCGGGACTAGACACGTAACTTTTCGGTTCGTAAGCAGTGTTATCACCAGGAAGTGGGACTGTGAGAACAGATCGTGAATCGTGTCTGGATAGCTCGGTATCAGCGTTGGGCGCCGAAGGCAAATATGTGGGTTTGAATTCCTACACGGCACACAATTTTAGCCGACAAAGAAGATTCGGGGATGGCAAACTTGATCGTGCGACATGATTGGTGTCTGTGGTTTGCATTCCGTTAAGCATGCGAAGACTAGACACGAATGAGAAGATTCACAAACGGCAGATAAATTTAGCTACTATCTATACGAAATTACATCGAACTGATGGAGAAGTGGAAGATGTAGCGATGTGCACGGTGCACCGTTAATAACTAGAACATTACGAATTAATCATTTAAATAAGAATGGATTTTTGGTGTACGTTTTTCAGTCAGACTAAGAAATATAAAATAATTTCTCCTAGTCCATGTAGGCTTGTAACCCCACACGCATAGCCCGGAAAATCTGTGACCGCGAATTGTTAATAGCTGTGAATTTATTTCTATGATTAGAAACGAAAAATGCGGTACCAATGCAGTAGGGAATATACTAAAAAAATTAGAGGAAGTGCATGGTATGAGAACACTGAAGCACACAGTGAATACCCAGACCGATTTCAGGCATCGTAGCATTTGGCGAACTTCAGTTGTTTTAACACAGTTGGTTTGCTGCCTGCCACCGACAGCGTCTAGGGGTATTTGAAGCTGATATATTCTTTTCACCCTATTTTATAGACCATACGTGATTTATTCCAAGCAGTTTGCTGTGCAGTGTCACAATAGCAAACAATAAACCGATATGTATGTTAATTAACACCTTGTAGCTGTTTCCTAATAGACGTTTACTGGAATTGCCTTCCTCAATACTCATTGTAATACGATGTCCGTACTTCAGCTGTTGATTAATTACAAGCATAAAGGGACTTTTCTTTCTAAAAGTCCGTTCACATGCGGTTCTTCATTGCCATAATGCAAATCTGATTCCGGTTTAGCTGCTGAAGACCCAATCTACTGCACGCGGCGTGCAACAGCCCTGCAGCGGGTGTTTCCCACATTGGTTCTACGTCAATACGAATTAGACTGTGCTTTTACTTATTTCATGCTTTTTATTAAGGCGTCTCTACAAACAAGCCTTGGTGAGAAACGTAACTTTCTCTTTTATTACGCCATTGGTTTACAACAGCGGTTGGCCCAATACACTGAAAGTGGTTCCTTGCTACAGGTACATTCATTATCATAATTTTTCATCTCAAGGAATCGCATGTTTCATGGTATCAATCTCAGGATGAATGTTTGACAATTTCAGTTCAACACCGGCAAGTACCATTCCTTAGAATTGGCATCGCAAATAATTACGATTTTCACATTTACTTAATGGTGAGAGATTCTTAGATGAATCAGTAATTTTGCTATGTTACTACTATTTACTTTCTTAGAGCCCGCAGACATTTCATACCGCGAATATTGTTAACGATTTTACACACCTTAACAATAAATTTTAATGGTTGTACAATTTTCTATTCTGGCTTAATGCCAGCTGTACTTCTGAAAACAACCTGTAGTGGATCAATATTGTTCGAGAGCTTATCATGTGAATAATGTTTTTTTTAAAGAAATTGACAGTTTTTCAGTTAATGCACGTTTCACAAATATGTTACGCATTTTTATTTAAAAATCTTCTTTTTAAAAATCCTATTCTAAAAGGGTGGCATTTTAATTAAGAGGTAATCACCTGAGGATGCACCTGTAACTGTGGGAAACCGGTATTGTTCCCAATAAAGGACTGCAAAACAGCTGAATCGGCTTGGAGAGTCTTCATTCACTGTGTATTCCATCAGTTCATAGGACCTGTTTTTTTAGTTAAAAATCGATTTGAGCGTTCTTAAATACTAGCAATGTACCTTTCTAGTAAGTAAGCATTAGATAATAATAAGACACAGTTCTAGCTTCATTTATGTAATCGTCCACGTCCTTCGGTTTAAATCTTACCAGTATTTCCAACTGCAGTTCAAACTCGTTCGTTTGTACCACTAAGGAAGAAACGAACACGTATATATTTCCGTGCGAACTCTGATTTCCTTTTTTATTATAGTGATCGTTTCTCCCTATGTAGTTCCGCGTAAACAAAATATTTTCGCATTCGGAGGAGAAAGTTGATCATTGAAATGTCGTGAGAAGATTCCACAGCAACGGAAAACGAATTTTTTAAATTATGTCCGTCCCAAATCCTGTATCATTTCTGAAACACTGTCTCCCCTATTTGCCGGCCGTTGTGGCCGAGGGGTTCTAGGCGCTTCAGTCTGGAACCGCGCGACCGCTACGGTCATAGGTTCGAATCCTGCCTCGGGCATGGATGTGTGTGATGTCCTTAGGTTAGTTAGGTTTAAGTATTTCTAACCATTTTTTTCTCCCCTGTTTCTCGATAATACAAAACGTCCTCCCGTTCTTTGAACTTTTTCGATGTACTCACAACCGTTTACTATCCGCGTGGGCTCATGAAGTAACTACTCGAAATAATTTTCAGAGAATACGCTTAGCATAGTTTCGGGTGGTGTTTCATGCGTACCTCCGGAATTAAACTTTTATTTTCGCCAAAATATCGAGGGTAAATTAAAGCCACCACCAACTATAATTGTATGAGTAGGGTACGTGTTTGAAACTAAAGTCAAGTTTTCTTTGAACGTTTCAGCAATTGTATCATCTGAATTGGGAGGTCGGTAAAAGGATCACATCATTATTTTTCCCGGTTGCCAAGATCTGTCTCACACTGGTTACCCACTGTGAACACCACCAGCTGATGACCGCTGCTTACAGAATTATGCTCGTTCGTACCACGACATATGCGCAGCAGAACAACGTGCTGCTGCTGTTTTCGAGGCAAATGGGAGAGCTGTGTCGATGGAAACAGAAGACTATACACCATTAGTTTCGTGTTTAGGCATCTAATCATATTTTGAAAATAAATGGGTGTGCGGAAAGGCTTCCAGTGGAAAACCAAGACGGATCGACGGCATCACCGATGACGCTTGACAATCTTCGTACGAGAGTGTTGTAGTTGCAAGGCACGAATGGCACCCATCGGGCCTGCATCTGTACCTGTTCAGTCAGTCAAGATTCTGGGCCTGCAGCATTTAGTGTTGTCACAAGCCCCTCATAGCTGTGGAGGGTAATTTGATGGCTCATCAGTATCGAGAAGAATCCTCCAACGTCTTGTTCTGCCCTTCAGTCAACACATCGAAAATAATGCTGGAGCACATCGTACACATCTTCCTACAGGGATAACGAATCTAATGGATAGAAAGGCCATTGCAGTCTGCTATCACAAACCATATGGGTGTTCTTTGGAGCTGCTGATTCTTGCAATGCCTGCATCGTAAATGGGGATAGTTTTGTGCAGCAACGTGTCGTGGAGAAAAATGGTACTGAAGTTACGCAACACCGATGTTTATTTCACAGATGAGAAAATATGCGCGTTTTCGGAAACATTTTATTTTGGTTTTGTTAATATTTCAGGAATATTAAATTTTTTTTTAGTTTCACAGAGCTTATTGTTTCATCCCCTCCTTCCCTTAAAACAAAGTCTGCACATGAACACAGATATTCAGGAGGTGGAAGATTTAACTAATGACCAAGAAAACTACACAGTGTTACAGAATTTGTATTAACAGTAATGGTGGCTGAAATATTGGTGTCAACAACATAACGACTTTTTAAATAAAATAAAGTAACGAGAACTGACACTAGTATCCAACCAAACAATCACTGTCGAAGCATAGAATCCGAGTTAAAAATCTTATATCGAATGCATGATCTGTTCTACAGATATTCTGAAAGAAGATCACACGCAGTAATTTGGCTGCTATTTCCCGATCTACCGTCACAAAGAGAATATATGGTGAGTGGTATAAAAGGTTGCAAGAACGCACATTAGCTTTGATCACCTCTTTGGCGATAATTCACGTGATAATAATGATGACGATGTTGATGATAAAGTGATGGAGCATTCACTAAAAGCAACAAGAGTTTATGGGGTTCCTTCACAAAGCAGATAAAGCGTATACATTTGTCAACCACTATCACAAACACACAAGAGATGTTGAATTAAACTCGAGCTGAAGCCTTCTGTATTAACTGCATACAGCAGTTTAATGTTGCTTGACAGTATTTTATTGATATGGCTGTGAACATAATGTAAATATGTCCTTACAATCTTGTAATCTCTGTTAATGGCGTGTGCATCAAAGCATAATACCTTTTAAAAACAGGGTGCGGCAGCGAATCGGGCGATTTCAAAACTGTTATCAGGAGTGAATGATTAGCTTTATTTACTTTAAATGCACAAGAACATACAATAAACATAATGGATTTTGTTTTTATACTGAAACAACTAAAAAAGTCTTTATTTTCCTAAAATAACGTCTTTTAGATGGCCACCACCCTCCGTATGCACTCGTCAAGTCTTCTTGTGAAATTGCCCTGTTGCAGTATCTCCACAAGAATTCGTACCTTTTATTCTTGTGTTCGACGTTTCAACTTCTGAGATGTGTGTGGTACTGTGAAATAAAAATAGTTGTGATTTCAGGAAGCACAAAAGCACAAGCTGAAGGGTTGAGGAATCTGGCCAACCATACAATATCCCTGTGTCTGGAGATAAGGTGTTTGAGAAACAGGTTCTTCACAGCTGCCATGAAATTAAGTGCTGTGTGACTGGCAGCCACATTTTGTCTACTCTTTCGCAGGCAGATATACGGTTACAGGAGTTAAGAAGTGCTGCAAAATGTTATCATATCGTATCGCTGTCACAGGTCCAGACCTTTCTCTCTCATTTTCTAAGAAGTATGGAGCAATAATTGGAACAGAAGATATCACGCACCATGCAAATACCTTCAACTTATAGAGAACTTTCTAATCGATTTCTTGCGGATTTATGTTAGACCAGTAATGGAAATTGTGCCTGCTAACGCATCCTGACAAATGTAAATGGGCTTCATCACTCATCAGAAAGTTGTTAACTAGATTCTAGTGCCCATTACTACACGGCTAAAGTATCTGACACAGTTTCATTCGGTTTCCACACTCCTGCTCCCGCGTTGGCTTTATGGCATGGAAATAAACATCTTTCATTAAGATCCGTCGAACGCTGCGGCTTCAAGGGCCGAATGCCAGAGAATGACGACACGGAGAATTGGGTGTACTCTGTACAAGGCCCTCTCTGACAGCCGCTATGTTCTCAAATGTACGCTCTGGTTTTCCGCCACCACCTCTCCTATTTACCGTCGAACAAGTGGCCTCTATGTTTCGTAGCCATATCTTGATGACACCGCCTGAAGAGCAGCGTTATTACCATGAATCTTGATTTCTCTTCCAAACTAAAGCTTAACAATGAACTAACTGTTGCTGTTTTTATACAGTGAAGAAGAAACTGGTACAATCATTCGTATACAAATGTAATGATATGTAAACAGGCAGAATACGGCGCTGTCGTCGGCAACGCCTATATAAGACAACAAGTGTCTGGCGCAGTTGTTAGATCGGTTACTGCTGCTACAATGGCAGGTTATCAAGGCTGAAGTGAGTTTGAACGTGATGTTACAGTCGGCGCACCAGTGATGGGACAGAGCATCCCCGAGGTAGCGATGAATTGGGGATTTTCCCAGTACGACCATTCCACGAGTGTAATGAATATCTGGAATCCGGTGAAACTTCAGATCTCCGACATCGTTGCGACCGGAAAAAGATCCTGCAAGAACGGACCAACGACGACTGAAGAGAATCGTTCAACCTGATAGAAGTGCAGCCCTTCCGAAAATTGCTGCAGATTTCAATGCTGGGCCATCAACAAGTGTCAGTGTGCGAACCATTCAAAGAAACATCACCGTTATGGGGTTTCGGAGCCGAAGGCCCATTCATGTAGCCTTGATGACGGCACGACACAAAGTCTTCCTCCTCACAAAGGCGCGTCAACGTCGATATTGGACTGATGATGACTGGAAATATGTTGTCTGATCGTACGAGTCTCGTTTCAAATTGTATCGAGTGGATGGCCATGTATGGGTATGGAGACCAAATCATGAATCCATGGACACTACAAGTCAGCAGGGGACTGTTTAAGCTGGTGGAGTTGTGCAGTGGTGTTAAGCGGCTGCAGGTGGAGTGATATGGGACCTCTGATATGTCTAGATACGACTCTAACAGGGGACATGTACGCTAGCATCGTGTCTGATCACGTGCATTCCTTCATGTCCATTGACCATTCGGAAGGAGTTGGGCAGTTCCAGCAGAACAATGTGACACCCCTCAGGTCTAGAGTTGATACAACATGGCTGCAGAAACATTCTTCTGAGTTTGAACGCTTCCGCTGGCCACAAAACTCCCTTGACATGAACATTATTGGACATATTTTGGATGCCTTGCAACCCGCTGTTCAGAAGAGATCTCCACCTCCTCGTACTCTTACGGATTTATAGACAGCGCAGCAGGATTCATGGTGTCAGTTGCCTTCAGCACTACTTCAGACATCAGTCGAGTCCATGCCACGTCGTGTTCGATACTTCTGCTTGCTAGTTGGGGCCCTGCACGATATTAGGCAGGTGTACCAGTTTCTTTGGCTCTTCAGTGTGAAATGCCTTAACAGTATATGCATTCTGCGCTCGTGTTAACTGCTCCGGTGTAACTAACAATGCTTTATTGATAGCTTCAGAACAAACACAAGCGCACTGACAAATAGCCCGTTTCACTACCGCACGCTGTATAATGCTTTCATATAAGTGCCGGCTTGTCAATGTTGTCGGGTCTCAGAACTCAGGAAAAGGAATCTGCACGTTCCACACAGCCTACTCTCTAACAAACGTTTCTTTATTACAGGATTATAATAATCTAATCACAGGTTTCCAACATATTTTTGAGCTGAATGTCGTAACAAAACTGTTTTGTTACTAATTATTTTTAATTATTCAGTCTTTTTGGCAATGTGCTTGTATTATATAACTATCCTCTTACTCTTCCTTTAAAATGTTTTCATCTTTGAAGTGCCGCGTGGTCTAAGGCATCTTGTCACGGTCCGTGCGGCTGCCCCCCCGAGTCCTCCCTCGGGCACGGGGGTGTTTGTTGTCCATAGCGTAAGTTAGTTTTAGTTAGCTTATGTAATGTGTAGGCTTAGGGACCGATGACCTAAGCCGTTTGGTCCCATAAGACCTTACCACAAATTCCCATCTCTGAAGCAAAGGAAATGCTTCTGTCACGCATCAGTCGATAAGGATGTAGCTATGAATAAAACAGCAGAAGGTACTTCAGAGGCCGAACGGGATGCCATGAATCAATAGCCGTCCAATCTTCTCTGCCAAACCAGTTCTCTGAATCAAATATAGATTAAGGGGCGTTAGCGTCACGTAGCGCACGAAAACATGTTTGTGGATTATCGAACCTACAGACACTGGGGCGTGTGCACAGATATCGTTTTTGAAGCCTACGCTGTTGAGTGACTATACAATGCCAAGACTAACATCATTATCATCATCATCGTTATTCTAAGGCGTAGGCCTCTTGGCCTATGCCTTCTTCAAAGGAAACTATTGTCCTGTGTCCTTTGAAAGACATCATGTGTACGCCAGTGATTGTTAAACCTCTTATTTCCAATATTGCAAAGTCGGCCCTAAGCCATTAACAAGTCCAGATGTTTTTGCTTTAAGCCATGTCAAGTTTATACACGCTGACACATTTATATGTCGTTGAGTTGACATGGCTTAAAGCCAAAACATCTGCACTTGATAATGGTCTAAGGCCGAAATTGCAGTAGTGGAAATAAAATATTTAACAGTCACTGGCGTACACATCTTTAAAAAAATTTTACATGAATGTGAATCCCAGTTCTGAAAAGTTAATTAATAGTCCTGTGTATTCTCCTCCCAGATACCGCAGTCCTATTTGCTTCTAGTCGAGCAAAGACTTCGGAATAAATGGTACATCTACAGCGACATCTACATCCATACTCCGCAAGCCACCTGACGGTGTGTGGCGGAGGGTACTTTGAGTACCTCTATCGGTTGTCCCTTCTATTCCAGTCTCGTATTGTTCGTGGAAAGAAAGATAGTCGGTATGCCTCTGTGTGGGCTCTAATCTCTCTGATTTTATCCTCATGGTCTCTTCGCGAGATATACGTAGGAGGGAGCAACATACTGCTTGACTCCTCGGTGAAGGTATTTTCTCGAAACTTCAACAAAAGCCCGTACCGAGCTACTGAGCGCCTCTCCTGCAGTCTTCCACTGGAGTTTATCTGTCATCTCCGTAACGATTTCGCGATTACTAAATGATCCTGTGACGGAGCGCGCTGCTCTCCGTTGGATCTTCTCTATCTCTTCTATCAACCCTATCTGGTACGGATCCCACACTGGTGAGCAATATTCCAGCAGTAGGCGGAGAAGTTTACTGTAACCTACTTCCTTCGTTTTCGGATTGCATTTCCTTAGGTTTCTTTCAATGAATCTCAGTCTGGCATCCGCTTTACCGACGACAACTTTATATGATCATTCAATTTTAAATCATTCCTAATGCCCACTCCCAGATAATTTAAGGGAATTAGCTGCTTCCAGTTGCTGACGTGCTATATTGTAGCTAAATGATAAAGGATCTTCCTTTCTATGTATTCGCAGCGCATTACACTTGTCTACATTGAGTTCAATTGCCCTTCCCTGCATCAAACGTCAATTCGTTGCAGATCCTTCTGCATTTCAGTACAATTTTCCATTGTTACAACCTCTCGATATACTACAACATCATCCGCAAAAAGCCTCAGTGAATTTCCGATGTTATTCACAAGGTCCTACGACACTCCCCTGCGGCACACCTGAAGTCACTCTTACTTCGGAAGACTTCTCTCCATTGTGAATGACATGCTGCGTTCTGTTATCTAGGAACTCTTCAATCCAATCACACAATTGGTCTGATGGTCCATATGCTCTTACTTTGTTCATTAAACGACTGTGGGGAACTTTATCGAACGCATTGCGGAAGTCAGGAAACCCGTGTCTATGGCCCTCTCAGTTTCGTAGACGAATACCGCGAGCTGGGTTTCTCACGATCGTCTTTTTCGAAACCCATGCTGATTCCTACAGAGTAGATTTCTAGTCTCCAGAAAAGTCATTATACTCGAACATTATACGTGATTCTAAATTCTACAACTGATCGACGTGAGAGATATAGGTCTATAGTTCTGCACATCTGTTCGACGTCCCTTCTTGAAAACGGGGAGCTGGGTACTTCTCATTACTGTTTATTGTGCTGCATTATACACGATCCAGTCACATTACCGTGACCTCCGGTAAAAGCCTGAATAGTCACATTCTGCAGCGCAGACCATTGCGAGATGTTTAGGAAGAGAGTCAACGAGGTTCTGGATGGTAACGACATGGAAGTGAAGCCATGCTGACTGCAGTGCTGCTGCCAGCTGCACTTGGTTCAAAATGGTTCAAAAGGCTCTGAGCACTATGGGACTTAACTGCTGCGGTCGTCAGTCCCCTAGAACTTAGAACTACATAAATCTAACTAACCTGGATATCACACACATCCATGCCCGAGGCAGGATTCGAACCTGCGTCCGTAGCGGTCGCGCGGTTCCAGACAGTAGCGCCTAGAACTGCTCGGCCACTCTGTCCGGCACTAGCTGCGCTTGGTTTATCGGTTGAGGGTCCATGGCACGAACAGCGCGATCAAAGTGGTCCCATGTATTCCAGTTTCGGATTGAAAGGGGGCAGTTTGTTGGCCTGAGATGTACAGCAAACTCATCCTAGTTCTCTTCGAATTACGCACAATCACTGCGAGATGTGTGACACGCTACATTGTCCTGGTGATAGAGGAAAAGCAAACTGCACATGTGGGTGGACATGGTCCTCAAGGAGGCATACTTCTTTTGATCCATTGCGCCCTTCATGATGTTGATATAACACAGGTAATTCCACGAAAACGTTTCCCAGACCATGACGTATGCAGGGTGAATGCCTTCAGAAGTTGCACGCAGTATATGCCAACTGCCATCTGTCCGATGGAGTATAAAATTTGTTTCATCTGAAACGGCAAGCTGTCGCCACTCGGTGGACGCCCAGTTGCGGGTCTGACGTATACAGGGTGAGTCACCTAACGTTACCGCTGGATATATTTCGTAAACCACATCAAATACTGACGAACCGATTCCACAGACCGAACGTGAGGAGAGGGGCTAGTGTAATTGTTTAATACTAACCATACAAAAATGCACGGAAGTATGTTTTTTAACACAAAACTACGTCTTTTTAAATGGAACCCCGTTAGTTTTGTTAGCACATCTGAACATATAAACAAATACGTAATCAGTGCCGTTTGTTGCATTGTAAAATGTTAATCCGGAGCTATTGTAACCTAAAGTTGACGCTTGAAACCTCCGACGTTTAGTTGCGAGTTGTAACAAACACGGGCCACGGTCGGCGAGCAGCATCTGCAGGGACATGTTTACGATGACGACCGTGTTTACCAGTGTGGCTGTAATGCACTGTTGTGGTCTGGTCTAGCTGTCGCAGTGTCCGCATCTAGCGCTTGCTGCTATTGTTATTCTGCATTCGTCTCCGCACACAGACCAACTGTAGTACACCGTGTTACCAGACGTCTGTGATAGTGTAGTGTTGTAGGAACTGTGACCATGGTGTATTCGAACTCTGAAAAGGCGGAGATGATACTCATCTATGGCGAGTGTCGACGAAATGCAGCTGAAGCCTGCAGGGTGTATGCAGAACGGTACCTGGACAGAGAGCATCCAACGTGCCGCACATTGCAAAACATCTACCGCCAACTGTATGCAACAGGTATGGTCGTAGCACGCAAACGGGTCCGTAACAGGCCCGTCACAGGAGAAGCGGGTGCAGTTGGTGTGTTAGCTGCTGTTGCCATGAACCCACACATGAGTACACGGGACATTGCGAGAGCCGGTGGACTGAGTCAAAGTAGTGTCATGCGCATACTGCATCGTCACCGCTTTCACCCGTTTCATGTGTCGCTACATCAACAATTACATGGTGATGACTTTAATCATCGACTGCAATTCTATCAATGGGCATTAACAGAGAATGCGTTGCAGTTCTACCTGTTTACCGATGAAGCGGGTTTCACAAACCACGGGGCAGTGAATCTACGGAACATGCATTACTGGTCCGTGGACAATCCTCGCTGGCTCAGACAGGTAGAGCGACAGCGACCGTGGACTGTAAATGTATGGTGCGGAATCATTGGCGACCACCTCATTGGTCCTCACTTATTTGCAGGGGCCCAAACAGCTGCAACATACATCGCGTTTCTACAGAATGATCTGCCAACGTTGCTCGAAAACGTCCCACTGGAAACGCGTCGACGTATGTGGTATCAGCATGATGGTGCACCTGCACATTCCGCAATTACCACTAGCCTGACCCTTGACAGGATGTTCGACGGGCGTTTCATAGGACGTGGAGGACGCATAAATTGGCCAGCCCGTTCTCCTGAGCTTCCACCTCTGGACTTCTTTCTGTGAGGTACGTTAAAGAAGAATGTGTACCGTGATGTGCATACAACCCCAGAGGATATGAAACAACGTATTGTGGCAGCCTGCGGTGACATTACACCAGATGTACTGCGGCGTGTACGACATTCATTACGCCAGAGATTGCAATTGTGTGCAGCAAATGATAGCCACCACATTGAACATCTATTGGCCTGACATGTCGGGACACACTCTATTCCACTCCGTAATTGAAAACGGAAACCACGTGTGTACGTGTACCTCACCCCTCATGGTAATGTACACGTGCGTCAGTGAAAAAGACCAATAAAAAGGTGTTAGCATGTGGACGTAATGTGCTGTTCCAGTCTCTTCTGTACCTAAGGTCCATCACCGTTCCCTTTGGATCTCTACGTAATTCGGTGCTCTCCGATACACACGATCGAACAGCGGAGGAATGGTACTCAAGCGTCAACTTTAGGTTACAATATCTCCGGATGTAATTAACATTTTACAATGCAACAAGAGGCACTGATTACGTATTTGTTTATATGTTCAGATGTGCTAACAAAAGTAACGGGGTTCCATTTAAAAAAACGTAGGTTTGTGTTAAAAAACATACTTCCGTGCATTTTTTTATGGTTTGTATTAACCAATTACACTAGCCCCTCTCCTCACGTTCGGTCTGTGGAATCGATTAGTCAGCATTTGATGTGGTTTACGAAATATATCCAGCGGTAATGTTAGGTGACTCACCCAGTATATTCCAGACTTCATCGCCGACGAATAGCATTTAGCTTGGGTGCATGAACCAGTTGTCTGCTGCGGAGGCCCATACGTAGCAACGTTGTAACGTTGTTGCTTTAATTTATTCTGCAAGTGGTGCTGCTAGACAATAAAAGCGGTTTAAAAGCTGTGAGCTGTCTGGGGAAATTAACCTTGCATTACTGAGCAACTGTTTCACCAGGTATCCAGTCTAGCCTACCAAATTCCCAACCAGACTAACATTAATGATAATCTTTTAATAGTCATACAACAACCGGTGATATATATATATATATATATATATATATATATATATATATATATATATATATATATATATATATATATATATATAAGAGAATTTAAATAAAAAGAAATAAATCAGTTTATATTTGGAAATTTATTTTAATATTGATCATTGAAATTTCAGCATATTTGAGTCATAACTAAGCTGGTGCCTTATTTAGGATTGTGTAAATGTGAGTTTGTAATCTTACGGAACACATCAAATAGGGAGCCAAGATTGGGAGACTGCATACAACAGTGCATTCATAAAATAACACACGAAGAACGTTGAAACATATGCAAGAGGAAATTAACCACAACCAACCGATTCAATTTTCTCCCAAAGAAGTTACGTTCGTAGCGCAATCCTGTCCGTCATGAAATTACCACACACTGGTATACTAAATTCATACTAACTCTCTGTGAAATCTTCCCAAAAAGAATAGCTGAGGACTACTTTGATGCTTTCACCACATGCTTCACGTGGTCAACTTGGTTTACAAAGAGTGTAACTCCACAATAGTTTTGATAATTAAAATAAATTACATCGGAACGCAATTTACTAAAGAAAAACCTCGAACTGGTTACTATCGTCTTACTATTAACCTGATGGGTCAAAAAGTTGTATAAGCACGTGGTACTGGTCTCACAAAGTACACCCCACGTGGGTTGAACATAAAGAAAAGTTGCTATATTGAAAAATTTTGTCAAGACGAGACGTTATAATCACACGAGCATTCGCATTTAAGATTGATGAACTTAGAGTTACTGATCAACACGTGGTTCCACTTTACTCACAAAGTAGTGACAAAGCAACTACCGGAATATATTCTGAACTTGGCACTCGAATTACACTACGTTGCAATTTATGATAACATTAGATATTTTAGAGCTAAACCTGAAATAAAGGTGATTAAATTTTCAGTTAGGCTGAACTTAAGAAATCCATTGTCCTACGGACTTAGTAGACACGCGCTTAGCCGGAGATCTCACCACTTCAGATGCTCGCCGAGGACAGACTGACGTGGGTCCCTCCTGAGGGGAGCCTCACAAATACAAACGGAAGTGGCCAGAGGGGCAGCTTCCTATACCAACACGACAAGGGACGGACAGGGCCATACTAAGAATAGAAACCTCTCTGCTTTTAGAAAGCGTAGCTACCTGTTCCGACGTTGGTCCTACTGTTCTCTAGCAGACAGGCTTGTCTGCTACCCTCAAGCATGCAACTAGAAATACATTTGCTCATTCATCCTCTCACACAGAAGGGAAGGGGGATGACAGTATCTTATCATATACAGTATACAAAAGAAAGTGGATGTAGGTTCCGTATGAGACTGTGTGACATGAATTACATATAAACTGTGGTTTAAAGTGTAGTAGTGTGACAGATCGTTCTTGTTTATGCGTAAAAGTAACACGTTCCACTACTCAGTCTCCTCCCAGATAGTCATAAACGCCACAGTAAATTTAGAAGAGGAATTTATGCCGTAAATGACAACAGATTTAAGAAATTAACATGAAAGGAATCCAACAGAGACCTTTCAACGTTCGCCGAACGGTCGTTGAGGAGACACTGTTGCTAGTGCCATGTTTCATCTTGGCGGTCAGTTGCTCAACAGTTTCACGATTATTCGCCCATACACATCTCTGCAGCTGCCATTGACACATTTCAAATACTACCCCTGGTGCACTACAGTAGGCTCGCCTCCGGTTTTGGAAAGCTCAATTGTGCCATGTACGGTATACTTTAAGCAAGACAGTATGCGAACAATTTACAGACTTAGCCGTTTCGAGAAAGCCGCCACACTTGGCACGAAAGCCCATGATCATTCCCTTTCGGACGTCAGATAAACTGCTCCGATTCCACATTACGACGGGTACTGTCTTCTTTTTCCGCGCTTTATGTACTCTACACTGCTAGCGCTACCATTTACCATCTGTGAGTGGTTATTGCACTTTGACGTTCAATATAGGCGGTGGTCAGGTTAAAGTGACCGTACCTTATATTTTGTACATTGAAATTTCCAGATTAGGGTTGTCCTGTACATAGTTATTTAATTCCTATTGCCTGTTCCGATTATTGTCGCGTTCTCGGTGCCGTATGTCAACATGTCGACTACCATCACCTAATAAAATTTTGTGATAATTTCTGGCTTTTCTACTTAAGTGTCGTCTGAATTGTATCACACATTCTTCGAATTTTCGATATTTTGTTGATAATCTCCCATCTCACCTTACGGGCTGTTAATGGTGTGGTTAGGACTCACGGAAGGGGTTGTTGCATTTGATGTGACTTTTACGACTTGCGAGATCTGGGGCTACATGCGGCTTCCAGAACAATTATAGACACGATATCTGTGTGGTCTGTTACGGACAGGTGTCTAGTCAAGATGGCAGCAAGTCACGAGTTAACCGACTTTGAATTCCGTATGGGAACCAAAGCAAGATGCAGGGGTCACAGCATAACGAAGATTACGCACGAAATTGCGTTTCAGAATCTAGGATGAATTTGCGGTGCTGCAGAGGAAATGTTTACGCACGCTTGAACCGCCGCGAAGGACGGCCCCAAGTGTCTGACGAACGGACGTCCGGCCCCCTTACAGAGCCAAATGAGGCGATCGGCGATCTGCTTAGTGAGATCGCTGCGGTCTGAACGTGGGGCGTCAGGAACCCATTTTTACCAGCACTGTTCGGAAACAAATACACCTCATCGGCTCAGCAGCCGACGACCAAAATCACATCCAATACTTACTCATGTCTTATTTTCATCTTCTTCTGCTTCGGAACATGGATTACGTTGAAATTGTTCAAATGGCTCTGAGCACTATAGGACTTAACATCTGAGGTCATCAGTCCCCTAGAACTTAGAACTACTTAAACCTAAGTAACCTAAGGACATCACATACATCCACGCCCGAGGCAGGATTCGAACCTGCGACCTAGCGGTCGCGCGCTTCTAGACTGAAGCGCCTAGAGCCGCTCGGCCACACCCGCCGACGAACATGGATTAGGCCTTAGTGACCTGCTCCTGCTTCATATGATTTATTCTAATTTTTTTCTTTCGTCTTCCCACATTTTTTCCGACTGACTTGTATCCACTTGCTGCATTTGGTAGTCTTCTTTCACTCATAATCGTACATTCTAGATGATCTTTCCACTTTTTTTATGTAGTTGTATTTTATAGTCTGTTTAATATACTTTTAACACTTTTCTTATCTGTTTATTCCCAAATCGATCTCTATTGGACATCCATTTAGAGACCTTACAAATTTCATTTCCATTGCTTGTTTGTGGCTTTTCTCTATGTATCCATCATTGACCATGACTCAGTTCAATAAATCAACACAGGGACAGCCGTTACATTAAATGATCTCAGCTGGAAGTCCTGGGTTTTGTTTTTTAATGTTCTTGTTGTGGTGCCTCGTATCGTTTGAACTTACGCCGATATGACAAAAGTCATGGGGTACCTCATAATATCGTGTCGAACCTCATTTTGCCTCTCATAGTCCAACAACTAAAAGTGGCATGGACTCAACAAATTGTCGGAAGTGCCCTGCTGAAATACTGAGCCATGCTGCCTTCCATAATTTCTAAAGTGATGTCGGCGCAGGATTTGGAGCACGAAATTACCTCTTGATGGGATTCATGCCTGGTAATCTGGGTAGCTTGAAACGTCCAGTCACGAGCGGGTGTGGCCTGGTGTCATCCATAACCTTTCCATCGTTGTTTGGGAACATGACGTCCATGAAAGGCTGCAAATGGTCAACACACAGAGGGTCAGTCCATTCGATGTAAACACAGGCCACACTGTTATGGAGCCACTACCAGCTTGCAGAATGCCTTGTTGACAACTTGGGTCCATGGATTTGTGGGTCTGCGCCACAACCGAGCACCACCATCACCTCTAACCAACTAAAATAGGGACTCATCTCACAAGGCCACGATTTTGCAGTCGTCTAGGGTCCAACTGCAACGGCCTTGCCACAGTGAATACACCGGTTCCCGTGAGATCACCGAAGTTAAGCGCTGTCGGGCGTGGCCGGCACTTGGATGGGTACCATCCAGCCGCCATGCGCTGTTGCCATTTTTCGGGGTGCACTCAGCCTCGTGATGCCAATTGAGGAGCTACTCGACCGAATAGTAGCGGCTCCGGTCAAACAAAGCCATCATAACGACCGGGAGAGCGGTGTGCTGACCACATGCTCCTCCTGTCTGCATCCTCAAATGAGGATGACACGGCGGTCGGATGGTCCCGATGGGCCACTTGTGGCCTGAAGACGGAGTGCTAGGGTCCAACTGATATAGTCACAACCCCAGGAGAGCCACTGGAGGCGATTACGTGCTGTTAGCGAAGACACTCACGTTGGTCGCCTGCTGCCATAGCGCGTTAGCAACAGATTTCTAACGCATGCTTTCGTCGTACGTCCTACATTGGTTTCTATAGTTAATTCACGCAGTATTGCTTGTCTGTTAGCACTGACTACGAAAACGCTGCTGCTCTCTGTTGTCAAGTGAAGTCTGTCGCACACTGCTTTGCCCGCCGTGAGAGGCAATGCCTGAAATGTGGTTTTCACGGCACAATCTTGACGCTGTGGATCTCTGAATACTGAATTCCCTAACGATTTACGAAATGGAATGTTCCATGCGTCTAGTTCCAACTGCCATTCCGTATCCAAAATTTGTTAGTTCCTTCGAACGGTCATAATCACGTCGGAAACCGTTTCATATGAATCACTTGAGTACAAATGACATGTCCGGCAGTGCATTGCCCATTTATCCCTTGTGTAATCTACAGTAATCTACATATGTGTTTATCGTTATCTCATGACTTTTGCCTTCTCAGTTTACTTATCGGAATATTTACCTCTGTCTTGTCGTCGAAAGATAAATTATATCCAAAGCAGCTTGATGAATTAGTTGGTTGTTTTGGGTGTCAGAACCTTTCTCTCTAAGAAAGCCGGCAATTTATTTTGTTTATGGAGACATTTAGATGACGTTGTATTGAGCACAGTCGTAGCTTATCAAACTGTCTTTTCAATCCACCTTTTTTTTATCTATAACGATCAGGTCGTCAGCAAACAGCAATGTATCATTTAATCCGTTTTGTCCTGGTGTAAGACCCAGTATTGATAGGATACTTTTGCTCATACGTGTGGTGTCGTCTAAATACACTCCTGGAAATTGAAATAAGAACACCGTGAATTCATTGTCCCAGGAAGGGGAAACTTTATTGACACATTTCTGGAGTCAGATACAACACATGATCCCACTGACAGAACCACAGGCACATAGACACAGGCAACAGAGCATGCACCATGTCGGCACTAGTACAGTGTATATCCACCTTTCGCAGCAATGCAGGCTGCTATTCTCCCATGGAGACGGTCGTAGAGATGCTGGATGTAGTCCTGTGGAACGGCTTGCCATGCCATTTACACCTGGCGCCTCAGTTGGACCAGCGTTCGTGCTGGACGTGCAGACCGCGTGAGACGACGCTTCATCCAGTCCCAAACATGCTCAATGGGGGACAGATCCGGATATCATGCTGGCCAGCGTAGTTGACTTACACCTTCTAGAGCACGTTGGGTGGCACGGGATACATGCGGACGTGCATTGTCCTGTTGGAACAGCAAGTTCCCTTGCCGGTCTAGGAATGGTAGAACGATGGGTTCGATGACGGTTTGGATGTACCGTGCACTATTCAGTGTCCCCTCGACGATCACCAGTGGTGTACGGCCAGTGTAGGAGATCGCTCCCCACACCATGATGCCGGGTGTTGGCCCTGTGTGCCTCGGTCGTATGCAGTCCTGATTGTGGCGCTCACCTGCACGGCGCCAAACACGCATACGACCATCATTGGCACCAAGGCAGAAGCGACTCTCATCGCTGAAGACGACACGTCTCCATTCGTCCCTCCATTCACGCCTGTCGCGACACCACTGGAGGCGGGCTGCACGATGTTGGGGCGTGAGCGGAAGACGGCCTAACGGTGTGCGGGACCGTAGCCCAGCTTCATGGAGACGGTTGCGAATGGTCCTCGCCGATACCCCAGGAGCAACAGTGTCCCTAATTTGCTGGGAAGTGGCGTGCTGTCCCCTACGGCACTGCGTAGGATCCTACGGTCTTGGCGTGCATCCGTGCGTCGCTGCGGTCCGGTCCCAGGTCGACGGGCACGTGCACCTTCCGCCGACCACTGGCGACAACATCGATGTACTGTGGAGACCTCACGCCCCACGTGTTGAGCAATTCGGCGGTACGTCCACCCGGCCCCCCGCATGCCCACTATACGCCCTCGCTCAAAGTCCGTCAACTGCACATACGGTTCACGTCCACGCTGTCGCGGCATGCTACCAGTGTTAAAGACTGCGATGGAGCTCCGTATGCCACGGCAAACTGGCTGACACTGACGGCGGCGGTGCACAAATGCTGCGCAGCTAGCGCCATTCGACGGCCAACACCGTGGTTCCTGGTGTGTCCGCTGTGCCGTGCGTGTGATCATTGCTTGTACAGCCCTCTCGCAGTGTCCGAAGCAAGTATGGTGGGTCTGACACACCGGTGTCAATGTGTTCTTTTTTCCATTTCCTGGAGTGTATACATCAAACACTGTCGCAGAGAGACAACACCCTTGTTTTACTCCTCGATTTTAAGTAACAGATACTGCTATCTCCATATCTGTATGTTGTACAAATGCTCTCTTTAGGTTATACTCCGCCACACACCGTCAGGTGGCTTGCGGAGTATGGATGTAGATGTAGACGTAGATGTAGACTAGGTAAGTGAAACTGCGTATTTGTTCTGTAATGTCATCATGCATAACTTTTTTAATTTTTAAACTTTGCGTGACTTGCCACATGTAGAATCAGGAAGGGAGAGCTTCTAGGAGTCAAAACACTCCCCCATCCCCTCCCCCCCCCCCAAAAAAAAAGAACCAACACATTTCTGTAGAAGGATATATATTTTTCCACATATCAATTTTAACACATCACAGATAACTTTTGTAGAAAATGTAGCACGAGAGCTAAGACTGTAAAAAAGTCAAGGAATTCATAAATTACAAGCCAGATTTCACACAAGGTACTTTTTTGTGTGAGAACTTCTCACGCGGATAGGCTTACGACCTGACGTGTGTGACTGTAGCCATGTAAATAGGCACAAACTTAGACTGACGGAACTTGCTGTCACCAACTAATTCAACAGGGTTCTTAAATCCACAGACACATCTGAAAAACCGTAGGAAGTAAAGAAACGCCAACATGAAAGATTTGTCGATAATAAGCGGTTACGACTGAAAGGAACCACATTTGCTTCGTTTACACACTGAAATGTCCGTAGTATTCACACTTCTGCTCACAGTAATTATTCACACTCAGTGCTAATTGAAACACTAATAATGATGGGTACACATATCGACGTTATAACGTGTAAATCATGAAGCAGCCAAATTTGTAACGAGGTTACGTGACATTGTCAGCAGGAGAGTGATCTCTGAATTTGAATAATATAATCTTTTCACTAGAGAAGTTTATTTGCCCAGTTCGCTATGAATGTACCAGATGTCTCTCCCAAGGGTAGTCAGGCACATTTTTTTCTTCGTGTTTAGGAAGATATCTGCAGTATCGTTTCTCGCAATGTGAGCTGGAGTCGGCACAAACAAATACTGTTCATAAATTACATACGACGCCCAGCGTCGAGGAAAGCGTCGCTTTATTTCCCATTAGAACAAAATAATTTTTTTGCACTCGGGATTTTACGTGCCCGTTCGACTGATCGGTCCCAAATTAGTCTAGAGTGTTATTCGTTTCATCAGTATGTATTAACAGGAACAGTAAAAGAAGAAGAAGAATTATACTCCAGCAGCGTCTGAGCAGCGCTGCTGCATTTTTTCTTTCTCTTTCCCTTCATCTCAGAGTAGCACTTACAACCTACGTCCTCATGTATTTGCTGGATGTATTCCAATCTATGTCTTTCTCTACAATTTCTACCCTCTACGGCTCCCTCTAGTACAATGGAAGATATTCCCTCATGTCTCAACAGACCTCCTACCATCCTGCCCCTTCTCCTTATCAGTGCTCTCCACATATTCCTTTCCTCTACGATTCTGTTCGCAATCTCATTTCGTTACTCCGAGCATAGCGGTAGGAATTAGCGAGGACCAGGGTGGTGCTGTCGCTGGCGGAGTATTGGTATTAATCGTGTTTTATTGTCCCTGTTAATACAAGTCAATAAAATGAATATGGCATTACACTAATTTGGAACAGATCTGTCGAATGGCACGTAAAATTCCACTTTAAAAGTTTGTAACGGGAAACAAACTGACGTTTCAATCGACGCTGTGTGTCGTATGGGAGATGTGATGAGCCGTATTCATTTCCGCTGACTCCAGCCAGCTACACGTTGCAAACAAGAAACTGAAAATATCTGCTGAAATATCAGAGAAAATGTGCCTGTCGACTCTTAGGCGGGACACTCTGTGTATATAGATAAATACTTCCCGCAAGTTAAATTAACATCTCCAGATCATGTACATACAAAGACTCTTGTGCCACTGTATATAGTGTACAATTAGTCGTGGATGTACCAGGGAGTTGGTTGGTTGGTTGGTTGTTTCGGGGAAGGAGACCAGACAGCGAGGTCATTGGTCTCATCGGATTAGGGAAGGACGGGGAAGGAAGTCGGCCGTGCCCTTTGAAAGGAACCATCCCGGCATTTGCCTGGAGCGATTTAGGGAAATCACGGAAAACCTAAATCAAGATGGCCGGACGCGGGATTGAACCGTCGTCCTCCCGAATGCGAGTCCAGTGTCTAACCACTGCGCCACCTCGCTCGGTGTACCAGGGAGTTGTTCCCAGATATGACCATAACTAAATGACCGAACACTACATAATCATGTGTGTGTATGTAAATGATCTGAAATTGATAGTTTAACTTACCGAAACTAGTTGTCTACGCATATATTTATTGCATTCTGGGCAAATACACTTCTCTAATAGGAAGGTCACATTATTCAAAGATGTAAGAGTTTGGTAGTATTATAGTTTTTAAATTAATTACATGACACATAATGTTTATTTCATTTTCAGACGAATGCTTTTCAAATGCTATATTATTTTGAACTGTAACTTCTAAGATTCAATGCTAAGGCTTTACCATATGTTGTCCATGCTGACTGCTGTTAAGAAATTGCGACTGTTCACTGGAATGAAGGATAAATTGAAACTATTATCCCTGTCACATTTTATTTACTCCCATCCAGCGTGTCGAGGACTTCCACCCTGATCTTCAAGCGAATCAGTGAATTACGGTATAACAAACAAAAATGAAATGTAATTCACTGATACACTTGAAGATGAGCGTGTAAACCCTTGAAATGCGTCAAGGAAGTAAATAAAAAATGACTGATCCAGATAATTGCTATAATGTACACTTTATTACGCCAAAGCGAGGTACTAAGTGCAGACATAAACAAATTATTATTGTTATGATTATATTACAATATCGTACACATTTTATTGCTATTATTATTAAAAAATCGTTGACATCTGGGCCGCGTTTAAAGTGTAGCTGACTGAAAGTAATATTTGCGAGTTAAGGCGGTGAAGGGCAGTAATGAACCCTGCGCGCTTCCCCTTACCCCACTCTCGCCACAATCGAACCCTGGATCTATGCTGGCCCCTTGAAAAGCGTTTCTTTTTGTCAGAAACGTCTTCTGGTTGTGTTATTTAACTATATTTCCCAAATTATGCGCTGATAATTCACATATTTTGCAAGTGAGGCATTTTTTGTTTGTATGTACGAGCGAACTACAAAATGTGACACAGTATTATGACAATCAAAGCAATTTTTAGTGAATACTGTAGTACACGTCATTGTGACACAGCTATATGGTACTGTTTTGCAGCTTAATCACCAAGTCTCTGTAAACGTTGATCGGAACATTCTACTCATCGTTAGACAACGATATAAATCCGCTCCATAGTCACAGAGTAATTCGAGAACCAATGTGTCAACGACTTAATCGTTACAAAATCTCTGCTGCTCCCCCCCCCCCCCCCCCCCCCCCTCACCCCATTCCCGACCCCCAACGCCAACCATATTTTCTTTCAGCTCACTGTTGAGATGGAAATGGAGTGATGCTAAATTTGGATTGGCCGATAAGGATCGTCCACGCCTGTGAGGCCTTGATCAAATTACTGGCAGCGTTTCACTACCATTGTATGCAACGTTGAACTTCGTCTACATACTTCCAGAATTTCACTGCAAATCTGTGTGCAGTTTGGACGTTTTGCCCACAATAATAGGACTGTACTTCGAACTTCAATTTTGGAGTACGTTTCCAATTTGCCGTGCCATTTCACTGGCGCACCTGTTATTCCTGCCGCAACGAACTTGTGTCTACAGAAACGTGAAACATGTACTCGTTTCACACTGTGAGCCACTGTGCTTCCACAGGGTCAATGACGACATGTGTAACTTACTTTCTGAAATCGGTACGTAACTTATCTTCTCCTTCTCTAATGGCGCTATTTACCGAACGACTTAGGTCTGTCTAGTGTTTCATTTACAGTCTTTCTGTAGCTTCAGCGTTATCGCTTGAGCAACGTATTGCACGTATTAGTGTGCAGCAAGAACGCACACTAGCACAGTGTAGGCGGACCTGTGTGGGCCGACTGCGGTGCCTTAAGCTGGCGTAAACACAGAGCTAATGAGCGCACGGGACCGCTGTCGGTCGCCGGCAGCCGCCGACACTACCGGCAGGCAGCAGACTTTGATCTGCAGCTGTAGTTTCTGCCGGCGGCTCTGAGCGAGCGATTTGCATTACAAAGGCCGGCCGGCGCACTGCAGCAAGTAGAGGCGGAGCGCTCGCACGCCCGCCGGCCGCGAGCGAGCAGCGGGGCTTTGTGCGGCGCGACCCGCTCAAAGAATTGCAGAGTGGCGCTCCTTGACACACAGCGCAGGAGAAACGGAGCGCGGACCCCTCTGTCAGATCGGTCAGGTGCCAGGCGGAACCGGGACGAACATTTTGCCCACGATGGCGTCGAAAGAACAGATACTTTGGACTTGACTGTCACGCAAGAATAGCAGTCGGAAACTGCAACTTTGACATCTGTAATTTGATTTTGACAACCATGGGCCAAGGATAGCACGAGTTTCTTTTTTGGCACCAAAGTGGGCAACACTCTGGTTCATTGAATCGCTTGGCGGACATGATGTTTGCTGAATGAGATTTTCACTCTGCAGCGGAGTGTGCGCTGTTAGGAAACTTCCTGGCAGATTAAAACTGTGTGCCAGACCGATACTCGAACTCGGGACCTTTGCCTTTCGTGGGCAAGTGCTCTACCAACTGAGCTATCCAAGCACGACTCACACCCGGTCCCCAAAGCTTTACTTCTGCAGGTATCTCGTCTCCTACCTTCCAAACTTTAGAGAAGCTCTCCTGCGAGCCTTGCAGAACTAGCACTCCTGAAAGAAAGGATAGAGCACTTGCCCGCGAAAGGCAAAGGTCCCGAGATCGAGTACCGGTCAGGCACATAGTTTTAATATGCCAGGAAGTTTCATAACAGCGCACACTCCGCTGCAGAGTGAAAATCTCATTCTGGAAACATCCCTTAGGCTGTGGCTAAGCCATGTCTCCGCAATATCCTTTCTTTCAGGAGTGCTAGTTCTGCGTGGTTCGCAGGAGAGCTTCTGTAAAGTTTGGAAGGTAGGAGACGAGATACTGGCAGGAGTAAAGCTGTGGGGACGGGGCGTGAGTCGTCCTTCGGTAGCTCAGTTGGTAGAGCAATTGCCCACGAAAGGCAAAGGTCTCGATTTCGAGTCTTGGTCCGGCACGAAGTTTTAATCTGCCAGGAAGTTTCATGATGTTTGCTGTCTCTGGCGGAATTGGTAATGTTTCGTGGCTCCACGATTGGACTTGGGGAATTCACTGTGAATGGAGTGCTGGGTTGTTTAATGTGGAATGGGCGAGACGAGGCCGGAAGCAGTGGAGCCATTCAGCTGTCCTACCGGGGAGAGTATGCACTTGACATTCTGGAACGTGTGGCTTGCTGGTGTTGACCGTGCAGAGTTGGCTCTGAATTCTGACTTTTCGAGACACACAAGTGGTTTGTTTGATCCTGGAAATCGCATTGTCTATCTAGTTCTGTAAGTGTTGTGCACGATTTCGTACTCAACGTTAAGGAGGAATGCGCTACAGAATGATGCGGCAGCTGTAGTCGTAGGAAAGATGGACAAGAACAGAAGTGATTAGTCAACAAGTTACGCAGCAAAGAGAAGATTCATTAAACTCGTTTTTCTCCAGCCGAACGAACATATTAGAAATAACATGGAAGGCCAGCTATTACAACAGCAGCAGTGATGGAGCCGGAGCCGCGACTATATGATGTCCGCATAACGTTTTGTAGTGATGTGGCTATGGACGCGAGGGGGCGCGAGGCTGTTTGCCGGCTAGCCTATACTGCAGCGGTAGAGTGCGCTCGTGGTACAGAGCCACCAGTGGCGCGGCTCAGCGCTAACATTATCAAATAAGACATACCTATTATCCATGGGGACTTTTGTCTTCTTGATAAGAATTGTTGAGTCATGTGTATTTTTTTCTGAATCTGATGGTTAAAAAGTGTAAATTTACTTGAGGAATGCTTGTATATTCTTGAAGTTAGTTACAGGTGTAACCGGGATGTGAAGTCTTTTGATTTTTGGTTGTGCCCTGAGTCTGGGTGTAATGGAGTTCATTAATTTGCAACTTTTTGTTTCTTTATCAGTTAGGAGGAAGTTACACGGTTTAAGCGTTTTCTTCACTATTTTCTCAAAGGTAGTCATCTTTGTTAAGGACAACAGTGGGAATTCCTTTATCAGCCTTAACAACAACAGCATCATATTCATTTTCAGCTGTTTTAACATTTTGTTTCCTTCAGAGATGATAATGCAGCATTACTTACATTTCATTTTCTTGCAGATAGTTTCACTAATGTTATGTGCTATGACAATTTGTTTAGTATCGTTCACGATGGCTATATCAGCCGCTTTCTTAGTACTTACTGTGAGAATTGTTTACGTTATTTTGTTTAAACATTGGTCTGATATTGTGCATAAGACATTTGTTCATTGAGATTCGTCATGTGTTTTTAAAACTAAAATCGGTATTATCGACAATTCTTTCATAGAAATTATGTGGTATTTTATTATGGGCATTGTAGTATTTCTTTTCATAAAATTCAAGTTTTTTTCATATTTCTATCAACTAATGTAGCTCTAGATTTTCTGAGCCGGATTGTAACATATCCTCAACATAATTCATTCTAATAATTTTAGCACATTATTTAAATCAAGAAGCAGTTGGTAGAGGTATCCAGATAGTTCTTCTTTCTGTTCGTCCTGTGGCTTAATTTCTGTATGCAGCCAGGCCTTTTCAAATTGTGTTCCTCCTATCTTTAAAATTCTGAAATTTTTCGTGCAATACAAACCAGACACATTTTGTACTACTCATGTGGAGAACCTCTAACATTTTATTGTTCGGGATTAACTGCCACTTCTCACACAATGTGGGTATCACTTCGTAATTTGTTTTGATCTTCTGGCCACTTTAGTAGCCCGTTAACAATGGTATTATCTGCTGAGAGTCCAAGAGGGTTTATCAGACACTTTGTCAATAGAAGATGTAGTACTGTGAAACTGGACGAATTCTTTTGGCAAGAGTAACCCATGCCGCTACAGGATACGTACTAACAACACCCTTCACAGTTTACCTTCGTAAATGACTCCAGGTAACGAGGTAGCAACACCTTTTCTGCCATAGGTTGGATCAGTGACCTTTCCCAATACACGCAGGCAACGTTCGCACCGCCTCAGGTGAAGAGTCGAGGCCCGATATGCAGCCAGTGCTGCGCAGCGACTTTACCGCTGACGTAAGCCAGAGCCTGTAGGGCAGGTGGAAGCGGAAGCTGATATTCAATTTAGTGTTGTAATTAATTGCGAAGAGGCCCCGACTAGCAGCGTTCTTACCCATGAGCCGCTAAGGCAGATGAGGCTTTGCCAACGGTAAATTAAGGTGGCCGTTGATCTTTACAGATCACTTCTGGCATAACCTCCAAATTAGTATTTAATGCCAATTTCATTGCTGTATGTTCTAGTTTCCATTGGTTAGAAATTTACTCCCGGGATGGTCGTTTCATATTCATTTAAGCGTAATATCGGTTCGTAATTGTTAAGTGATCTTCATATTTCGACGCTTATTACACAAAGTTAATTTTGCTTAAACTTAGCTATCAGAATATTTTGATTGCTTAACTTTGTTTTGGAACTTTTTTTCGTTGTATCTTCCGTAGTTCATTAACGACACCATCGCGTATTAGAAGAAAAACAAAACATATTGTGTGCAGATGTCACACTAAAGTAAGTATTTCTTTTGCCTGCACACGTTCAAACATTCGATTTTCTTGTTATGGTGTACTACTGATGGAATTAAATATATGCATTTCGTCTGTATTAGCAACATTTCATTTACCAAGTACTACTATTCCAAACGTTTTATTCTTTTCCCTTACCTGTTATCAAACAAAGAATGACAAATTTCGTCAATAAAAGCACATGCTATTTTATTTTCAGGTGATGATTGCAGTGGACAAATTCACAGCACGATATAGATTTGTATGTGTTTTGTACATTGTAATCTTTATCAGAAAGAAAAGAAAGTTCCATGTGGATGAGAGTCAAATAAGCTGAAGAATGTGGGGCCTCACGCTACTTTAGCGTCATGACTGCTTGCCCTTGCTCATGGACGTTACATGGGAAGTTCTTTAGAAACCAATGTGTATGTGATGTATCATTGTTGGGCGGAACATCGCCTAAAGGTTCAGAGTCATTTGCAAAGGCTCTCTTTATTCGCATCCAATGAGCACCACACTTTGGTGTCTAAAGTGTGACTGTTTAGTGCAGGTGATTGCGATGAATATGTATAGCGTTTGAGTCTTGGGGGTGAAATGCGGTGCCTGCAGACTGTGTAATTCTCTGGAATATTATCAGTGGATTAATGTCTCCAGAAAACGGTCAGATCATCATCAAACACCACAATTCCTCACTCCATGAGACACTTTGCAGAGGTTTGATATTTAAGCAGGGAGTTTCTTGCTAGATATATTAATACAGACTTTTAAAAGGATGTTAAATAGGAGATAGAAAAAGAAATGAAGATTAACCCTAGGATGCATGGTGCCGAAAACACACATGAATGCATACGCAGGGCCTCCAAGGCCCTGCCCTAATTTAAAATTTTGCTCTTTTCACATAATCATTCTTTGGAGTTAAATTTATTTCTGTCAAATTTATTGTCATATTGAAAGATTCCTAAGATACAGTAACAGGATCTGGTGAGCCTGATCAACATTGTTAATTTTTAAACTATCTCTAGGAGTGAATTTTTGTTACTTACATCCATTTACATACAACATAAACAAATAATTTTATTAATTCACTTATAAGTTGCAGTTTATATTTTATAACATTTATTACAACCAATTTCTTAAATTATAACATACACATTATTCACAATATTACGTATATAGGCAATATTTTGACAAAAAGTTATTATTCATTGTACACATAAAATTGCATTTTTCTTAGTCTTCAACATGTGACAAACAAGTAGCACAAAGAACACCACTATGTTCCTTACAAATGTTGGTTTTACACTTAATGCATGTCATAGCACTTTTCCTGCGTTTGTTATATGGACAATAATAGCATCTTCTTTCTGCCAGAACAGGTAGTGGGTTCAGCAATATGACATATTTTTGAACACCATATCCTTGCATGGCATCAACGATTTTCTTTGGAAGATCAGGCATCTGAATACGAAGTTCCATCAGTGGTCTTACCATTTCCTCTGCTGAATCTCCTAGGAACAAACGCCTTTTATCACTTCTTCCACTATGGTATGTCAGATGTTGGGCGGAAAATAAAATTTCATGGTTCATTGCTGCGGCGTCCATCATATTCATCCATAATGCAAATGGCCATCTTCTTGTTTGTCTCTTTCAAGTGTAATAACGAATTTTCTGGTCCATATGATCTGCTCCACCTTTCGTATGGTTGTAGAACTTTATTATATCTGGTTTCTTTTTTGCATGAGTTTCATCAATGTTTCTGTCGTGATGCATTGTGCTTATGAGAACTACAGACTTTTTCTTTTTGGGAAAATAACTCACCATTGTAATGTCACCTCTAAATGCAAACAAAGAGAAATGAATCGCTCTTGAGGCAGATGGTTTCATCTCATTAGGAATTTCTGGTTTATTTTGTTTGATTGTTCCCACCACTGTAATTTGCTTCTGAAGCATCTCTTCTGCCAGCTGCATACTAGTAAAGGAGTTGTCAACAGTAATATTTTTTGATGATTCTTCAATGCTTTTAGCAAGATCTTTCACCACATTCAATCCAGCATTTTTCTGAATAGGTTCATGAGGCTTTCTTCCCGTGTAAACAAGTCCGTCTAAAGCATATGCAGATGTAGCATCACATAACCAAAATATTTTTAAGCCATACTTGGCTGGTTTAGAGGGCATATACTGAGTGAAGCTGCATCTTCCACGGAATGGGACTAGCTGTTCGTCAACTGTGAGCGAATCATTGGGAATCATTCTATTTCTACACTTGTCAAGAAATAGTTCCCATACATAGCGAACAGCCGCAACTTTGTCATCTGCAGATCGAGCTTCACGGGTACGCCTGTCGTCAAATCTAATCATTCTTCTTATATCCTCGAATATATTTACTGACAAGGTGGCCTTATATGTAGGATTTGCCTTTTCATCCAAGAATAATTCTCTAAAAGGGAAATCCCAACCCTTCTCAACGCCAGAAAGAAGTAAAAGACCAAGAAAAGCCTCCATTTCAGCAAGCGAAACGTTTTTCCACGTTTTACCACGTAAAGCAGCCACTCTTCTGCCTTCAATATTTTTGCAGTTGATGATTTCCTCTAGTATTTCCTTGGAGATTAAATAGTCCCAGGCATCCTTAGGTTTACAGGTTTTCAAACCACGGGCTGGATCAGGTGCCTTCTTTACGATATTATGGACAAGCGTACGAAAAGTTGCAGGAGGATCTAATTTCCAAATCGTTCCATTCAGACTAATGTATGTGTGGTCTTCTATACCTTTTTGTGGTGGTTCTTCATTTTCAGACACTGATGAAGTAATATTATCGGAAGGACTGTCATCTGCTTCAACATTCAAATCTGCAGGTTCATTGGCTGCTTCTTCACTACTTGTATTTTCAAAATTATTTCGTTCCTCGCAAGAATCCTCTTCTTCAAACCACTGAGCCACAACACTTTCAAAAATAGCTGCATTTGCACGTACTGCCTCTCTTGCTTTGCGTGTCGAAGCCATAGCAAAAGGCGTGTCTCTCGAACAGCAGCTTGTGCAGCACCAAACGAGTCATACTCGTAACAATATGGGCCTTGCAGCAACAAACAAACTACAGTAACAACGCGGCTGACAAGAGCTGCACAGGATAACGATACTATCCACTAATAAAACATTTGATAGGAAAAAGATCAATAATACACCGACATCGCCATTATGTGAAAGTAGCGTGTATTATTTTTTAGTTATACTATTACTACTACAGCTAATGCTGCTGTTGGCACTCCTGTTGCTGGAAATACTACTGCAGTTATTGTTGAATTAATAACTGCTCCCAAACAAATGTTGAAGACAATATAGAATAAAGAACATTTACAAATGTATGAGGGCTTCTGAAGCCCTGCTTATGCGTTCGCGGTGTATGGGTAAACGTATTGAATGATACAAAAAACTTAAAAAGGTATCTCGTTCAGACTTGATAGGAGGAATGTCACAGTGTTAGTGAAAGAGTACTGGAAGGCAGTTCGAAATTAAACAAAAAATTACAGAATTTTTTTAAAAATGAAGACATACAAGGGCCTCGGAGGCCCTGTATATGCATCCTAGGGTTAAGGAAATACTTAGGAATATGTATCCTAAAGGCGAAAAGAAAGGAAAATAGAAGAAAATGGAAGGGAAATATAGAACTGATAGGTGGAGAAAGATTCCCGGTAAAGGCTCTAAACGATAAATCTTCTAGAAGAAGATATGGAGGAAGACCATACAAGAGATGAGCAAACGTAACAGGCAATTTGCCTAATACGTAAAGTGTAGAAGAAGAAGAAGAAGAAGGCAAAGTCGATAGCATTGTTCCTTCCATATCCATGAAGCTACTACTTGCCCACTTGAAAATTCACCCTCTAATAAAGTACAACGATAAATGAAATCTATGAAACATTACAAATGCTCGACGAAGAAGTTACTGGAATTTGGTAACTGTCCCCAGAAGTTCACACATTCAACATCAGTGCTATGAACCTGGGAGATGTGCTTATCCTGGAACTCCCAAGTGTGAAATAGAATCGAGCTACTCTGTCGGTGCAGTGAATTATGCACACCGTAAATATGAATCTGGTATACCGAGCTGTTCACTGCAGATGTACTGGCCCCTCTCTAAAGACAAAGTCATCAGCATCCTGTCGCAACTCAATGACGTTGCGGGCTCGACCACGATGCAACACTAAGTCGATCGGTCTTCTTTTACTATTATACGAAGACTCGTGGTGGACACCATCACGACCAAAGTACAAGTAGAACGCGGGCACCTCCTTGATTAAAGCAAAGTTGATGCGGACGACTCCGAGTCCTAACCCGAAGACCCCTCTCTTGTGGCGCCCAGTTACGCCTTTTGAAATCCTTCCCGCCAAGTAGTGCCAATTGCAAATTCAATAAATATTCTGACCAATCGTGAGGTTTGCCTCTAGCTAGAGAATTCCGCAAATCTAGGGCGTCTCCTTCAGTCACCACATGAAAATCTCCCCTACTACAGAAAATCATTGACTTCAGTAATGCGCTTTTGATGTCACACGCTATTACACCAGTCGCGCGTTTTCCCACCAATGCCTTTAGCCTCGCAAATAAGGGCTCAAGAGGTAAAAAAAAAACATCCGCTGTGAGGCTACACTTTGTTTTCTGTAATCTGCCCTTTCTACAAGCAGTGGTCCGCAAAACACGGACAGTCGGCCCCGACTCTTGCACTAGACGCAGTACTGCCCTCTACCGGACATTAGTTTGTGCTATTGTAGAGGTAGACATCAGCTTTTTGCTCCCTGGGGAGGCCGGCATGGCCTTCATTGGAAGAATCCACCACTCCAGCCGCAAGTCTTTGTACAGGTCAGTCCCGTTTGGTCTGTGCTTCCGTCTCCTATCCAACACAATGTGTACTGACATGCGCACCAAAAATGTTCACAAACCAGTGAGCCCATCTACCTGTTAATAAAGGAGAAAAATGAAAATCACATAGAGCACAGTTGTTATGTCCGCACTATAACACAACCAATATTCCGTGATAACCAAATTTATTTGACCTTCTGTCACTCAAAACAAAACTACACAACACTTCGCTGGCTGTAGCGCCAAGGAGAAATCAGAGTCACTAGCAGAGAATACAAGTCCACACTACTGGCAACCAATCGATACCGACGCGTCACAAGTTTCCAGCCAGGGAGGCCATAGTACGGTTCGGTCTTCGTGAATCAAGCAGCCGGGTAGTAACACAGTCATCGGCGAAGATTGAACTGGTTAAACGGGCTCAGGGAGCTAGCTTAAATCCGCAGCTCCGGCCAATCAGTGTGTTGGTAGATGGCGCCCTTATACGGTTGCTCACTCTGGTGGCAAGGCCAGCGCCGCCAGGGTAATCCGTACCAATAGTGGTGTGTACGCTGCCGCTAACTCCGCGACGACGCGTTCACTGGCGCCAGTTGTTGACATCGTGTGCGGCGCCAGCGGTACTCGCTGTGTGCCGCGCGTGTTGTAGCACGCCGCGACGAATTGACGGCTGCTGCGCGGCGGCCGATACGACAACAGTACAATGACTCCAAATCACCAATAAACGTTCTCATGTCCGAACTACAAAATCACACAGTAATTTCGATAAAAACAGCAAGCAGAGATGCCTGCCGCATTCCGATGTTGTGTGTACCAACTGCTTTGAGAAGAAGTGTGAGAAAATTTGGCTTCACACTTCTAAAAGAGATCTGTGGGTTTGAAAAACATAATTCGCAGCATTACTACAGCTGTGAAAGTTGGCGTGTCCCTCGGCTTCGCCTTCAACGCCACGAACTCGCAACGCATCTACGCTAAGCGGGTTGTGGTACACTCGACCCCTGCGTTCAGGCTGGTTCCGTGGAATCTCGTTCAGCGTCCAGAAGGCCTCCCGGTAGCAGGCCAGATGATGCAGAAGATACAGGGGGCGCTCCAGACATGCACCTATTGCTGTATCCGTCGCAACTTCGATAGCAAATAGGAAAATTGAAGAATTCCACCTCGCGGGTATATCTGCCCGCACGGAGCCGGCTAGACCCAGATCCCTCTTCGCCAGCCAGCGACTGATCTATCTTCACCGTTTGAACACCACGGCGGTTCGGACGTCGCCTTCGCCACCCGGACGGCTGCTCTCCCACGACCTGTGCTCTGAGCCTTGGTATTATGCGCCGTGGACAAGTTGTGGTCCTCGAGATATAGAACTTTAAATATATGCTTTGTTTTGAAGACATGCATTTCATTGATGGAATAAAGACTTTCATGACCGGATGACATTGCTGCCGGTAAATCTTCCAGGGTATAGGGTGGTGTTCCTTACGTTTTGCCCACAACTGCGTTGGACGTCTTCACAGGCGTTACTGCTCCCTTCAGTTGCCAATACGTAACGCCCCTGAAGATGTCCAACGCAGTTCTGGACGAATCGTTAGGAACAGAAGAGTTTCGTGGACAACGACCTCATATCCCGAAAGATTTACAAACGGCAAAGACTTTTCAATGATCAAGAGAACGTAACCTACCATCTAAAGAATCTGGTTTTTCGTTTCGTTCAAGAAAAATTCTTTGTGACGAACTTGCCCTGCACGTTACTAAGAAAGAATTCGTATAGGACGCTCACTTTGTTTTGTTGTAGTGCATTAGAAATACAGACTGTTTATGTTCGAAGTTTACTTGTTCAAATAAACAAATTTTAATTACATCTACTAGTGCTGTGGAAGTATTCCGGGTGGGGAACACTTGCAAAGTACACTACTGGCCATTAAAATTGCTACACCACGAAGATGACGTACTACAGACGTGAAATTTAACCTACAGGAAGAAGATGCTGTGATATGCAAATGATAGATTTTCAGAGCATTCACACAAGGATGGCGCCGGTGGCGACACCTACAACGTGCTGACATGAGGGAAGTTTCCAACCGATTTCTCATACACAAACAGCAGTTGACCGGCGTTGCCTGGTGAAACGTTGTTGTGATGCCTCGTGTAAGGAGGAGGAATGCGTACCATCACGTTTCCGACTTTGATAAAGGTCGGATTGTAGCCTATCGCGATTGCGGTTTATCGTATCGCGACATTGCTCCTCGCTTTGGTCGAGATCCAATGACTGTTAGCAGAGTATGGAATCGGTGTGCTGGATCCCAACGGCCTCGTATCACTAGCAGTCGAGATGACAGGCATCTTATCCGCATGGCTGTAACGGATCGTTCAGCCACGACTCGATCCCTGAGTCAAAAGATGGGGACGTTTGCAAGGCAACAACCATCTGCACGAACAGTTCGACGACGTTTGCAGCATCATGGACCATCAGCTCGGAGACCATGAGTGATGTTACCCTTGACGCTGCATCACAGACAGGAGCGCCTGCAATGGTGTACTCAACGACTAATCTGGGTGTAAGGATGGCAAAACGTCATTTTTTCGGATGAATCCAGGTTCTATTTACAGCATCATGATGGTCGCATCCGTGTTTGGCGAGATCGCGGTGAACGCACATTGGAAGCATGTATTCGTCATCGCCATACTGGTGTATCACCCGGCGTGATGATATGGTGCCATTGGTTACACCTCTCTGTCACCTCTTGTTCGCATTGACGGGACTTTGAACAGTGGGCGTTACATTTCAGATGTGGTACGACCCGTGGCTCTACCCTTCATTCGATCCCTGCGAAAGTCTACATTTCAGCAGGATAATGCACGACCGCATGTTGCAGGTCCTGTACGAGCCATTCTTAATACAGAAAATGTTCAACTGCTGCTCCGGCCAGCACTTTCTGCAGATCCCTCACCAATTGGAAACGTCTGCTCAATGGTGTCGGAGCAACTGGCTCGTTACAATACGCCAGTCACTACTCTAGATGAACTGTGATACTGTGTTGAAGCTGCATGCGCAGCTGTACCTGTACACGCTATCCAAGCTCTGTTTCATTCAATGCCCAGGCGTATCAAGGCCGTTATTACGGCCAGAGCTGGTTGTTCTGGGTACTGATTTCTCAGGATCTATGCACCCAAATTGCGTGAATATGTAATCACATGTCAGTTCTAGTATAATATATTCGTCCAATGAATACCGGTTTATCATCTGCATTTCTTCTTGGTGCAGCAGTTTTAATGGCCAGTAGTGTAGATTAAGATATCTGCGCTGTGTTCCTTCTACCGCATTAATTAGATACTTTCTTCTTACAGCTTCCCAGTCTTTTGATTTCTCCCGAATGTGTCACAACAAGCAAATTGCGAAACGTTGCCAAGAACGTGTATGTTTCAATTTGGGCATCACTGCCGAAACAAAGGCATTAATCTCGCGCAACAGCTCGTCAGGAGCCGGAACTGTAAACTAATCCCGCTTGGGCAGGCAAATACACAGGGCCGCACTCTCTCTCTCGCTCGCTCGCCGTGCATCCGTCGAAAGCAATCTTGCAGCAGAGTGGCGCGACGTTCCGGGGGCGGCCGGCGCTCGGCTCCATTCGCAGCCCGCTTAATTGCGAAACCGCGCAATAACGCCAACAGCCGCGGACCCCGGCAGACACTGTGCGAGTCAAGAATGCGGTCAATTCGCAGCAACGCGCCGGCTGCCGCGCTCTGCCGCCCTCGGCACCCGTTTTATTTCGGCTCCTGTGAGGTCTCCGGGCGGCGCCGCCGCTCCGTGCAGAGGCGCAATCCCGGCCGAATTGTCCGCCGCGCGATTCCGTGCCGTGGTTGCCGCCAATGCCGGCGCTCTTCAAACCCACAACTAATCCCCATATTCGCCTCCGTTATCCGCTACCCCTGAATTCTGTGCTCTTGTTTGCCTAGCAGTGCGGCATCCTGCGAGCTTCCCGAGGTCGTTGTTGACTCTTGACCCACCCTCAGCTTTCAAAGGCCAGCGAACAAGTGAGGCATCGATTCGTAGCGCTCATTTACATCTGCAGTCGTGATTGAATTAACTATTGATCGACATGTTCTCTGAGCCTAGTAACGTGCCTGAATAATTTCATAATTATGCTATCGTCAATTCATACAGAAATGCTCTCCATGTTACTGTAAACACAGCAGTTGCTATTAAGCAGTATGTACTAGGATCCTGCATGATTTAGTAGGTTTTTCATTTGCATCATGGTATTCCGGTTGCTGTGCGTTTGTTTATCGATTTTCATTTGTTATTTGTATCAGTGTTGCTATATCCCTTTACATATTGTCATTCGGAGAGAATGATTGTAGCTGGAAAATGGAGTACTGCCCCTCACGTCTGCTGCTGTATGGGCCGCCCTTGCTGCAACATCTCCTTAATAAAGATTAACATGTCAGTCACCGAGCTGAGCGCAATGTAGCGTCCAAGTACACATCTAACAGCAAGTCTAACTGCGAGTGTCTTGTTGCTATCAAAGCTGGCGTATTTAAAGGAAGCACGAGCGACGTCCTGGCGTCATGCTCGTTTGTAATGAACGCATTAGTTCCATTTATACTACTGATTTATCTGTCGTACTCGCCCCTTAAGTGCTCTTGTGACAGAGTTACGTGAAGTTATGGCCGGCCGGTGTGGCCGTGCGGTTAAAGGCGCTTCAGTCTGGAACCGCGTGACCGCTACGGTCGCAGGTTCGAATCCTGCCTCGGGCATGGTTGTGTGTGATGTCCTTAGGTTAGTTAGGTTTAATTAGTTCTAAGTTCTAGGCGACTGATGACCTCAGAAGTTAAGTCGCATAGTGCTCAGAGCCATTTGAACCATTTTTTATGAAATGCAGTACAGCTGACGCTATGCCTCTGTCTTACACGCTACGAAAGTCTCCCTCTAACACAAACCCGCGTGCTAAGCAATTCTCTCTCGCCTGTTGTGTGTAACCAGGCCATTGTCCCTGCGTGACGACACATTCCGATACATGTGCAATCCTCTTACCTCTTGGCTAACCTACTGCCTCTGGCTCTCGGCATAGGCAACGAAACTTTGACAATATTCCACGTTTCCAACTCTTTACTATTCCGCGACACTACAGTACCAAATGGAGAAGTCGGAACATTTTCCACATATTCTTCTGTTTCAGTTCAGTACAAGGGTAACTGCAGGGGACGCAGCCACAAACAATTGCACCGCGTTTGGCTGTAATACCATAGGACATAGCACGGCAAGCGTTTTCTGCAAATCTTCAGGCTTTCCCAGCGAGGCGTTGTCATGTTGAACAATCGGGTTTCCACCAGTTATTCGCGTCTACCTTACGCGATATTTCAGCTCCGTCTTTCACAGTCTGATACAGACAGCACTTGAAGGAGACACTGAGCCCCACAGTTAAAGTATCGTGCAAGAAAGACGCGAATAACTGTCAGAAATCCGATTGTCAAACATGACAAAGGGTATTCTGTTTTACCGTTTTGACATTACTGACTCTCTACGTTCAGGAAGACATTCAGGTTTTGATGAAGATCGTTTAAACTTATTAATACACAACCATCCAAATCAGTGTACTCGCACATGTGATGAATTGTGATCCTTCAAACATTGTGTGACCTTATGATGCAGTGGGCAAGATTAAAAAAATGTTGTGTACGAGTACCGCATGCTCTAAGCAAAAACCATAAATATCAGTGGGTGGCCATATGTGTATCTGGTTGCTCGTCGTCATCTGGATTGTAAAGAACACCGACCATTCCTGATTGAACGTATACCTGGAGAGGTCTATTTTAGGATGTTTATGAAAGTATTGTGGTCCAAACTTCCCCCAATAAAACTCTAATCCCCAACACCTTTGCACCCATGCATCCGCAAACAGTACAGAACCTCCTTCATGTTTAATTGAGGCTGTTATATACTTAAACGGCACTATAGCCGAGACATATCTAGTTCTCCAGCTGGCTCATTCCCCGTCGTCTCCGTTCAGTGAATAATTTAGTTGCTAAAGAGTAAAAGTCGTGATAAAAATATATGAGAGAAATACGTTTCACTTTTAATAACTCTTCTTATGTCTTGATCACACTTTTATTCTCCAACAAATTCACTTGTCTCGTGATCGAGAATGGTGATGTGATGCAATGCAGCTAATGAACAATGTTACATGACTGACGTAGCACTGACTTCGAAAATGAAATGGTTCGAATGGCTCTGAGCACTATGGGACTTTACATCTGAGTTCATCAGTCCCATAGAACTTAGAACTACTTAAACCTAACTAACCTAAGGACATCACACACATTCATGCCCGAGGCAGGATTCGTAGCGGTCGCGCGGTTCCAGACTGAGGCACCTAGAGCCGCTCGGTCACACCGGCCGGCTTTGAAAATGAAGGGAAGTCGAAACGCGATAGGTTGTTGAAGAATAAAAGTGTGGTCAAGACATAAGAAAAGTTATTAAAGACAGAAGAAAAGTTATTAAAGACATAAGAAAAAATATTAAAAGTTCATCCAAATAGCCGCGTCGTTTCACAGGATTTTCATGCAAACTGCTGAAATATGTTGAATGCACCAGCTGCTATTTATTTCGTTTTTATTTTCCGTACTACGACGTTTCAGCTGTGTACCCATTACAGTACAAACAGTACTAGTGCTGCGTCATAAGACCGGAAGTATAAATAAAATGGAACGATAAAAGCCGCTGTTAGAAACTTATTTCTTCCTGTTAAGCGATATTACAGGACCTGTTCCAAGAAAGAGTAACGCGTACGTTCGCGTGTCGCTTCCGCTGCAGCGCACATAGTACTTCGGCGTAACCGCCTCAGGGGCCACAGACGGAGACCTCGGGACGAGAGACAGAACAGCTGTATTACGGGACGGCAGCCCGAGTACACAGGCCGGGTTGATGAGCCGAGCCAGCTTGGCACGTCGCCGCGGCTTAGCACCTCCGACGCACTGCACGCAACCACGACAACAGGCACAATTTGCACGCTCGCAGCCTCCGCCATTGACTGTCTTAGAAGCGCCCTTTGTGTGTGTGTGTGTGTGTGTGTGTGTGTGTGCGTGTGTGTGTGTGTGTGTGTGTGTGTGTGTTACTTGAGTGAGTGAGTGGGTATTCTAGTAAGTGTGGAATGTACGTACTAATGTCCCAGAGTGGTCAGATGCGTTGAGGTTTGTTTGGCTTTATAACAATACTACATACACAGTTCATAGTCTGGCATGCGGGAGACACTGCTAGGACGGGTTCATATAGTTTTGCACTGCTGCACGTTATCTTAAAAACTCATCGTTAGCCGTTCTGTTGGCTGCCATGAAGAAAATATAGATTATAGCATTATGTCTATTATTCTTTCTGATTATTTACGGCTTAAACAAATCATTTGCACAGTCATACGTTCAATCAGGTGATGGAAGGTTTCTTGAGGAATGGCAGCCCATTCTTCAAGGAGTGCTGCACTGAGGAGAGGTATCGATGTCGACCGGTGACGCCTGACATGAAGCCGGCATTCCAAAACATTCCAAAGGTGTTCTGTAGGATTCAGGTCAGGGCTGTGCGAAAGCCACAGGGCCGTGCATTATGAACTGGTGCTTGACAGTGATGATAGATGCAATCACCATCCCCGAAATGCTTTTCAACAATGAGAAGCAAGAAGGTGCTTAAAACATCAATGTAGGCCTGTACTGTGATAGTGCCATGCAAAACAATAAGATGACCATACCATAACACCACCGCCTCCGAATTTTACTGTTGGGACAACACACGCTGACAGATGACGTTCACCGGGCATTCGCCATACCCACAACCTTCCATTGGATCGCCACATTGTGTACCGTGTTTCATCACTCCACACAACGTTTTTACACTGTTCAATCGTCAAATGTTTACGCTTCTTACACCAAGTGTTTCAGGGAGAGCATAACAATTGACAGGAATGGGGGAACGAAATACAGTAGAAGAAGAATGGGTAGCTCTGAGGGATGAAGTAGTGAAGGCAGCAGAGGATCAAGTAGGTAAAAAGACGAGGGCTAATAGAAATCCTTGGGTAACAGAAGAAATATTGAATTTAATTGATGAAAGGAGAATATATAAAAATGTAGTAAATGAAGCAGGCTAAAAGGAATACAAACGTCTCAAAAATGAGATCGACAGGAAGTGCAAAATGGCTAAGCAGGGATGGCTAGAGGACAAATGTATGGATCTAGAGGCTTGTCTCACTAGGGGTAAGATAGATACTGCCTACAGGAAAATTAAAGAGACCTTTGGAGAGAAGAGAACCACTTGTATGAATATCAAGAGCTCAGATGGCAACCCAGTTCTAAGCAAAGAAGGGAAGGCAGAAGGGTCGAAGGAGTATATAGAGGGTTTACACAAGGGCGATGTACTTGAGGACAATATTATGGAAATGGAAGAGGATGTAGATGAAGATGAAATGGGAGATAAGATACTGCGTGAAGAGTTTGACAGAGCACTGAAAGACCTGAGTCGAAACAAGGCCCCGGGAGTAGACAACATTCCATTAGAGCTACTGATGGCCTTGGGAGAACCAGTCATTACCAAACTCTACCATCTGGTGAGCAAGATGTATGAGACAGGCGAAATTCCCACAGACTTCAAGAAGAATATAATAATTCCAATCCCAAAGAAAGCAGGTGTTGACAGATGTGAAAATTACCGAACTATCAGTTTAATAAGTCACAGCTGCAAAATACTAACGCGAATTCTTTACAGACGAATGGAAAAACTGGTAGAAGCGGACCTAGGGGAAGATCAGTTTGGATTCCGTAGAAATGTTGGAACACGTGAGGCAATACTAACCTTACGACTTATCTTAGAAGAAACATTAAGAAAAGGCAAACCTACGTTTCTAGCATTTGTAGACTTAGAGAAAGCTTTTGACAACGTTAACTGGAATACTCTCTTTCAAATTCTGAAGGTGGCAGGGGTAAAATATAGGGAGCGAAAGGCTATTTACAATTTGTACAGAAACCAGATGGCAGTTATAAGAGTCGAGGGGCATGAAAGGGAAGCAGTGGTTGGGAAAGGAGTGAGACAGGGTTGTAGCCTCTCCCCGATGTTATTAAATCTGTATATTGAGCAAGCAGTAAAGGAAACAAAAAAAATTCGGAGTAGGTATTAAAATTCATGGAGAAGAAGTAAAATCTTTGAGGTTTGCCGATGACATTGTAATTTTGTCAGAGACAGCAAGGGACTTGGAAGAGCAGTTGAACGGAATGGAGTCTTGAAAGGAGGATATAAGATGAACATCAACAAAAGCAAAACGAGGATAATGGAATGTAGTCAAATTAAATCGGGTGATGCTGAGGGGTTTAGATTAGGAAATGAGACACTTAAAGTAGTAAAGGAGTTTTGCTATTTAGGGAGTAAAATAACTGATGATGGTCGAAGTAGAGAGGATATAAAATGTAGACTGGCAATGGCAAGGAAATCGTTTCTGAAGTAGAGAAACTTGTTAACATCGAGTATAGATTTAAGTGTCAGGAAGTCGTTTCTGAAAGTATTTGTATGGAGTGTAGCCATGTATGGAAGTGAAACATGGACGATGACCAGTTTGGACAAGAAGAGAATAGAAGCTTTCAAAATGTGGTGCTACAGAAGAATGCTGAAGATAAGGTGGGTAGATCACGTAACTAATGAGGATGTATTGAATAGGATTGGGGAGAAGAGAAGTTTGTGGCACAACTTGACTAGAAGAAGGGATCGGTTGGTAGGACATGTTTTGAGGCATCAAGGGATCACAAATTTAGCATTGGAGGGCAGCGTGGAGGGTAAAAATCGTAGAGGGAGACCAAGAGATGAATACACTAAGCAGATTCAGAAGGATGTAGGTTGCAGTAGGTACGGAGATGAAGAAGCTTGCACAGGATAGAGTAGCATGGAGAGCTGCATCAAACCAGTCTCGGGACTGAGGATCACAACAACAACAACACCAAGTGAATCGTCCTTTGACATTTACCGCCGTGATGTGTGGCTTATGAGCAACTGATCGACCATGAAGTTTTATCACCTCCCTCCCAACTGTCATAGTACTTGCAGTGGATACTGACGCACTTTGGAATTCCTGTGTGATGGTTTGGGAAGATGTCTGCCTATTACACATTAGGACCCTCTTCAAATGTCGGCAATCTCCGTCAGTATACAGACGAGGTCGGCCTGTACTCTTTTGTGCTGTACGTGTCCCTCCGCGTTTCCACTTCACTATCACATCGGAAACAGTGGACTTAGGAATGTTTGTATGACGCAAGTGACACCCAATCACCTGACCTCGTTCGAAGTCCGTGAGTTCCGCTGAGCGCCCCATTCTGCTCTCTCACGATGTCTAACGACTACTGAGGTCGCTGAAATGGAGTAACTGGCAGTAGCTGGCAGCACAATGCACCTAATATGAAAAAGGTATGTTTTTGGGGATCTCCAGATACTTTTGAACACTTAGTGTAGCATTGTATTCACACACTCACTTCCTCAGACTCCACAATTTCCACACTCCCACACTTCTGACGTCGGCGTGCGGCCGATATGTTTTATTACAAGCTCTGAATAAATCATTTATATATCGATTAACCATTCAGAAAATTCTTTGTTCCCATCTTCCGATTGCCAAAATATGGGATAGAGCACCTGAAATAACAGCACACATAATTATATCAAGGACATATATAATGCATATAATATAGCATAGAATACATGTTTACATCATTATGCAGTCTTTTATAACAGTGCAGTAAGTGGTGCTCCACAATGTATGTTCCAGTTGGTATTGTGAGCTGTACTAGAAGTCGGCGTATGAATTTTAAACAAGCAGCTTCGCACAAAAATGTTACATGTTTAACATAGGCTTGGTTTATGTTATGATTATAAATTACGAATGTGTAACTATAGAGAAAAGTAGATATAAGTCTGAATCTGATATGAGATGGTAATATCGACTCGTGCTGATGTACTTTGCGTTTAAACAAAGAAAGTTTGCGCTGGGATCTGTCAGTGGTAAAAAGGTGATGAATATCAGCAAGTGTGTTCTGCGCAATAGCAGATGTGTACACACCGTAGCTATTATTTTAAAACTGACATGCGGACAAGCTCACGATACCAATAGCGACGTACGTTGCATAGCACCAACTTCTGCACTGAAGGAAAAAATTACATAATGATGTAAACGAAGGAATGGTGTATTTCATACATTGCAGTTCTTCGATATAATATGTATACTTTTGCTGTATCCTATCATTTATGATCCCATCATTTGCTGATCTGAGGGTGGCAACAGAGAATTGCCGAAACCGGTAATTATGTGAATAAAGGATTTTAGCAACATCGCCAGCTGGAAACTTATTCATTGTTCATTCCACACTTCCTTTCTCGTTCCCCCTTTCTGCAGTCCTTATTCGACACTGTTCTACTTCTATCACTTTCAGTTTTAAAACTGACTATCTGAAATCCTGCAAGATCTTGATACATATCATTGTGAATAGAGTGACATTAGGAATATATGACTCTTTAAAATTAATCCTTTTTGATAAGTGAAAATGAGAAATTATCAGTGTCATCCATTGTATTAATGTTAACTCTGGACTGCTCGTACAGGTTACCTTAGAACAATCAAGCACCTAAGAAGTATTCAATATACTAAGTTAGTCCCCTGTAGGAGATGAGTTATAGACTGTATGCACTAGCAAATCAAGCACGGTTCCATGGCCGACCGCTTAATGTTTATGCTATTCACGGCCAAGGCATCTATCAGCTATGATCGTCTTTTGAACTGCCGCAATACTCGTGTTTGAAATGACAGAAAGCGTATCCGGCAACCGTCTCAATCAACAGCTACGACATTATATTTATCTAGATTGCGGTTTTTTAATATTATATAACAATACATATTTCTGCCGTCTGTTTTGAGAGGTGCAGGTTATCCTGCGTCCGTTTGAAATGGGCTACCAACGTAGTAGAATACTGTATCTCTTTTCATCCGTGAACCTACGTGTCTCCACTTAGATGGTGCAACGTCCAATATCGGTATTAACGTACTTTGATCATATGAACAGGAGATACTCCCACTATTGCAGTGGAAATTGAGGTGCTGCCCCATTTCACATCATTGGCAGACCTTAAACCTTTGGGCTTTCAGCAAAGGGTAACATATGACAACCTGGCAGAAACACAGGACGAGTACATTAAATGCATTCGCAGTAGCGAATGTGGACAACCATCAGCTGTCGAATTGAGTGACGATAATGACATTTGTGCGGACCGGAACTCGAACCCGGATTTCACTATTATCGCTAGCGGTCGCCCTAACCATTTAGCTATCCGTACACGACTCACGGCCAGACCTAAACCTCCATATATCGTCAACCATGTCTCGATAACGTGTACTCGTACATCCATTGTGTATATTCCCATACAAGCGAGACATTTTACTTGAAATTCGCTTGTCCAATGACAGCGGATAAATACGATATTGCAATTCCTGTGTTATTCCGAATACGCTGCTAACTTCGCTTCGTATTCGGAATAACTCAGGCACTGCAATATCATTCACGACTAATAGCTCAGCAGACAACAGGAATATTTGAGAGAGAGGTGGAGAATCCATCCCCCTTTGTAATAGTTAGGTTTAGTACGATGGTTGTCACACTCAACAGCTGCTGTGAGTTTCAGCTGTTATTTCTATAAAAGACGAAAGTAAACATTTCTGGCCGTTAGATTCCTGTTTCTCAGGATTGTCTACCTCTGTAGCTTTTCATTCCTAAAAGCTTCAAGCCTGCATTGATAAAAAGCACAGAAAAACTTTGATGGTGGTTCCAGTCGCTCAGGTGGTTTGTATAGCTTCCCCATTTTAGTACGAGGCATAAAATGTTTTTACAGCCTTGAGAAACAGAGAGGTCCTTCTTTGGAAAAGTCCTCCTTCGGAGAATGTCTTGAACAGTTGATTTAGAGATGTTCAGATTATTACTCGTTTGCAAATTTGACACAATAACGTTGACACACTAATCCCTCCGTCCACTACTTAACACTGACTACTGCAGCTGCCTGATCGAATGCACAACTGTTGCTTACAGTTGTTAATTCAAGCTATCGCCCTATTTACCGTGCTGACGTCGCGTGTACCCCAAGATGTGGGAGACGCATTATATGGCCCCAAGGTGAGACGGAGATACACAGGTTTAACGAATATTTAGTGCATCGGACAATGGATGACACACTCTCTACAATATTCTCAAGCTATTCAGCCTGTCCCTCCATTCTCACGACACTCCCTCTCACAGTCTCCCACCCTCATACTTAGAACATTCTGTATTCACCTCTTCCAGTCCAAATACTTTTAACGTTTCACCCTCTGTACTAATTATTTTCCCCTCCAGTTCAAACCACTAACCATGTCACTCCTCCTCCTATGACGTATTCAACCTACTCAGACCTCACACTAACACTGCATTTCTCATAATCTCCACTTTATGTTCCCCCCTTTTTTTACTTCACTCCTGTTTAATGTATCTGCAGAAATACAGCATTAATCAATGCTATCGCTTTCCTCTCGCTTCTCTTACTCTTCCTCTCGATCTACGAATTAGCTCTATCTACCCCTGAATCCATTAACCTTCCCATTACGCCCTCCACAACATTCGCACACCGTACAGTCTGTCCTTCCCATACTCATTACGTCTCTCCTTCACACTGCTCCATTTATTCCTCTCCTTCCCTTCACACAATCTAGCAGTTGATGTTCCTCCATATTTTTCGGAAATACGTGAGTTGAACTCAGGACAGATTTGCTGCACTAACGTTCGTCATCCACCACAGACAGAGTTCGTATACATGTGGACATGAAAAACTCATTATTTCTACCTCTTCTCTTAATCTTCCTCTCTCATACTCTCAATCTCTATCTGCCACTAATCCCTACCTTACTCCCAGCATTACATTCTTACCCTAATCACACTGTCACTCAAGCTCTCATTACACCTGCCTGTCTTTCAGCTTCAGCCTATCTAATTCCCCCCCCCCCCTCCCCCCTCCCCCCTCCACTTCTCCTACCCACTCTCACTCTTCCTCTCGATCTTCAAAGTTGAATTAAATGATTATTTGTGTGCATACTAGCGTATTTCACTATAAGCGCAATAGTTCTCTAGAACATTTTGCTTCTAAATATTGTATGTGTTAAGTATTTCTGTAACTGCAAAGATAAAAAAGAATTTGTAGACCTTCACCTACTCTTCCACTCGGTCAACCATCTCCTTCTCCCATTCATACCACTAATCTTTGCATTCTATGACATTCACGTCCTACTCAGACTGTCCCTCTCTCTCTCTCTCTCTCTCTCTCTCTCTCTCTCTCTCTCTCTATCGCACACACACACACACACACACACACACACACACACACACAGTGAGGGAGTTACAGCCTAATATAGGGACGGGTAAGTGCTGAGGGCATGTTTAAGCAGTGCGGCTGGCTGCCCCACCGTCCCTCAGGACTCACGACTGCGCAGTGTCACGGTGTATCCGCGGGCCCGCGCGCCAGGCGTTCCACACTACGGTGCGGCCTCTCCTGTGTCCGTACCTGCCGGGGCGGCGCGCAAAGGCGGTGGCGGTGGCGTGGGCGGCGACGATCCCGCCCCCAGCTGACTGGCGGCCAGCTATGCATGCCACCGCGGCGTGTCACACGCTGGGCACGCGATGTGATCGCGCGACGCGCCATCTGTATCGATTTGCGTGCCGTGTGCCCTGCACACGCTCGCCACGTTACACCGGCCGCTACGTCTGTGTCGCGGTCGCCTCTGCCTCGCGGTCAGTGACACCACTGGAAACGCGACGCAATCGCTGCACAGTCCAGCACCACGGCTGCTGTTGAAGCCATGTTTTAACACATATGATCACCTGATAAACATACAGAAGTAACTATGAGTACGTAAGAATTCTCCGGTATCAACAGACACACCCTTTTTTTTTGCCATTGATTGAATCTCCTTAACCTACTCATTTAGCTTTCGGAGACATGGAGAAATATTAATCCGTGCGGAAAGTCAACGACTAGTGGTCTAGTACCCTGGCCGACATGACTGCAGGCGATTTTTCACGCTTTTTGGGCATGGAGAAATATTAATCCGTGCGGAAAGTCAACGACTAGTGGTCTAGTACCCTGGCCGACATGACTGCAGGCGATTTTTCACGCTTTTTGGGCAAATGCTTGACAGGCGAGGATCAACCGCCACCTCAGAAAAAAAAACTAATCCGTCGTCAGGCCACAAGTGGCCCACCAGGACCATCCGACCGCCGTGTCATCCTCATTGAGGATGCGGATAGGAGGGGCGTGTGGTCAGCACACCGCTCTCCCGGTCGTTATGATGGTTTTCTGTGACCGGAACCGCTACTATTCGGTTGAGTAGCTCCTCAATTGGCATCACGAGGCTGAGTGCACGCCGAAAAATGGCAGCAGCACATGGCAGCCCGGATGGCCACTCATCCAAGCGCCAGCGATTGACTTCGGTGATCAGACGGGAACCGGTGTATCCACTGCGGCAAGGCAGCTGCCCGCCTTAGACATACGATACAAAAACAGTTAAATGCACTGGAAAACAAACTTAATACTATTCGCATAGAGATGGCGCACATAGACATCCACACTTAAATGACGCCTGTAGTGAGATGTAGAACATCCGACATCAAAGTGTAAATAAAATCAAACTAGCCAAGTCATGAAGAAGCGGATACAGTACGACGGGATAATCGCTGGGAAAGGCAGGGCACTATTTCGCCTTTTAAGCTGCAGCGTCATTAAAAGGAAATAGAGTTGTAAAAGTACCGTCGACTGTCATAAGAAAGTGGTAAGGGTGGTCCATGGTAGTTTTTCTAGTAGTCTTGGCCAGTAAATATAGTAGCCGTCTAGCTTTACGGAAGGTTCGTTGCTTCCCTACCTGGAGTTAGTTTATATCGATAGCTTCGTTTGTGTATCCAATCAATGTCTTACTAAATTCACCTAGAAGCCGGAAGCGTCGAACTGTCTATAAACTAAAGGGCCGCATAGAATATGGAACTATTTTGTTCTACATAGTTATTGTGTTTGTTACTAAAAAATAAACAATATTTATAACAAAACTGAAACTGTCAATGTTTAACTCAGGTTTTATTAGAAATTTATTCATTTGTGACGAGAAACAGAAGGATATCGTCGTGAAAATAAAAAATTAAACAATACAATGTAATCATGTAGCGATAGAAAACGCAGTTCTCTCAAAAATACATGAAATTAAAAAGAATGTGAAAGAAAAACATATCAAATATCGCTTCAGTCCTTCATCGAACTTACGTAAAACATGTTTCTGTTATTCATAAACCACTTAAGACATTGCCTTTACCCATTATGAATTTTCTGTTAACCAATAATATCAATAATTATACATATTTTTTATGTTTGTGCATGTGAACTGTACCTGCATCAAATGTGATGCCTTTGGTTACGTGAAAGCGCAGAAGTTATACAATTAACTAATTTATTTTACTTATAAAATGCTATATATATTCAGTAAGGGTATAAAGGATACAAAATACACAATGGGCGAACCGTGAACGATGTACAGTTCTCATTAAGTGCAAAGAAACAAACAAAAACACAAAGAGAAATCGTTGGCTCCTAGTTTCTCTCTCACACACAATCAAACATGCAAAACCACCGAGCCGTAGTTTTGGTACAGCGCAACTCTAAAAGAGAGAAAGCTCCTTTTTTTCTCGAAAACAGAATATTTTTTGCTTCGAATGTATCGTCTTATAACACTGTTCTGGAAAACTTGTACGTAAACAGAAGCGTCACAGAAGCCAAGGATGAAGTTACTGTTGCCCTCTCATTCATGATTCTCGGTTCCAAAAGGAACTTTCTCTCTGAAACGGAGCGGGCGCTACATTGAAACTTTCAGGCAGATCTAAACTGCCTGCTGGACCGTGACGCAGACTGCGACCTGTGCCTGTCGCTGGCAAGTGTTCTATCATCTGAGCTATCCAAGTATGAAGCACGGCATGTCCTCACAACTTCATTTCTGCCTGTGTCCCAACATCACAGTTCTCCTGCATCGTTACGTGACTAGCTCTCCCGGGGGGCAGGAAAAGGAAAAGTTCATGCCATTTGTTGTTGTATACTACAAAAAAGATAATTTGTTATTTACAAATACAGCTTTATATGTTTGGAAGATTTTTATGACGATATCTGTCTGAGTATTGCCTTGTATGATAGGCGATTCGAAGAAGATTAGAATAGAAGTTTCTGCAATGTGTTGCTATGTTGTCAAAAATTAATAGGTGTTGTTGTTGTGGTCTTCAGTCCTGAGACTGGTTTGATGCAGCTGTCCATGCTACTCTATCCTGTGCAAGCTTCTTCATCTCCCAGTACACACTGCAGCCTACATGCTTCTTAATCTGCTTAGTGTATTCATCTCTTAGTCTCCCTCTACGATTTTTACCCTACATGCTGCCCTCCAATAGTAAATTGGTGATCCCTCGATGTCTCAGAACATGTCCTACCAACCGATCCCTACTTCTACTCACGTTGTGCCACAAGCTCCTCTTCTCCCCAGCTCTATTCAATACCTCCTCATTAGTTATGTGATCTATCCATCTAATCTTCAGCATTCTTCTGTAGCACCACATTTCGAATGCTTCTATTCTCTTCTTGTCTAAACTATTTATCGTTCACGTTTCACTTCCATACATGGCTACACTCCATACAAATACTTTCAGAAACGATTTCCTGACATTTAATCTATACTCGGTGTTAACAAATTTTTCTTCTTCAGAAACGCTTTCCTTGCCATTGACAGTCTACATTTTATATCCTCTTTACTTCGACCATCATCAGTTATTTTGGTCCCCAAATAGCAAAACTCCTTTACTACTTTAAGTGTCTCATTTCCTAATCTAATTCCCTCAGCATCACCGACTTAATTAGACAACATTCCATTATCCTCGTTTTGCTTTTGTTGATGTTCATCTTATACCCACCTTTCAAGATACTGCACATTCCGATCAACTGCTCTTCCAAGTCCTTTGCTGTCTCAGGCAGAATTACAATCTCATTGGCGAACCTCAAAATTTTTATTTCATCTCCATGGATTTTAATACCTACTCCGAAATTTTTTTTTTTGTTTCATTTATGGCTTGCTCAATATACAGATTGAATAACATTGGGCGTAGGCTACAACCCTGTCTCACTCCCTTCCCAGCCACTGCTTCCCTTTCATACCCTCGACTCTTATAACTGCCATCTGGTTTCTGTACAAATTGTAAATAGCCTTTCGCTCTCTGTATTTTACCCCTGCCACCTTCAGAATTTGAAAGAGAGTATTCCAATCAAAATTGTCAAAAGCTTTCTCTAAGCCTACAAATGCTAGAAACGTAGGTTTGCGTTTCCTTAATCTTTCTTCTAAGATAAGTTGTAGGGTCAGTATTGCCTCACGTGTTCCAACCATTCTACGGAATCCAAACTGATCTTCCCCGAGGTCTGCTTGTTTCAGTTTTTCCATTCGTCTGTAACGAATTCGCGTTATTATTTTGCAGCTGTGACTTATTAAACTGATAGTTCGGTAAATTTCACATCTGTCAACACCTGCTTTCTTTGGGATTGGAATTATTATATTCGTCTTGAAGTCTGAGGGTATTTCGCCTGTCTCATACATCTTGCTCACCAGATGGTAGAGTTTTGTCATGACTGGCTCTCCCAAGGCTGTCAGTAGCTCTAATGGAATGTTGTCTACTCCGGGGGCCTTGTTTGTACTCAGGTCTTTCAGTGCTCTGTCAAACTCTTCATGCAGTATCATATCTCTCACTTCATCTTCATCTACATCCTCTTCTATTCCCATAATATTGTCCCCAAATACATCGCCCTTATATAGACCCTCTATATACTCCTTCTACCTTTCTGCTTTCCCTTCTTTGCTTAGAGCTGGGTTTCCATCAAAGCTCTTGATATTCATGCACGTGGTTCTCCTTTCTCCAAAGGTCTCTTTAATTTTCCTGTAGGCATCTATCTTACCCCTAGTGAGATAAGCCTCTACATCCTTACATTTGTCCTCTGTTCATCACTGCTTAGCGATTTTGCACTTCCTGTCGATATCATTTTTGAGACTTTTGTATTCCTTTTAGCCTGCTTCATTTACTTCATTTTTATATTTTCTCCTTTCATCAATTAAATTCAATATTTCTTCTGTTACCCAAGGGTTTCTACTGGCCCTCGTCTTTTTACCTATTTGATCCTCTGCTGCCCTCTGCTGCCCTCAAAGCTGCCCATTCTTCTTCTACTGTATTTCTTTCCCCCAGACCTGTCAATTGTTCCCTTATGCTCTCCCTGAAACTTGTGAAAACCTCTGGTTTAGTCAGTTTATCCAGTACCCATCTCCTTAAATTCCCACCTTTTTGTAGTTTCTTCAGTTTTAATCTACAGTTCATAACCAATAGATTGTGGTCAGAGTCCACATTTGCCCCTGGAAATGTCTTACAATTTAAAACCTGGTTCCTAAATCTCTGTCTTACCATTATATAATCTATCTGATACCTTTTAGTATCTCCAGGGTTCTTCCATGTATACAACCTCCTTTCATGATTCTTAAACCAAGTATTAGCAATGATTAAGTTATGCTCTGCGCAAAATTCGACCAGGTGGCTTCCTCTTTCATTTCTTAGCCCCAATCCATATTCACCTACTATGTTTCCTTCTCTCCCTTTTCCTACTGACGGATTCCAGTCACCCATGACTATTAAATTTTCGTCTCCACTACCTGGATAATTTCTATTATCTCATCATACATTTCATCAATTTCTTCGTCATCTGCAGAGCTAGTTGGCATATAAACTTGTACTACTGTAGTAGGCGTGGGCTTCGTGTCTATCTTGCCCACAATAATGCGTTCACTATGCTGTTTGTAGTGGCTTACCCGTACTCGTATTTTTTATTCATTATTAACCCTACTCCTGCATTACCCCTATTTGATTTTGTATTTATTACCCTGTATTCACCTGACCAAAAGTCTTGTTCCTCCTGCCACCGAACTTCGCTAATTCCCACTATATCTAACTTTAACCTATACATTTCCCTTTTTAAATTTTCTAACCTACCTTGCCCGATTAAGGGATCTGACATTCCACGCTCCGATTCGTAGAATGCCAGTTTTCTTTCTCCTTATTGCAACGTCCTCTTGGGCAGTCCCCGCCCGGAGATCAAAATGGGGGACTATTTTACCTCCGGAATATTTTACCCAAGAGGACGCCATCATCATTTAATCATACAGTAAAGCTGCATGCCCTCGGGATAAATTACGGCTGTAGTTTCCCTTTGCTTTCAGCCGTTCGCAGTACTAGAACAGCAAGGCCATTTTGGTAGGTGTTACAAAGCCAGATTAGTCAATCATCCAGATTGTTGCCCCTGCAACTACTGAAAAGCTGCTGCTCCTCTTCAGGAACCACACTTTTTTCTGGTCTCTCAACAAATACCCCTCCGTTGTGGTTGCACCTACGGTACGGTTATCTGTATCGTTGAGGCACGCAAGCCTCCCCACCAACGGCAAGGTCCATGGTTCATTGGGGGGAATTAAAGACTGCGTGAATTATGAGAAGGTACTGAATCGAACTTGGGAGAAAAGGATGTGATAACACAACTTGGCTGAAAGAAGGGATGGGTTGATGGGGCACATTCTGAAACATCAAACACCTTACGTGCCGAATAAAGCTGCAAGGGACGGGAAAAACCCACCGTGGTTCAACAACAAAGTTAGGAAACTACTGCGGAAGCAAAGAGAATTTCACTCCAAGTTGAAACGCAGCCAAAACCTCTCAGACAAATAGAAGCTAAGCGATGTCAAAGTTAACGTAAGGTGGGCTATGCGTGAAGCGTTCAGTGAATTCGAAAGTAAAATTCTATGTACCGAATTGACAGAAAATCTTAGGAAGTTCTGGTCTTACGTTAAATCAGTAAGTGGCTCGAACCAGCATATCCAGACACTCCGCGATGATGATGGCATTGAAACAGAGGATGACACGCGTAAAGCTGAAATACTAAACACCTTTTTCCAAAGCTGTTTCACAGAGGAAGACCGCACTGCAGTTCCTTCTCTAAATCCTCGCACAAACGAAAAAATGGCTGACATCGAAATAAGTGTTCAAGGAATAGAAAAGCAACTGGAATCACTCAACAGACGAAAGTCCACTGGAGCCGACGGGATACCAGTTCGATTCTACACAGAGTACGCGAAAGAACTTGTCCCCCTTCTAACAGCCGTGTACCGCAAGTCTCTGGAGGAACGGAAGGTTCCAAATGATTGGAAAAGAGCACAGGTAGTCCCAGTCTTCAGGAAGGGTCGTCGAGCAGATGCGCAACACTATAGACCTATATCTCTGACGTCGATCTGTTGTAGAATTTTAGAAAATGTTTTTTACTCGAGTATCATGTCGTTTTTGGAAACCCAGAATCTACTCTGTAGGAATCAACATGGATTCCGGAAACAGCGATCGTGTGAGACCCAACTCGCTTTATTTGTTCATGAGACCCAGAAAATATTAGATACAGGCTCCCAGGTAGATGGTATTTTCCTTGACTTCCGGAAGGCGTTCGATACAGTTCCGCACTGTCGCCTGATAAACAAAGTAAGAGCCTACGGAATATCAGACCTGCTGTGTGGCTGCATTGAAGAATTTTTAGCAAACAGAACACAGCATGTTGTTATCAATGGAGAGACGTCTACAGACGTTAAAGTAACCTCTGGCGTGCCACAGGGGAGTGTAATGGGACCATTGCTTTTCACAATATATATAAATGACCTAGTAGATAGTGTCGGAAGTTCCAAGCGGCTTTTCGCGGATGATGCTGTGGTATACAGGAAGTTGTAGCATTAGAAAATTGTAGCGAAATGCAGGAAGATCTGCAGCGGATAGGCACTTGGTGCAGGGAGTGGCAACTGACCCTTAACATAGACAAATGTAATGTATTGCGAATACATAGAAAGAAGGATCCTTTATTGTATGATTACATGAAAGCGGAACAAACACTGGTAGCAGTTACTTCTGTAAAATATCTGGGAGTATGCGTGCGGAACGATTTGAAGTGGGATGATCATATAAAATTAATTGTTGGTAAGGCGGGTACTAGGTTGAGATTCATTGGAAGAGTCCTTAGAAAATGTAGTCCATCAACAAAGGAGGTGGCTTACAAAATACTAATTCGACCTATACTTGAGTATTGCTCATTAGTGTGAGATCCGTACCAGATAGGGTTGACGGAGGAGATAGAGAAGATCCAAAGAACAGCGGCGCGTTTCGTCACAGGGTTATTTGGTCACCGTGATAGCGTTACGGAGATGTTTAGCAAACTCAAGAGGCAGACCGTGCAAGAGAGGCACTCTGCATCGGGGTGTAGCTTGCTCGCCAGGTTTCGAGAGGGTGCGTTTCTGGATGAGGTATCGAATATATTGCTTCCCCCTACTTATACCTCCCGAGGAGATCACGAATGTAAAATTAGAGAGATTCAAGAGCGCACGGAGGCTTTCAGACAGTCGTTCTTCCCGCGAACCATACGCGACTGGAACAGAAAAGGGAGGTAATGACAGTGGCAGGTAAAGTGCCCTTCGCCACACACCGTTGGGTGGCTTTCGGAGTATAAATGTAGATGTAGATTATCAACGTGATATTGGAAGGAAGTCTGGAGAAGCAAGATCGGGGGAGGGGAATGTAAAGTTGTAGAGAGAGTGAAAGGCATGAACGCAGTAAGTAGGTTCAAATGGATGAGGGGCGCAGTAGTTATTCGGGGACGAGGACGCTTGCACAGGGAAAAGTGGCGTGGAGATCTATATCAGACCAGTCGCTGGACAGACAAACTACAGCATTACAAAAAAGGAAACATTACCATTGCCCTGACGTAGCTACTGTCAAACAGTACCGAACAGTCACAAATGTTAGTCGACTGGAAGAGGTTTGTTCCTTTAACTATTACTGACTTTCTCCTAGCTCTGAAAATAAAACAGCGAGCTCTACAATCTTCAAATGAAAAATTTTAAGCAGAGTCGGAGGGTTCTATCTTGGCCATGTTAAATTATATGAGTTTAGGAACATTTTTCTCGCTAACCAGTTGACATAATATCATGATTTTTCTGTTGTGTTCCTTGTATCTTTATCTTCATTTTAAACTGATAACACTTAAAAATAATAAAATTTTATACTTATAAAGTATTGTTTAGAGTAGCTATAAAAACTGAATTTTTTTACTTTAACTTCATACCATATTTATTTAAAAGGTATTCATATTTCCGCAGTTTGAATCAACAACTAAGAAATAAGGAACAATTTTACAAAAATCATATTGATAACATTAATACCAGCCAAGAAAAATGTTCCCAACCATTGAAATAAACAGTTGTCGCAGAAACGCAAATAAAGATAAGACTATTAAATAATGATTTTATTCTTACTTTAGTACATTCCAGCGTCATATGAAGGTCTGTCTGGATCTTCTAGCTCTTCAAACTGGTCCTCAATCTTTCTTCTTGCTTGCTGTGTGGCTTTGTTACACTTTTTCTCAATTTCTGTGACGGGTTTGTCGGCTTTCATAATCCGAAGTTCGTCGTCCTTTTTCAAAAACTCGACGTAGTTCTTGCCTGGAGATATGCCTAGATGATTCAAAATTTTACACTTTGCTAAATTTCCTTCATTGAAATTTCTAATTGCTTCGTACACTCCAAACTAAAATGTACTCATCAAAATAAAAGTTGCTTTTGGTAGCCGTGACGATACAACACTGCTGAACGACTCTGACGTACTTTGTGTTCCACCAAGGAGGCACTTACGCAAGATAGAATTGGAAGGAAAATCAGCATTGGCCTTATTTTGTTGTTTTATTGTCAGAAAAATCGAATTTCTGTCACTTAGTGACCATCCTCAGTGCTGTAATATACAATTAAAATTGGTAGGCACTGGTATCAAGCTATAACGAGAAGCTATGTGATCGCTCTAAGCTTATGGTTATAGCTTGATACCAGCGCCTACCAATTTTAATTGTACGTTACAGCACTGAGGATGGTCACTAAGTGACTGAAAATCGATTTTGCTGACAATAAAACAATAAAATTCAGCCAATGCTGATTTTCCTTCCAATTCTATCTACTATTTGATCGAGGTGCACACAACACTCCATGGAGTCGCCAGTCAACTTACGCAAGAGGTCAGGATGGACTAAGTCTCTATATATGGGTTTTATTTGTTCCATGACGGCAAAAGGAAGATGACTGTGGTCATTGTGGTCAGAAGGCTCATTTTTCTCTTGGGCTTTTCGGAATTTGCACCAGCTTGTCTCACCTTTAGGCATAGTCCGTGTCCAGATGTGTCTTCGTTGGTAGCCGTCAAATGAGAACATTATGCCCAGACCGCTGTCTTCATGTCCTTTAGAGTTTTTGTAGCATTCCTTCTTATAGCTATGCCATAATATAGTTGTATTTGATTTATAGCCTCACCAGTAAGGCGGCCACGACCCCCGATGGTTTTGCTGTCAGAAAGTTTTGTTTTCCCAAGTTTATGTTTCAATTTCCTGAGGCAACTACCCGTCCGCTTCTGGACGTGACCGCAACATTCCAATTTCTCAACTGAGAAGTCTGAACCATATGATGTGGCCTCACAAACCTTAGGGTAAGTAGCACTGTCCCCGTCTCCTTAATGACACTTATATCGCACTCCATATTGCGGCAGCGATTCTTGGAACATTTCCACAACCCCTTTTACCTCAATTCTTCCACTTACTCCAGAGTAGTTAGCTAGGCAATCAGCAACATGATTGTTGGTCATTCTATTTCCGCATCTGCAAGACTCGTATAAAACTTTAATATCAATTACATTGCCTGTGTTTTCTGCTATTGCAGTTACAATCCCACTGAGTGAAGTGTGGCCCCTACGTTGCCACGATCCGCCAGATATTCCTGTCAAGTCTCTATTACCATCATTTTCGCCGACAGTTTCTTTATCAGCAGCCTTCATACTCTCTTCACAGACCTCTTTTGCAGCAGCTCGAAGCATCTTATTGTAATATTTGAAAGCTGGTGGAGTCGGCCTATGAGGCACATACGAAAGTGTTAAAAAATGGTTCAAATGGCTCTGAGAACTATGGGACTTAACATCTATGGTCATCAGTACCCTAGAACTTAGAAATACTTAAACCTAACTGACCTAAGGATGACACACACATCCATGCCTGAGGCACGATTCGAACCTGCGACCGTACCGATCGCGTGGTTCCAGACTGAAGTGCCTAGCACCGCTCGGCCGCTCTGGCCGGCGAAGGAAGGAAGGTTAGGGTTTGACGCCCCGTCGACATTGATGCCACCTGGAATGTTTCAAGGATGGGGTTGGAAATCGGCCTTGTCCTTTCAAAGGAACCATCCCGGCACTCTCCTGGAGCGATTTGGGGATATCACGGAAAACGAAAATGTGGACCGCCAGACATTGATTGGAATACCAGTGTGCTAACAACTGTGCCATCTCACTCGGTGCCGATACTTAAACTGGGAACATGTCAGTTCTCACCAGATGGATCATCGTTCTCAGAAAGATGACAAAGATAGCTAGCCAAAAACTTCATCGGGTATACAAAACACTACCAAAACTCAAAAATTCACTAACAGAAAAAGATTCATCTCCGAAAATAGTCTGGGAAATAATACACGTCATGAATTATCTACTGTTGGGTACATAGTTCCGCATAGTCAGCGCGTAGACAACTTTCCCACTAGAGCGCGTCCCGCTAAGCACAACAGCGCAGGCGCAGCGCTCATCCATCTCCGCACTATGAGATGGCGCTGCCTAAGATACGGACCAAATTCTGCTTCCGCCGATCCGCATATTAATATGTAACGCAGGCAATGAGATTGCTGCTAACGCAGAACATATTCTCCTCGCGGATCACACTCGCGCAGTGATATACCTGAACGCAAGAGGTATTATAACGAGAGTACAGACTTCCGATCAGTCAGTCTGCATTACTGTGTACCAGTCTGTAGTCCAGTTTCAGTCTGCAGTTAATAAGATTATCATATTCCTGTACATAGCGATAGTTTGTCAAGTATCAGAGACATGTGAGAATAAGATTAACATGCCAAGACCAAAGGAACTTCAGATTGTCAATTGTAAATAGCACCCAGAATCAAGTTACATAAGGTTTATGCTTGTTACTATTTTTAATGAATGTATGTGAAAATTAATCAAGTTCTGTTTAAAGTTGGTCACCATCAATCTGCTACTCTAAGCATGCAAGTGGCATTTCTATCGTCTCACCTAACGGCAGAAGATAAACACGACACGATAAGACCACGAGACGTATTACTGACACTCGCCTACTTCGTTTGAGCGACAAGTCAAATAATCCGATGGTGTGTGTACCGAAGGTCTTACAGTACGCACACTACGTCTACTCACAAATCATAGCATAAAATTTGATTCACGGTACGATACAATGCTGCTCACGTTTCTGTGAGCTGCATGCCAAGTACTCTAAAATGTGACCGGAAAACATGTCCTCCTTCTGTATTTTCTTTGAACCGAACTCTAGCAGCGGCTGGTGAAGTATCAGTGCAGCAATAGTGCAGCAGCGGTGCAGTAGCGAGTCCCATATTTAGCTTTCGTATTTGTTTTGTAGTTCGATTCTTAATTTCTTTCCGAGTGTTTGTGCGTTTGCATATTTAATTACATAAAATCCTTGCGTATTCTCGTATTTGAGAGGTGTAATTTTGCTTATTGATAGCTGTAAAGTATAAATTAGCGGAGTCGTTAGTCAGTTGTTTGTTTTGGACAGCCAGTGCTTTCTGTTAATTTCATAGAGTCAGTTAGCAGCAGACAGAGGCCAGTGCAGTTTCATCGGTGCTTGCAGAGTGACGCGTGCGAGCAGCAGTAGCAGAAACTAGTCGTATATTCAGTTTTTCGTATTAGTTCCGCGGGTTTAATTCAAATTACTTTGTGTGTTTATGTGCTTGCATGGTGAAATTTTTGGATCTTTGTGTATTTTCGAATTAGAAAGGGGTAGTATCAAATTTTAATAAAGGTGGAGTGTAACATCGCGTAGGCGGTTGTCATATATACTAAGTCAGGGGTAGGATCGCATTGTAATATCTGTATAGTGGCGTTGTCGTGGTCACTTGATTGCTTAATTCGTAAGTAATTGTTCATATATCGCAGCTCAATATGGCGCTGGTGACGCAACTGTGCAGTCGCATATTGCTGTTTTATTTGTCGCAGCTCTATACGTCCAGATATTTGCAGTAGGATGGATAGGGTGTGTTCGTGCTGTGTGCGGGCGCAGGAGGAACTGGCCGCGGTTCGCGAGCAGCTGAGCGTGCTGCTGGCCACGGTCAGCCGCCTTCAGGCTGCTGCCTCGAGGTGCAGCGACGGCGGAGGGTCTGGCGCGTCGCTTGAGACACCCCAGGTGTCGCTTCCTGCGTCCGCTGACTCCGCCGCCGAGGCACCTTCTAGTGTACCCGGCGCGATGGGGCCGCCCTCACCTCAGGGTGAGTGGCGGACTGCAGCGTGTTCGCGTCGCTCGAGGCGCAGGGCCAATGTGGAGGCTGGCCGTCTGACCTCGCCCGTTCATCCTGTCAGTGGGCAGGTAGCCGCTCCTTTAGCAGGGCCCCAGCAGGCACACGGGGGGAAAGGCTTGCTGGTTATTGGGAGCTCCAACGTTAGGTGGGTGATGGAGACCCTTAGGGAAATAGCGTACAGGGCTGGAAAGAAATCCAGCGTGCACTCGGCTTGTCTGCCGGGGGGCCTCATCCAAGATGTGGAGGCAGCCTTGCCTGCGGCTGTCGAGCGTACGGGGTGCAGTCGTCTGCAAGTAGTTGCTCATGTCGACACCAATGATGCCTGTCGCTTGGGTTCTGAGGCGATCCTCAGTTCGTACAGGCGGCATGCGGATTTGGTGAAGACCACTGGCCTCTCACGCGGGGTGGAATCAGAGCTCTCTACTTGTAGCATCGTTCCCAGAGTGGATCGGGGTTCTTTGGTTTGGAGCCGAGTGGAGAGTCTCAACCAGAGGCTTCGTCGACTCTGTGATGGTCGTGTGATGGTCCTGTCTGCAAATTTCTAGACTTGGGCTATTGTGTGGGGACTTGTAGGTCAGGGGTGCACTACACAAAGGAAGCGGCTACTCGGGTAGCAGAGTACTTGTGGCGTGCACATGGGTTTTTTTAGGCTAGGCAGCAGTGCGAGGTGTCCTGATGAACTGTCACCAGTCGACGTGCAGACAGGGAAATCAGGATGCGCTCAGCGTACAGACACTTCGGCTATCAAGATATTGGCAGTAAATTTTCAGAGTGTTCGGAATAAAGTTCCTGAATTTACTGCCCTCCAGGAAGCGTGTGACGCGCAAATTATTCTCGTGACTGAGACACGGCTGAACCCTGAGATAGGAAGTTCTGAAATATTTAGTGAGGGTTGTAACGTGTATCGGAAAGACAGATTAGACACTGTTGGAGGTGGTGTCTTCATTGCAGTTGACAAAAATATTGTGTCTACCGAAGACGAAGTAGAGTGTGATTGTGAAGTTATCTGGACACGTTTAACAGAGCTAGGGGAAGTAAAGTTTATTGTGGGGTGTTATTACCGGCCACCAGGTTCCACCGTGACAGTTCTAAAATCATTCAAAGGGAGTCTACACTCTGTTTCGCAGAAGTAGCCGGATCATGCTATATTAGTCGGAGGCTACTTCAACCTACCTAGTATAGACTGGGATATCTATGGATTCATCACAGGTGGTACAGACAAGCCGTAGTGTTAATTACTTTTGGACACATTATTCGAAAACTGTCTTGAACAGCTAAATCGACAGCCAACGCGTAATGGAAATATTTTGGATCTGGTAGCTACGAACAGACCAGACCTCATCGACGGTGTCAGTGTTGAGACAGGGATTAGTGATCATGATGTTGTCATTACGACTATGGTTAAGAAAGTTAAAAAGTCAGTCAAGAAGGCTAGGAGAGTATTCTTACTAGAGAGAGCAGATAAGCAGTTGTTAGCATCCCACTTAGTAAATGAATCGAGTTCATTTACTTCCGGTATGATGGACGTGGAAGAATTATGGGCAAATTTTAAATACATTTTAAATCACGCATTTGACAAGTATGAGGCTTTTTGCGGATAATGCTGTGGTATATCGAGAGGTTGTAACAATGGAAAATTGTACTGAAATGCAGGAGGTTCTGCAGCGAATTGACGCATGGTGCAGGGAAGGGAAATTGAATCTCAATGTAGACAAGTGTAATGTGCTGCGGATACAAGGAAAGATAGTTTCCTTATCATTTAGCTACAAAATAGCAAGTCAGCAACTGGAAGCAGTTAATTCCATAAATTATCTGGGAGAACGCATTAGGAGTGATTTAAAATGGAATGATCATATAAAGTTGATCGTCGGTAAAGCAGATGCCAGACTGAGATTCATTGGAAGAATCCTAAGGAAATGCAATCCGAAAACAAAGGAAGTAGGTTACAGTACGCTTATTATCCCACTGCTTGAATACTGCTCAGCAGTGTGGGATCCGTACCAGATAGGGTTGATAGAAGAGATAGAGAAGATCCAACGGAGAGCAGCGCGCTTCGTTACAGGATCATTTAGTAATCGTGAAAGCGTTGCAGAGATGATAGATAAACTCCAGTGGAAGATTTTGCAGGAGAGACGGTCAGTAGCTCGGTACGGGCTTTTGTTAAAGTTTCGAGAACATACCTTCACCGAAGAGTCAAGCAGTATATTGCTCCCTCCTACGTATATCTCGCGAAGAGATCATGAGGATAAAACCAGAGATTAGAGCCCACTCATAAGCATACCGACAATCCTTCTTTCCACGAACAATACGAGACTGGAATAGAAGGGAGAACCGATAGAGGTACTCAGGGTACCCTCCGCCACACACCGTCAGGTGGCTTGCAGAGTATGGATGTAGATGTAGATATGTACCGATAAAGTTGGGTACGGACGGAAAAGACCCACCGTGATTTAACAGCGCAATTCGGAGAACGCTCAGGAAGCAAAGACAGTTGCACTTGCGATACAAGAAAGACCGGGAGAATGAGGACAGGAAAAAGTTAGTAGAGATTCGTTCTGCTGTAAAAAGAGCGATGCGCGAAGCATCCAACCACTACCACCGTCATACCTTAGCAAAAGATCTTGCTGAAAACCCAAGGAAATTCTGGTCTTACGTAATATCGGTAAGCGAGTCGAAGGCTTCCATCCAGTCACTCACTGATCAGTCTCGCATGGCAACGGAAGACAGCAAAACGAAAGCTAAAATTTTAAATTTAGCATTTGAGAAATCTTTCACGCAGGAGGACCGTACAAACATACCGCCGTTCGAGTCTCGTACAGATTACCGTATGGAGGACGTATTGATAGACATCCCTGCGGTTGTGAAGCAGCTGAATGGGTGGAAAGTAAATAAATCGCCAGGTCCTGATGGAATTCCAATTCGGTTTTACAGAGAGAACTCTACTGCACTGGCTCCTTACTAAGCTTGCATTTATCGCGAATCTCTTGGCCAACGTAAAGTCTCGAGCGACTGGAAAAAGCGCAGGTGACGCCTGTATATAAGAAGGGTAGAAGGATGGATCCTCAGAATTACAGACCAGTATCCTTAACATCGGTTTGTTGCAGGATTCTCGAACCTATTCTCAGTTCGAATATAATGAATTTCCTTGAGACAGAGAAGTTGCTGTCCATGCAACAGCACGGCTTTAGAAAGCATCGCCCCTGCGAAGTGCAACTCGCCCTATTTCCACATGATATCTTGCGAACCATGGATGAAGGGTATCAGACGGATGACATATTCCTAGACTTCCGGAAAGCGTTTGACTCGGTGCCCCACTGCAGACTTCTAAGTAAGGTACGTGCATATGGGATTGGTTCCCAAATATGTGAGTGGCTCGAAGACTTCTTAAGTAATAGAACCCAGTACGTTGTCCTCGATGGTGAGTGTTCATCGGAGGTGCGGGTATCATCTGCAGTGCACCAGAGAAGTGTGGTAGTTCCGCTATTGTTTCCTGTCTGTTTGCTGATGATGCTGTGGTGTACGGGAAGGTGCTCAAATGGTTTAAATGGCTCTGAGCACTATGGGACTTAACATCCGTGGTCATCAGTCCCCTAGAACTTAGAACTACTTAAACCTAACTAACCTAAGGACATCACACAACACCCAGTCATCACGAGGCAGAGAAAATCCCTGACCCCGCTGGGAATCGAACACGGGAAGGTGTCGTCGTTGAGTGACTGTAGGAGGATACAAGGTGACTTGGACAGGATTTGTGACTGTTGTAAAGAATGGCAGCTAACTCTAAATATAGATAAATTTAAATTAATGCAGATGAGTAGGAAAAAGAATCCCGTAATGTTTGAATACTCCATTAGTAGTGTAGCTCTTGACACAGTCACGTCGATTAAACATTTGAGCGTAACATTGCAGAGCGATGTGAAGTGGGACAAGCATGTAATGGCAGTTGTGGGGAATGCAGATAGTCGTCTTCGGTTCATTGGTAGAATTTTGGGAAGATGTGGTTCATCTGCAAAGGAGACCGCTTATAAAACACCAATACGACCTATTCTTTAGCACTGCTCGAGCGTTTGGGATCCTTATAGGGTCGGATTGAGGGAGGACATAGAAGCAATTCAGAGGCAGGCTGCTAGATTTGTTACTGGTAGGTTTGATCGTCACGCGAGAGTTACGGAAGTGCTTCAGGAACTCGGGTGGGAGTCTCTAGAGGAAAGGGGGCCTTTTCATGAATCGCTACTGAGGAAATTTAGAGAACCGGCATTTGAGGCTGACTGCAGTACAATTTTATTGCCGCCAACATATATTTCGCGGAAAGACTACAAATATAAGAGCGATTAGGGATCGTACAGAGGCATATAGGCAATCATTTTTCCCTCGTTCTGTTTGCGAGTGGAACAGGGAGAGAAGATGCTAGTTGTGGTACGAGGTACCCTCCGCCACGCACCGTACGGTGGATTGCGGAGTATGTATGTAGATGTAGATGTAGAATACTATTGACTACAGAAGTATGTGCCCTCGGGTACTGAAGTCCTATTTGAAACGTAGGTGGAAATCAGCTTTATCTTTATCCTTAATGAGTGAGAAATACTTTGGTAAGTCAGTGTGGATGTGGCGATCGCTTAATCATATTTTTATTGTTGATGCATTGATTCTGTGATACGTGAAGAATTTAATACTGATATTTCACTATGGAATATACTACATTGTCGCATTTTGTTTTGGGAACATAACTTATTGAGAACGTTCAGTAGCACGCAGTCCGTTTTGTTGTTCTACTAATCAATACTGGACGGTTCTAACGCTGTAAAATGTCTAATGACATTCTTTTTTATTCGAATTGATTTCAATGGCATCTGACATAGAGTACCGTATGGTAGAGTTATTACTCTCAAAGCACGACAACAGCAATGTTTTATTCACTAAGCAGAGGTTTATTGCTCTGGAAACAAATAGTTCTTTATTTACTAACCGGAGGTTTATTACCCCCAGAACAAAACAACAGCAATGTTTATTTATGAAGCGTATGGCAGTGCATGCAATACTGAACGATCAGAAAATAATGTGATATACAATTCCTCTATTGAAAGTGGTATAAAAGCGATTAATTTTACGAAAGAAGATTTAATTAATAATATTTCTCTCAGTATATAATCGCTGTAAACGTACTATACGGCTTCTGTAGACCTGGTATTAATTTTTCCACATCTTCTATGCTCTCTGAAGTGTTATTCATACCATTATCTTTATTTGCCGTTCTCTGCTTCTGCCTCCAGTAAACATTCGTGGTTGCCCGAAATGTTATCCTAAGCCTATTTCTTCAATAGATTATGTTCTTTAGAGTAGTGTCTCGTTAGTGCTTCTTGCACAGTCGTAAATGGAATCATATCGTTTCTTCTTTTCGCTCTTCACAACTCTGTAATATCATATTTCGCAATTAATGTCAGAGAGGATGGGTCGTAATTTTTATGCACTGAAGCCTTTGACATTGTTTCCTGACATAATTCGCCTCGTTTTAGATTGAGAAACTTCGAGATTTACGACTATACTGTTGCGCCTTCTTCGATAAAAATCCCTTGATATTCTCACTAACTGTTGTATGGAAAATTTACATAGGTGGAATGATTTCTGTTCTACAAAGTAACAAATAAAAGGCAGCAATTACGATTAAAGAGCAAGAATCATTGTACCCTTACATTTTACAAATCCGGTAAATTGAAGAAATTTTAACATCAAGCGACGTAATGAAAAGAGAGGGAGAAATAGGATCATTAAGTAGACATAGACACAGTTGGAACAAAGTCTTTGATCGAGAAAATCAGAAATGAGAAATGAAACATACTCAGAATAAATCCTTCAATATTTTTCGAATGCCTCTGTAGTGCATTGTCCATATAGGATATTCTCAGCAAATCTAAAAAGCATAAATTCTTTTGCGGTCCACTTCAGTTATTATCAATGTTTCAACGCCATGAAGGAAAACTGGGAACACCAGGATTTCAGCCTCAAAATTCAGTTTTTCAGGTTAGCGCTCGGTCTTTCCAAATCACAGTCAGTTTCGATGCAGCATCGTATTTCATGCGCAAAGCGGCCCTCCTTCTGATCAACTGAACCCAGGTAGACAATATAGATCAACTTTTTTCATTTTATGATGGAACATTGCTAGCCGGTAGTGACTCGCCTCTGTCAGTTATCGTGATCTTGGTCGAAGATCCTCACTTCCTCTCTTAACACTATCCAGTAGTTCCTTCACTTCCACTCTCGTCTCTGCCCATAGCGTGGTGTCATCAAAAACTTTAAAGTACAAATTCTTCTTCCTCCAATTCGGATCCCATCAGTCCAGAGCCCTGCAGACTTTATTTCATAACATATTCTCCTTACTTGTTAAGTAGAACCGGCGATAGAACGCACCCCTGTCTAACTCTTTTACATGGCTCAAAATAATTTGAAATAGATTTATTTAGTCTGAATGTCACCTTGCTATCAGAGTAAAGATTTCTAGTAAGGGTAATAAGACGACCAGGAACTCCCATATCTGGTAGCACGGCCCTCACAGATCTTTTCGCTGAGCACAGTCGAAAACCTTGCTATAGTCGAAGAGACAAAGAACGAAAAGGGTACTGAATTCTCTTATCGCTTAAATACCGCATAAATATATAGTCTTTCTTACTATGTGACGATATGATATATATTAACTCAAATGTTTTGGTTGACTTTTGATGTTGGAAACTCCTTACTGTTGTATTTTACACATCTGTACAAAGCGTTGTAGTGGATTTTTGTCACCTCCGAAGATAGTAGACGTTTGCCAACTCCGGCTATGTGAATATTTTATGTACAGTTAAGCGAACTTTGACGTAATAAATTATTAGACGAACATTTATGAATGTCACATAATCATTATCTCATTTAAAAAGTAAAGAAGGAATATGAATACGCGCTGGCGCTGATCACAATGAACCACTACTTTCGTTACGTTGGTGATATTCTACAGTTAGGTACTCAAGTGTCAGATTGATCCCTGGACGAAGACTGGACTTTGTTTCCATAACTTCTTAAAGTACGTTTTCACCAACCGATTTTCGTCTAAAATCGGGAAAGGTTTATAGGATGCCAGCTACTCCCTTTTCTTCGTTATAAAAAATACCCCACGGAACATAAACATGGTGAGATGTAGATGATTCACATGAAGGGTGTAAGATAATGGAATAGACGGATGGAAAGTTTTCGAAAATGGTACTGGATAGTCAACGATGTAAGCTGTATAGAATGGATGTATCAGAATGAACAATACATCAATATTTGTTAGCAAATTTTTTGTGCTATCCGACACAAATGCACTAAGAAAAGTAATCAAAGCACTGAGCAGCAAACCGTGATCCTACAACACCATTTGCGAAGTTAATGTCTTCCACCGGATAGCTGATGGTGATTTTGATGTGTAAAAGGGACTCTCCAGTGTCTATTTTGCGAAGGATAAAAAAAAGAGCTATACGTGTAATGTATTTGCTGTTGGGGATATGAACAACCGTTAGCAGTATAATAGAATGACGATAATGAAAATTCGCATCCGCCTCAAACGCTCACTGTGGCTTTCCATTACACAGCTGATGATTGTCCATATTCCCAACTGCGAATGCATTTCATGTATTTTATAAACGCTGCATGTATGTCCGAAGGAACATTACATCTTACTCTTGAAGAACACAGGCTCTGCAGTAACGAAGAAACCAAAAACTGGCGAGCATCACGAAATTCCTCTATGATCATATAAACGATAAAACTACGGGAGACGAAATCTAACTGCAAAAGAAAATCGAAATCGTAAATTATCAGTAACGTTCAGTCGTGGACGGAATAGATCTGTCTGTGAGGAAACAGTGATATGAAGCAGAACTTGTTGTACATTGTATTATCGTATTTGGCACCCTGTGACATTCCCTTACACCTATCAATTTTATTTTATTTTTATCTTGGGTGCAATTGAGATAGTCATTAATGAAGAGTGCATTAACTGAAAGCGTTGACTCCGTCGGGTGGAAGTTCACTTTGCATTTTATTTGTGGGAGTCCACAGCCTCATTGTTTTTTTGAGAACGAAAACCTGGTCCAAGAAAGCTGTAATTAGTTCATTATCTGTACAGTTAACCAGTTTCAGCCGTGGGTCATTTTCAAGCACATATTTTATGGCTTACGCTTCATATCACATTTTACTACGTTGCTGGTACATTTCGACAGGTATACATCGTATTTCTGTGCTATGTGAGAAGCAAATTGATATTATCATCTATACCATTGTATACTATCGTTTTGTTTTTCCACCACACACGTATGTAAATACGATGTACCCCTGTCCACACTTAGTGAAATGTGATATGAAGCGCGAAGCTGGTAATACGTGCTTGAAAATGATCCACTGTTGAAATTAGCTAATTGAACAGATAATAAACCGACTGCAGCCTACTTGCACCATGTTTTCATTCTCAAAGTTCATTTGCCAAAATGTCGAAGACGTTGACCAAATAAAATAGAAACAAAAATCCTCCTTGCAGTCTGAGGACGAGAATTTTTCTCATTGTACTGGTAATTTCGGTATGTTTTAATGCAATGAAGGTCTCGATCAGTCTAAAATATTATGGAGACTCGAATTGTAAAATAAATCAGTTTTACTGCATGATATTTATCTGGGAACAGAAACTCCGGACAGCCGGTGGGTTAAGGTGCTTACTTCCTGGATGCGGGGAGACACGCCGGCCTTGGATCGAATACGCGCTGCCGATTAACGACGAGCGACGGGCAGTCTGCATGTAATTTTTAGCCGGTTTCCCCACAGCTAAGTAGGTGAATGTCGGACTGTTACCCACGTCCTACCCCAGTTACGCGATTGGCATTCATTTAGGAAACACTTTCTCACACTTGTCCACTTGATAACATTAGACGCAGACAGATTGGGTGCACAAACTCTGTCTCTATCGAGAAATGCTGAATAGCATATATGTGGTGTCTGTTCATTCAGACATGTTCGAAAGAAGTGACAAAATTTTGATTCTGCAGCCGTTATGATTCAAAACACAAAGGAATTAAAGACATTAACTGCCAGCGGGCATTGATTTATATCCTGCCCTGCACAGTGTAGTCCGTGCAGTTAAAGTGACCACTGTCTGCGGACGGCGTAGTGATCAGCGTATCTGCGTAGTAAGCAGGAGACCCGGGCTTGAATATCAGTCCAAACCAAATATTCAGCTTGCACCATAGATAAAAAATCATTACCCTTTTGTCTCGATTCGTAGCTGCTGCAGGATCAAAATGTTGTTTGTTCTTTCGGACATGTCCGAAGAACAGAAACCACCCATTCAAATTCAGTGAATGCCCCGTAGTCAAGAGTGTACTAAAGGTGTTTTCTCGCTTCCAACGTCAAGGATTCGTACACTGACCATTCTTCTAAGCTGTATTCAGATGTACCTGCTTCTTCCACAACTGAAGCTGTCGTTCCTGTCTTTTGATTTCATTAATATATTCTGTTGTTGTGTAATACCAAATGTTGAAAGAGACCAGCTGTTGGCCTAGTGTAAACCAATAAGTGTCTCTCCCTTACATTAGGAAAAAAGAAATCTTCTATTTCCGTTGAAGGATGAGTCCCCTACTCTTGTCACAAATACGTGTGTTGTAACAGTTAAGGATACAGTTTTCTGGTAGAACTCCTGGTATTTCTTTTATATTGACATACTTTTCCTCTCCCAGTCGACTCCTAATCCTCCTCTGATACGAAAATCAATCATCAGGACCCGAAACAAAACATGCAGTGGGTGGTTGAGTACCATGGAGCAATGCAGTAGGCAATGCGAGCGCAAACTAGCAGCATAGCGCAGTATGTCCAGGTGAGTCGCCACACGATATAATTCAATAACAAATTGAGGTAGTTTTGTACAAAGAAGGTTTCTTCTAACAATTTTGATCGTAATGTCCGAATCTTTCGAGCATCCTGCGTCCATGTGTGTGTGAGAGTTTGGTATCTCGTCCAGCTGAAGCCTGAGGTACTCGCATTTAAGGCGCCTTTACGACACTTCAGAATGCCGGCCTTGTCATGTTTTTTTCACTCCTGGGGTACGTTGGAGGATTTTTAAGTCGGCATAATTCCTGAACTGTGTCGAGCAGAACGTTTACCTTCGTTTGTAGTTACTGTCTGCAAATACATTTTGCTAGTATCAGTAGATCATCAGCATACAAAACTAAACACGGTGCCCCCATTTTTTTCTGATTGGCAGTCTGAAAGGGGTTCTATAATGAGGCCGAGAATATAAGCCATAACCTGACTCATGAGGGCCGCCTGAGATGATATTTTTGTATTTTTAATTTCTTGATGGAACTCGAAAGAGTAACTTCTCCCTGCGCAGACTATCGATAAATGTTTTTAAAATGAGTTGTATAAACGCTCATCTGAATAACACGTAGGTGCAGAAAACAAGGCAACGAAATTATTGCAGAATAATGTTCAGCAGGCAGTTAAAGTAACTCGTTATCGGAGCTGAAAACTGCGTATTTGCATTCCTGTAGAGTGTTACTGCGTAATGCAAAACAGCTAGGCATTTCAGTTTATCCTTTTTTCATGTTATTCTGGACCATTGGTATAACGTATTATTTTGAAGATACAATAGTAAACATGAAAAACAAACAGTAAACGCCACTGCAATCTCCAGTGCTAAAGCGTACAGAACGCTAGATAGTTGGCGGTACTATTGCAGTCCCCGTGTTATGTCAACGTTCCACGTTTGACGCATAGGAATTTACACAGTTCACACTACTACTGCATACCTTTCATATACTGGACTCCAGTTAATGCTTCGCGAGTGTATGAGCTACCATAAAGGGAATGTTTTTAACAACGCCATGTTACACAATAATCGTGCTCAATGCTGTTTGTGAAAATTTAAACATGGACTCCCCTGTGCTTCATTCCGCTTTGCACAATTTTTTTAGTATAATGGGGTCTCCGCACTTGTTGATAGATTTTTCAGTCATGTTTCTTTTTGCACATCTTGCCTTGAGAAGGGGATGAGAAAGAGAGTGTCGGATGAGACATTACAAGGATAATTGGATAAACCAGAAAAGATATCACTTTAGTCATTCTTGTAAGATCTCTTGAACTCCATTTGGTGGTAACTAAAGAAAAAGCTTACATGCTTCAGCATTTCTATTGATACAGGAGTGAATAATATTAATTATGAAACAAAATTATATACCCCTTCGGTTAATGCCGTTTTCCGAAAACCTCGTTTCGATGTTCTGAACAGTTCGGGAAATAAAAAGGGATGTTACTTATTGATGCACTCACTTATGTTTACCGAAGGTTACTAGCGTCCTCTCAGAAGCTGAGAGCTGCTACTCTTTCTTTCTTCCACATTTTTAGCATGTTGTATATTGTGGGATTCCTGCGAAAGTCAGGCTTTCTTTGAAGCGAGGTATGAAGTATTGACGAAGACACACTAGTTATTAATCTGATTGTTATAAATTCTGATACGCAGTAGGTTTCTCAGAACATATCCAAGCTCTTCAGCATGCAGTACTTGATGGGATTTCAGAATTACACTTTCTGAAAATGTCGAACACTCCATTGTTTTTGAGACCATCTGTGGCAGAATATGTGATTGGGAAATACAAAACAATCGGGAGATGATTTGACAGTAATCCACGATTCACCATCGCTATTGTTAACAAGTTGTTGCAGTCGAAAGGTAATGTTGTAAACTGAACGTTACAGTTTCCAATAAGTTTACATTTTTAATCTTTTTAATAATTAAGAAATTAGTTAGTACTACATATGCATCGATTCTGATGATGAGTTTTTGCTTACTATCTATTAATCGATACTTAGTAAAACGGAATATTTAATACATTACAATATTCAATACAACTGTAACTACAACAACATTACAATTGTAAAGTGTACTGGCCTTAATCTACAATAGGTTTTGAGAATGGTTTCAGAGGCTGGCAATGAATAATCTTGAATCATGGCTCCTTTAGGAACAGACATTTCACCACGTCTTAGCACTAACGATACCCCGACTCTTTTTAAGAGGGCTGTCACCCCAGACACATTACTTTTATGATCCTGTCATAGCCTCAAAGTTTGTTTTAAGTGTCCCACGATACTTAAAGGAATTAACGTTCCGGTTTTAAGATGTAATTAATATTCACGGTTCGTGACTCCCCGTCCTCCAACGTTCTCACATCGCGTTAATCACCAGAGTTTTGGACATGAAATATGGATTGTGGAGCTTTTATATATAGACCAGAAGAATGCCAGAACTGTCAGAAACATTATTCTCATAGCGTTGCTGCTTACCGACCCCAACATTGGTTACATCGGAACTTTCCATTACTTGCAAAATCTGAAGGAAACACAGCAAACCGTATTATTTATTTCAACAGTCCTGATCGCAGTACAAGCCAATAGTAACTAGATAAATGGCTTCGCTTCGCACACAACTATCATCAGTTAACAATATCATGAAATTGCTACCTGAGACATTAGATGGCCTACACCGACGTCTCCAGTTAAGAATGGTACCAATTATATTGAAAGTGTGGTCTGAAGCTGATTGCTGGTCACCTGCAACCTCTTACCTAGCTGCTACTGGATTGTATTAAATCAGACCTATTAAAATTGGGCCCGCCTCCGTAGCTGAGTAATCATCGTAGAGGACTGCCATGTGGAGGTCCCGGGTTCGATTCACTGTGTTTCCAAAGATTTTTCCTGGGAGGGAAGACTGGTATGGGATGCATTCAGCCTAGTGATCCCAACTGAGGAGCTACGTAGTGCCTCCGTGGTTTATAAAGACTGCAAAACGGCAGGAATAGCGGTGTGCTGAGCAAATGCCCCTCCATACCGCATACATGTGACGCCATAATGCACCGGATGACACGGCGACCGATAGACAATCCCTTCGGCCTTCACAGCCTGGCGTGGAGCTCGTTTAATAATCTACTATAGCCTGGGCATTCGACTCCTGGTGGTGAATGAACACACTGCCAGTGTTTGGGCGGCAAGGGGGGAAGAGGTGTGGCGTAAAGTTCCTGATCAAGTGGCTTTGCACCAATGTCCTGGATTAAAATCCAAATATGTCCACACTGTCTCATGAGGTGAGGCCATGTGCCACATTGTGATGAACTGTCAGTCAGACGGCACGTTAAGATTGGCAGTATCTGGTGCTATTCGACAGAAGTAGGGTATGTGGTGGCAGCACTTTTCGATCGCTCCCTTGACATATTGTCACACAACGCAAACATAACACTACACTGTACACTCATCCATTACATTCACTTACATTCTACAAATACACACACACATCCAAAATGAAAGGAATCGTAATGCACGGAGGAAGGATAATCTTTTCGAAATGTGGTTGAACCCACCCCGCTGGATATCCCAGCCAACAATCCCATACGACAGTTTTTAGCATGAACATTCACCATCAATGGCAGCGGCACTAAGGAAGCCATCGCAGCCAGGTAAGTCCACTATCACAACATTCCGTACCAGATTCAAATGAATGTGTCGTATTTTCACTGCCACTATTTGGCCGGTGAGAGGAAAAGGTGTAAAGTTCGTAATCACTAGCCCTTGCGCCATTGTTTTGGATTAAACACCAAGCATATTTGCTGTGTCTTGCAAGTTTCGAATATTTTTACGGTGCCTAACAATCCACTTCTTTCTCGTTTGTTTTGTTTCATTAGTTGTATAATGGCGACTCCAAATTTTTTTGCCGAATAGTATTTGTGTACCAACATTTAGCTTTTGATTGGATCATTAGATTATTTGATTGGGCGATGTCTGCAAAAATGATTTTTCAACAGATCTTAAGATGTTGTCGAAGAAGAGGCTTCAAAATTCACTATGCAAACACGCTGCTTCGCATGGAGTATCAAAAACAACGGGGCCCTGCTAATGCTCTTTTTCCTGGAAGCGACCCAAAGCGATCGGAAAAATTCCGCCGCCGCAGCCAGCAACTGCCTGCTCCAGCTACTTCGTTCCTTCTCTTCTCTCTTCGTCTGATGGATTTCAGAGCCTGCTCCGCAGCGCTACCCTTTCCAGGAGCTCGCATGGATTTCTCCAGCCGCAAACACGTCCGGAGGACGAGGTCACCTCCTTCCGCAGTTGAGCGCGTTCATCAATCTCTGCTTACACCGACTAACCCTGTCCAGCTACGGCGCCTTCGGAACCAAAACAAGGCCCCTGCGCATTTCCTTCTTACCCCCTTCTCCCCCTTCCCTCCCCCATTAAGTACGTGTTTCCTCGAAGAGCGTGTTTCACTTCAGTACTCTATCTTCATCCTCCCTCGCCTTCCTCAGTCTCTTTATCACTCTTGTAAATTCTCTCTCTTTGGATTATCCGGTCTCACTGACTGTTTCTGTACACGGAGCATCAGAGAAGCGCTAAGTAGTCAAACAGTGACGATATTATGAATTAACTGCAGTAACACTGTTGAAGGGCTCTGAGCAATATGGGAATCAACCTCTGAGGTCATCAGTCCCCTAGAACTTAGAACTACTTAAACCTAACTAACCTAAGGACATCACATACATCCATGCCCGACGAAGGATTCGAACCTGCGGCCGTAGCAGTCGCGCGGTTCAGGACTGAAGCGCCTAGAACCGCTCGGCCACCGCGGCCTGCTAACACTGTTGAACGAAATGATGGAGAACATTAGTAGACTACCATTATCATTCTAGTAGCTACGTATTCAAACCAGCTTTCCAAGACGACCGGCTATCGGCCAAGACAAATACACTGGCGGAAAAAATTCCAACACAAAAAAAAAAAAAAAAAAATAGTTAACGTAGAACAATGAAATTTCAAGGAATACATTTTTATATTTGACATATGTAAGTGATTAGCATTGCAAGATCACATGTTACTGTAAGCGCGAGGTAGGCCATTGAAAATGTTAAATGGTGGTACATTAATAAATTGAATAACCTCTAGAATCTTAAATGCGAGAACGGAAACTGGAAATTTGTACTAAGTCCTATGGGACCAAAGTGCTGAGGTCATCGGTCCCTAAGCTTACACACTACTTAAACTAACTTACACTAAAGACAACACACACACCCATGGCCGAGGGATGACTCTAACCTCCGACAGAGGGAGCCGCGCGAACCGTGACAAGGCGCCTCAGACAATGCGAGAGTGAAAACGAGAGTGTGTTCTGTTGTACAGGTGGCGAATGCCAGTTGCTGTGATGGAGTTCCGTTCGTATAGCATTTGTTCAGTCAATAGCGGGACGGTTAATGCTGTTTGTGGATAATGCTGGAGCTGTCATCCGATGATGTTCCATATGTGCTCGATATGATGTCAGATCTGATGATCGAGTAACCCAAGACAACGTGTCGACACTCTATAGAGGATATTCTGCAACAACAGGGGTATGAGGGCGAGCGTTATCTGGTTGTGAAATTCATAATGGAAGCACAAAGGGTAGAATAACCAGACTGACGTACATATTTTAAGTCAGGGAGGGTGGGGTAACCACGATAGTGCTTTTGCTGTCATCAGATATCACACCCCAGGTGTAGGTCCAGTGTGTGTAGCACTTGTACACGCTGGTTGCACGCCCTCAAGCTGCCTCTTCCTAACCAACGCACGGCCTTCCCTTGCACTGAGGCAGAACCAGCTTTCATCAGAAAACGGACCTCCACCCTGCCCTACAATGAGCTCTCGCTTGAAACCACTGAAGTCGCAAATGGCGTTGGTTTTGGGCCAGTGGAATGCAATCTTTGGGTGTCTGGCTTGTAGCTGTCCTTGAAGTAAACGATTTGTAACAGTCCGTTGTGTCACTGTTGTGCCAACTACTGCTCAAATAACCGAACACAATGGTCTCCCTGTTGGTAGTGCCACGTGGCTGTACCCAGTCCCATCTCCTTGTTACCGTACGTTATTGTGAGCACCGTTGCCAGCAATCATGTAGTGGCTACGTTTGTTAGTCCCAAGTCTTTCTGGGGTATCGGAGAAGGCATATCCTCCCTCTCGTAGCCATATTACACGGCCTCGTTCAAACTCAACTAGGCGTTGATAATGGCGTCTTTGTCGCCTTGAAGGGATTCTTGAGTAACGTCAACCTACCACGTCCAATCTCAAAGGTAAATAACACTCATATCCGTTACAGCGTGTATTTAAATTGAACTTGATTTGTACCCTCAAACTGGCACGAGATCTGAAAGGACACCATCTGTCAGATGTAGAAACAAGCCTACCAAATTTGGTTTATGTCGCTCAACTCCTTGGAGTCACGGTTTCTCTTCCGGCAGTGTATATAAGTATTACTTGAATTAACTTCATTAAAATAAGATAAACGGAATCGATGGGAATGAAATAAATGAACAATAAGTTTTCAGAAATGATGTAAATGAAAACAGTGAGGGCATGCTGGAACGTAATTATGCAGAGAGGATAAGAGGTAATGATAAATAACTTTTATTTCTTTGAGTCGCCCTGTCTTCTGACTGGTTTGGAGCAGCCGCCAAGAACTCCTCTGCTGTACCAATCTCTTCATCTTAGAGTAGCGCATCCTATGTACTCAGTTGATTGCTGGATGTATTCCAACCTCTCTCTTCCTCTACAGTTTTTGTCCTCTACAACTCCTTTTAATACCATGAATGTAATCCTCTGACGTCTTAACAGATATCCATCCTATCATCCTGTCGCTTCTCCCTGTCAGTGTTTTCCACATACTTCTTTGCTCTACGATTCTGAGCGGAACCTTCTCGTTCCTCAGCTTATCAGTCCATTTAATTTTTAACATCTGTCTGTAACACCACATGTCAAATACTTCGATTCTCTCCTGATCCAGTTTTCCTTCAGTCCATGTTCAGTCCATTCCCAGAAATTTTTCCTCAAATTAAGGTCTATATTTGATACTACTAGACTTCTCTTGCCAAGTGCTAGTCTGCTTTTGATGTCTTCCGTGCTCCATCCAACATTGGTTATTTTGCAGCGTAGGTAGCAGCATTCTTTAACTCATCTACTTCGTGACCGTCAACCCTGATGTTAAGTTTCTCGCTGTTCGCATTCCCGCTACGTTTCATTACGTTCTTATTTCGTCGATTTACTCTCAGTACATATTCCGTACTCCTTATACATCTCATTCCATTGAGAAGATCATGTAATTCTTCTTCACTTTCATTCTGGTTACCAATGTCTTCAGCAAATCATATCATTGCTATCTTTTCACCTTGCATTTCATTTCTACTTTTGACTGTTTCTATTATTTCAATCATTGATTCTTCGATGTACAGATTGAACGGTAGTGCCAGGGGCTAGTCCCTGTCTTACACCCTTTTTAACCCAAGCACTTCGTTCCTGAACGTCCACTCTTGTTATTCTCCCTCAGCTCTTGTACATAATGTGTATTACCTGTCTCTCTCTCTCTCTCTCTACATAGGTTATCCCTATTTTTCTCATAATTTCAAATACCTTTCCCCATTTTACGTTGTCGAACGTTTTCCAGGTCGTTAAATTCCGTGGTCTGGCCCTAGACGTGATAATCGGGTACGTCCGACGACCGTGTCACCCTCTGGCAACGGTGACATCGGATGTGGTTGGGAGGGGTATGTGGTCAACACACGTCTCCCTCCCTATCGTTGTAGGATTTCTCGACCTTCGAACCTCTATTAATCGCTCGAGTAGCTCCTCGGTGAGCCTCACAAGGCTGACTGCTCCCTATACTGTTCCTCCTAGCAAGGAAAAATCCCTGGCAGTAGTAGGAATCTAACTCGGGTCGTTTGCATGGCAGTCCACTGTCCTGAGCACTCACTGGCACAGGCTAACATTTTATTTAACTTTAATTCATTTTTATTGATTACAAAATTAGAATGGAACCCAATCAAATATTTACAGAGGCTGTTCACCAGAGGCGAATGATTAACTTAAAAGCTGAGTTTCATAAATTCCAGATCCGACTTTCGATTTATCTTGAGAATGTGTATAGTTCTTCTGAGGTGATTATGGCATCTCCTACGGAAGCAGCGATATTCGTAATCCCAACGATCTGTGTATACCTTCTTTGTAGACTTCGTCTGTCAACTCTTCCCGGGGAAAAAAATCTACAAAGAGAGATCTCATTTTTATCGATACACATTCAGGGTAATTTTAGGTTTAGATGATTCGTCTGTTTACTAGATTTGGCAAGGGCCGCGACATATTGGAAGGAATGTCTTCAGGTAATACGGAATATCGCTTGCTGGCATGTGTAGGAAAAGGTAAGACTATGCGATAGCACAAAATGCCCAATGAAGTGACTGTCTGTGATACCACGCCAATCATTTACAGAACAGCCTTCATGAAAAGTATCTCCACAAAGGCTTGCAGACTTTCGTCGGACTACCGACCTTAGTTAATGTTGTTGTTCAAAACTGGTTGAAATGGCTCTGAGCACTAAACGACTTAACTTCTGAGGTCATCAGTCGCCTATAACTTGTACTACATCTACATCTACATCTACATTGATACTCCGCAAGCCACCCAACGGTGTGTGGCGGAGGGCACTTTACGTGCCACTGTCATTACCTCCCTTTCCTGTTCCAGTCGCGTATGGTTCGCGGGAAGAACGACTGTCTGAAAGCCTCCGTGCGCGCTCTAATCTCTCTAATTTTACATTCGTGATCTCCTCGGGAAGTATAAGTAGGGGGAAGCAATATATTCGATACCTCATCCAGAAACGCACCCTCTCGAAACCTGGCGAGCAAGCTACACCGCGATGCAGAGCGCCTCTCTTGCAGAGTCTGCCACTTGAGTTTATTAAACATCTCCGTAACGCTATCACGGTTACCAAATAACCCAGTGACGAAACGCGCCGCTCTTCTTTGGATCTTCTCTATCTCCTCCGTCAAACCGACCTGGTACGGATCCCACACTGATGAGCAATACTCAAGTATAGGTCGAACGAGTGTTTTGTAAGCCACCTCCTTTGTTGATGGACTACATTTTCTAAGCACTCTCCCAATGAATCTCAACCTGGTACCCGCCTTACCAACAATTAGTTTTATATGATCATTCCACTTCAAATCGTTCCGTACGCATACTCCCAGATATTTTACAGAAGTAACTGCTACCAGTGTTTGTTCCGCTATCATATAATCATACAATAAAGGATCCTTCTTTCTATGTATTCGCAATACATTACATTTGTCTATGTTAAGGGTCAGTTGCCACTCCCTGCACCAAGTGCCTATCCGCTGCAGATCTTCCTGTATTTCGCTACAATTTTCTAATGCAGCAACTTCTCTGTATACTACAGCATCATCCGCGAAAAGCCGCATGGAACTTCCGACACTATCTGCTAAGTCATTTATATATATTGTGAAAAGCAATGGTCCCATAACACTCCCCTGTGGCACGCCAGAGGTTACTTTAACGTCTGTAGACGTCTCTCCATTGATAACAACATGCTGTGTTCTGTTTGCCAAAAACTCCTCAATCCAGCCACACAGCTGGTCTGATATTCCGTAGGCTCTTACTTTGCTTATCAGGCGACAGTGCGGAACTGCATCGAACGCCTTCCGGAAGTCAAGAAAAATAGCATCTACCTGGGAGCCTGTATCTAATATTTTCTGGGTCTCATGAACAAATAAGGCGAGTTGGGTCTCACACGATCGCTGTTTCCGGAATCCGTGTTGATTCCTACATAGTAGATTCTGGGTTTCCAGAAATGACATGATACGCGAGCAAAAAACATGTTCTAAAATTCTACAACAGATCGACGTCAGAGATATAGGTCTATAGTTTTGCGCATCTGCTCGACGACCCTTCTTGAAGACTGGGACTATCTGTGCTCTTTTCCAATCATTTGGAACCCTCCGTTCCTCTAGAGACTTGCGGTACACGGCTGTTAGAAGGGGGGCAAGTTCTTTCGCGTACTCTGTGTAGAATCGAATTGGTATCCCGTCAGGTCCAGTGGACTTTCCTCTATTGAGTGATTCCAGTTGCTTTTCTATTCCTTGGACACTTATTTCGATGTCAGCCATTTTTTCGTTTGTGCGAGGATTTAGAGAAGGAACTGCAGTGCGGTCTTCCTCTGTGAAACAGCTTTGGAAAAAGGTGTTTAGTATTTCAGCTTTACGCGTGTCATCCTCTGTTTCAGTGCCATCATCATCCCATAGTGTCTGGATATGCTGTTTCGAGCCACTTACTGATTTAACGTAAGACCAGAACTTCCTAGGATTTTCTGTCAAGTCGGTACATAGAATTTTACTTTCGAATTCAATGAACGCTTCACGCATAGCCCTCCTTACGCTAACTTTGACATCGTTTAGCTTCTGTTTGTCTGAGAGGTTTTGGCTGCGTTTAAACTTGGAGTGGAGCTCTCTTTGCTTTCGCAGTAGTTTCCTAACTTTGTTGTTGTACCACGGTGGGTTTTTCCCGTCCCTCACAGTTTTACTCGGCACGTACCTGTCTAAAACGCATTTTACGATTGCCTTGAACTTTTTCCATAAACACTCAACATTGTCAGTGTCGGAACAGAAATTTTCGTTTTGATCTGTTAGGTAGTCTGAAATCTGCCTTCTATTACTCTTGCTAAACAGATAAACCTTCCTCCCTTTTTTTATATTCCTATTAACTTCCATATTCAGGGATGCTGCAACGGCCTTATGATCACTGATTCCCTGTTCTGTACATACAGATTCGAAAAGTTCGGGTCTGTTTGTTATCAGTAGGTCCAATATGTTATCTCCACGAGTCGGTTCTCTGTTTAATTGCTCGAGGTAATTTTCGGATAGTGCACTCAGTATAATGTCACTCGATGCTCTGTCCCTACCACCCGTCCTAAACATCTGAGTGTCCCAGTCTATATCTGGTAAATTGAAATCTCCACCTAAGACTGTAACATGCTGAGAAAATTTATGTGAAATGTATTCCAAATTTTCTCTCAGTTGTTCTGCCACTAATGCTGCTGAGTCGGGAGGTCGGTAAAAGGAGCCAATTATTAACCTAGTTCGGTTGTTTAGTGTAACCTCCACCCATAATAATTCACAGGAACTATCCACTTCTACTTCACTACAGGATAAACTACTACTAACAGCGATGAACACTCCACCACCGGTTGCATGCAATCTATCCTTTCTAAACACCGTCTGTACCTTTGTAAAAATTTCGGCAGAATTTATCTCTGGCTTAAGCCAGCTTTCTGTACCTATAACGATTTCAGCTTCGGTGCTTTCTATCAGCGCTTGAAGTTCCGGTACTTTACCAACGCAACTTCGACAGTTGACAATTACAATACCGATTGCTGCTTGGTCCCCGCATGTCCTGACTTTGCCCCGCACCCGTTGAGGCTGTTGCCCTTTCTGTACTTGCCCAAGGCCATCTAACCTAAAAAACCGCCCAGCCCACGCCACACAACCCCTGCTACCCGTGTAGCCGCTTGTTGCGTGTAGTGGACTCCTGACCTATCCAGCGGAACCCGAAACCCTACCACCCTATGGCGCAAGTCGAGGAATCTGCAGCCCACACGGTCGCAGAACCGTCTCAGCCTCTGATTCAGCCTAACTCACCTAAGGAAATCACACACATCCATGCCCAAGGCAGGATTCGAACCTGCGACCGTAGCGGGCACGCGGTTCCAGACTGAAGCACCTAGAATCGCACGGCCACACCGGCGGGCAATAATGTTGTTAATCCCGTCATGAATTAAATTGATTAATGTCTTTGTTCGACGATTTGTTATTAGCAAACGACGGAATTCCAATCATCTGATTTCCTCTCGAAGATGTTGACTATGCGGAAAATGATAAAGATACAGGCCATGCGTACATATTGGCCGTCATATCCTTTAAGTGGAACACAGATTACATGTAGAAATCCTGGCTGTGCGAGTTAAAGGAATGATTTCTACCGACTGAAAAATGTCTTCTATTGGACACTGTTGATTTGCACGTACAGATGAAATACAACTGTTGGGTGCTGCACCAGTCCCACGGATTTTGTGGAAACAAGAGCAACCATTCTTGAATCTTGTACTATATGACTAGGGAACTCACCTGTCGTGTTTGCTACAAGCAGCAGCAAGGCTTCTATCACAAAACTCGTACACACATACCATATCAGTAAACTCAGAATTTGTATGAGGATGAGCTGAAAAGTAGTGCCTTCGTTTTTTTAATTAAAGGTTCTTAATTTTTTTAAATAAAACGAACTTGATTAACATTATACACCTTTGTTTCTCCTGTCTACATTATTATTTCGGAAGATAGCCCGGAGAAGAACATATTTCTCCCAACGAGAGACCAATTTGTTGACGCCGTCGTTGCAGAATGTTTGACTTTGTTGAGGGAGCCACAGACTCACCTCTGCTTGCACCGCTTCATCACTACCAAAGTGAAGTCAGATGAAAATCGGATGGGGCCAAGTCGGGGATGTATGGAGGATGATTTCTGACAGTGAATCCAAGACGTGGGATCGTTCCAGATGTCGCAGAGCTCGTTTCATGCTGAGGAAGAGGGCTTTCTGTCTGGAAGAACTCTTCGAATTCGAGCTTTCGGTTTTCTGGTGGATTACAGTACGTTGTTTCTCACGCACTGACATAGTTACGTTACACACCGCCGTCTTAAACGCTAGAATTCGGAGCCCTCTAGCGACGGAGGTTTGCCACTTGCCTCAGCGAGCGGGAAAGTCGAGCGAGTAGTATATATGGTATGTAACACATTAATCTTCTTGTTGTGTTTCAAGCAGAAACACATATATTTTTAGATGATTCTTCAAAATATATTTTGTATTTATTTTTTGTGTAGAAAAACAGAAGTTAGAACTTTTCAACGTTTACTGAACATATTTAATACAAAAAAGTTTTATAAAATTTTAGATTGAGAAACAAATGTTCGTAATGGTACTTCTAAATAGTTTTTGGTCAAGGGTTTTTGAGTATAAGCGCCTGTTATAGCTTAAATTTTAACTTTTACTATAAACAATAATTATCATGAAATTTAAACATAAACAACGTTACATCCCTCTGAAATGCAAAGATGGTTGAAATATTGGTCTGCTATTGTTTGCCATTTAATTACGATATTTGATTATGAGTAACTATATTTAACTCAATTTTTATGGGTATGGTATTAGTGTACGAAATTATTGCAGTCAATATTTGCATGATCTTGACAGAAGAATCATTGACAACCGTCACACTTTTAGTTAGTCCTTCGATCTTTCTTCGGTTCACACTCTTTGCACCGACCCTTCTTCTGTTCTTTTGCTCCTGGACTCATTGCAGCAATATTTTCCCAACTTACTTTGATTTTGCTAGGAATATTTTTAGTCATTCTTTCGTCTCACATGGTTTTGTTAGCTCATATCAAAGTTCTCTTAGAAATAGCCATCTTTTGTACAATTAGTTTTACTGTAGCTAGGATTAGTGTGTACATACAACACATAAGCATTTATTGCACCAATGTCTAGCATGTTATAGAACAAAGAAACAGGCCATCTTTTAGTATATCTTTTACAGGAATAATTGCTGCCAAGCTTATCTGTTGTGTCAAGTGCTTCTTTGGTTTTGTTGTAATGTAGTATAACTTAGGCTTGTTATGCTCTGCTGAAGACAAGCTACAATCATGGCGCATCGCAGAGAGTAATATCACTTTTTTGGCAATTACGTAACCAGCGTTACATCCCTCTGAAATGCAAAGATGGTTGAAATATTGGTCTGCTATTGTTTGCCATAATTTCCTTCGGAATCTCATTTTTTTTCTTTATGGAAATTACAATTAATGTTAGATTTTTCTTTAGAAGTTCTTTGGCCAGGATGCAATCCGTAAAAAAATTATCTGTGGTAACGTTTCGCTCAGTTTTCTCAATACAAAATTTCTGCCTTGATTTGTTTCTCGCGGACCATTTTCCGGCTTTCCTGTATACACTTCTGCTGCACAAATATATGCTGTTTTCACATGAGATAGCAACCATAATTTAATTCCGTATTTTCCCCTCGGTTTTGAAGGCATCTACTGACGGAAGGGACATCTTCCTCTGAATGGAACCAATTGGTCATCCACTGTGACATTTTCGTAAGGAACGAACATGTTAGGAAATTTTTCCACAAACATTTCAGAAACAGTCGTGATAGCAGCCAGTTTATCATGGCGTCGCCTAGCTGGTCGATCTTCTTTGTTGTCAAACCTGAGAAATCTGCTAATTTTATGGAAACGCTGAAGTGTCATTATTGCACCAAAACCTGGTCGACTATTCATGTGGTTCCATAGGTCTTCAAGACATTCTCCAGGAAATCTGTATACACCAGCCAATATAAGAAGTCCCAAATAAGCCTTCAGTTCCTGATTTGTGATACACATTAATGTGGCATCTTTGGCTTGTGATACTCGGGTCATTTGTGTGTTGGTTTCATTCAAAATCAATGCCAATATTTCTGCAGTTATAAACAGTGAAAATGAGGATACTTCAAATTCGCTGAAGAGTAAACTGGGTAGGTCCTGGAGCAGAGAGAAGAATGTTTCAAGTCCTAAAGAAATGGAAAATAAAGAAAACTAGCTGGGAATTAACCACAAATAATAAGATAAACTGCAAAGAAACACAAGAAAAGTAAATCAGGCATTAGATAAAAAGTAAGATGTATTGCATACAAGGCCCAAGAGATTATGGAAGATGAAGGTTTTCATTTTTCTAGACAATTAGCACATTGCCTTTCCTAACACAAAAATCAGCTTTGGCAGAACCGAGTTTCTAATCCAAGAACACAGTGGTGAGAACCTACCGTGTTACACACTTCTTTACTTTGCAGACCTATAATAATAATGATATAGTCGTAAAATTTAGTTGTATATAATATATTTATTACGCTCACATCGCCTTTGACACGGCTGGAGGATTTGTGGATCACTCTGTACCTTCACACGACTTATAAACATTTCCAACTACATTAGGCTCATTAGACGACTTCCAGCGGATACATTATCAGCATCACTTGAACTATCAACAGAATCTTGAAATTTCTTCATATGACTCATTAAGATGAATTTCTAATTGTTCATCGCTTATAAAAACGACTAGCCACGTTGGCACATTAAATCAGACTGACAGTGTAGCTGTTATACCAATTCTTACAACAATATGAAATACGTCTGAGCCATTGTAGACCATACGACAACAATCGCGTGAACCAATTTAATGTGACGCAGCATGTGAAGGTTGCTGAGTGTGAGCGGTTTGCTCCTGTAACCGAAATTGCATGTAATTTAATGTGACGCAGCATGTGAAGGTTGCTGAGTGTGAGCGGTTTGCTCCTGTAACCGAAATTGCATGTATGAAGATGGTTCAAGAGGAATCGAAACCGGTCGTATGAATAAACATTTTTGCAATCATGACGGATTAGAGGTAACAGTACAATCGCATGCATTATAAACAACTTGTTTGAAGAATTTTGATGAATATCCGCATGGGTCTAGAAGACCCATTACAAAAAGTGTGTCAGAGCTATTTGTCACAAAATGTATTTCGCATTTTGAAACAAAAATTACAGAAGACATAAGTTGTTGCGTACTTGAGGCTAACATAAGGTCCTGTCACAAAATAAATATTATTCGCGGATTTATGATGATTTTAGTAAACGAACCGGGTTAGTTAGACCCATTCACAACAGAGAGGGTCAAACGGGCTGACTTGGAGCAGGAGAGGCACCACACTGCATTTTAATTTCCACTGTCTATTCTTTTACAAATAAATTCATGAAACTTTGTCAACACGACCAGAAAAGATTCTGGATTCAAACTCATTGCAATGTAAGTTCAAAAGTATAACAAAATAAATTTTTTTACATGTGAAATTTCATCATTTTTTTCACCTACTATTGGCTGCATATGTTGCTATAGGTACACTTTTCTTCACATGTATGAGAGATTCTTCGATGAATTTTGCACAGCATGCAAACCATACTTACAGGTGTATGAAACTCTATAATTTATTTAACTCATGAAAAAATGAATGAGCTGTTACATTTTAAACTTCATGTTTAGAAAAAACTCAAATTTTATGGTTGATTATCTCAATTTTAGCACAGTTTTTAATATATTTGGAAAATTCGAGAGTTTGATACACCTGTAACTATGGTTTGTATGCTGTGCAAAATTCATCGAAGAATCTCCCTTATTATGAAGAAAAGTGTACCTATAGCAACGAATGCAGCCAATAGGAAGTGAAAAACTGATGACGTTTCATATGTAAAAAAATATATTTTGTTGTATTTTTGAATTTCCATTGGTATCAGCGTGAATCCTGAACCCTTCCTGATCATGCTGACAAAGGTTTACGAATTTATTTATAAAAGTATATACAGTGGAAATTAAAATGTCCTGTGGTGCCTCTCCTGCTCCAAGTCGGCAAGTTTCACGTCCTACCTCCCTTAACAGATATGGGAAACAGAATATAATATTCAAAGACATTAAATTTCACTGCTCCCTCTTAAATACGTTCCTACCGCTTAAACGATGCGGTAGAAATGGCCAACAAATTGCAATAATTATCACAGTTGAAAAGTTCATTGAACTAAACTCAAGCATAATTTCAAAAATAGAACTTCAAAACAAAAATGTCGATGAATAATCGGAATTTGAATAACAACGCATGAAATGAGACGGTCTCACGTTACATGATATGTTTTATTGGAATTATTCTGTACTGTTGTTGTTGTTGTGATTTTCAGTCCTGAGACTGGTTTGATGCAGCTCTCCATGCTACTCTATCCTGTGCAAGCTTCTTCATCTCCCAGTACCTACTGCAGCCTACATCCTTCTGAATCTGCTTAGCGCATTCATCTCTTGGTCTCCCTCTACGATTTTTACCCTCCACGCTGCCCTCCAATACTAAATTGGTGATCCCTTGATGCCTCAACACATGTCCTACCAACCGATCCCTTCTTTTGGCAAGTTATGCCACAAACTTCTCTTCTCCCCAATCCTATTCAACATTTCCTCATTAGTTATGTGATCTACCCATCTAATCTTCAGCATTCTTCTGTAGCATCACATTTCAAAAGCTTCTATTATCTTCTTGTCCAAACTATTTATCGTCCAAGTTTCGCTTCCATACATGGCTACACTCCATTCAAATACTTTCAGAAATGACTTCCTGACAATTCTATACTCGATGTCATCAAATTTCTCTTCTTCATAAAGGCTTTCCTTGCCATTGACAGTCTACATTTTATATCCTCTTCACTTCGACCATCATCAGTTACTTTGCTCCCCAAATAGCAAAATTCCTTTACTACTTTAAGTGTCTCATTTCCTAATCTAATTCCTTCAGCATCATCCGACTTAATTCGACTACATTCCATTATCCTCGTTTTGCTTCTGTTGATGTTCATCTTATACCCTCCTTTCGAGACACTATCCACTGCATTCAACTGCTCTTCCAAGTCCATTGCTGTCTCTGACAGAATTACAATGTCATCGGCGAACCTCAAAGTTTTTATTTCTTCTCCCTGGATTTTAATACATACTCCGAATTTTTCTTTTGTTTCCTTCACTGCTTGCTCAATATACAGATTGAATAACATCGGGGAGAGACTACAACACTGTCTCACTCCCCTCCCAACCACTGCCACCCTTTCATGTCCCTCGACTCTGATAACTGCCATCTGGTTTCTGTACAAATTTTAAATAGCCTTTCGCTCCCTGTATTTTACCCCTACCACCTTCAGAATTTGAAAGAGCGTATTCCAGTCAATATTGTCAAAAGCTTTCTCTAAGTCTACAAATGCTAGAAACGTAGGTTTGCCTTTCCTTAATCTAGCTTCTAAGATAAGTCGTAGGCTCAGTATTGCCTCACGTGTTCCAACATTTCTACGGAATCCAAACTGATCTTCCCCGAGGTCGGCTTCTACTAGTTTTTCCATTCGTCTGTAACGAATTCGTGTTAGTATTTTGCAGCTGTGGCTTATTAAACTGATTGTTCGGTAATTTTCTCATCTGTCAACACCTGCTTTCTTTGGGATTGGAATTATTATATTCTTCTTGAAGTCTGAGGGTATTTCGCCTGTTTCATACGTCTTGCTCACCAGATGGTAGAGTTTTGTCAGGACTGGCTCTCCCAAGGCTGTCAGTAGTTCTAATGGAATGTTGTCTACTCCCAGGGCCTTGTTTCGACTCAGGTCTTTCAGTGCTCTGTCAAACTCTTCACGCAGTATTATATCTCCCATTCCATCTTCATCTGCTTCCACTTCCATTTCCATAATGTTGTCCTCAAGTACATCGCCCTTGTATAGACCCTCTATATACTCCTTCCACCTTCCTGGTTTCCCTTCTTTGCTTAGAACTGGGGTTCCGTCTGAGCTTTTGATATTCATACAAGTGGTTCTCTTTTCTCTGAAGGTGTCTTCAATTTTCCTGTAGGCTGTATCTATCTTACCCCTTGTGAGATAAGCCTCCACATCCTTACATTTGCTCTCTAGCCAAGCCTGCTTAGCCATTTTGCACTTCCGGTCGATCTCATTTTTGAGACGTTTGTATTCCTTTTTGCCTGCTTCATTTACTGTATTATTTTATTTTCTGCTTTCATCAATTAAATTCAATACTTCTTCTGTTACCCAAGGATTTCTACCTGCCCTCGTCTTTTTACCTACTTGATCCTCTGCTGCCTTCACTACTTCATCCCACACAGCTACCCATTCTTCTTCTACTGTATTTCTTTCCCCCATTCCTGTCAATTGTTCCCTTATGCTCTCCCTGAAACTCTGTACAACCTCTAGTTTAGTCAGTTTATCCAGGTCCCAATTGCTTAAATTCCCACCTTTTTGCAGTTTCTTCAGTTTTAATCTACAGGTCATAACCAATAGATTGTTGACAGAATCCACATCTGCCCCTGGAAAAGTCTTACAATTTAAAACTTGGTTTCTAAATCTCTGTCTTACCATTATATTATCTATCTGATACCTACTGACAGATACTGACATTCTGTACTATCACCTCCTAAAATATTATTATCCGCCCTGAATCATCCTATATAAGGTGTTTCACAATTCTTGTACAGGCTTTTAGTGGTTGCAGGGGAATACATAAATAAAGGATAGACAGAGAACCCACGACCGGAAACGAAGTTTGACGGCCGGATCACTTTCACATCTCTCACTACACGGTATGAACACAGAGGAGACAGCGAATTCCGCTCCGTGTGTTCTTCAGGAGTCCATGGGATGGAAAATGTGTTTTGTTACTCGGTGTCGAATTCCCTTCTACGGCCGAAGGACGTCCTCTGCGAAGACGATAGAGAGGTGTGACCATGAAGTAACCAGGCAACCGTCCTAGTTGCGAACATATCCGTTTCCCGCAACCGTTGTTGTAGCTGGACGGAAATTCTGTGTGGTATCATAATTACGATAGTGGCTGACGACGGCGCCCTTGACTCAGTCTGTTTGGGCACTGTGAAGCGCGACATTCGAGAGTGAGCAATAAGCTACTAAAATAACCCAAATTAATTAAATGTCTTAATCATTGACCATATTAATGGCATTACTCGGAGAAATTCGTATCGTGTACTTTCTTCTCGCAAGTGTTGACTCTGCGGAAAATGATAAAGGAAACGCATACGTAACGTCCGTCGTATTCTTGTAAGTGCCACGCAGAGACATGTATAAAACCTGCTTGTTTGTGGTAAAGGAATGCTTTCTACCGAATGAAGGATGTCTTCTATTTGAAACTCTGTTCATTTGCACTTTCAGATGAAATACAATTGATTCTCACACTGCAGTTACATTCAAAGCAACTGATGCCTTTCTTTTGACATATCTATTAGATATATTAGTAAGTATATCATTCAAGTCCTGAGTCGTTAACATGTGACAGCTGATGACACACATTCAAGAAGATAAAATTCGTCACCTCTAAACTGGATTACAGATGACGGGACGATTGTGTTATCATGCAAATTGTGGTAATATCAGAATTGGCGAGTGTTCTACTTCTTACGGTACATCTACTCGATACATCCCATACTAACTAATCCGTTATGGGGCTTCATCGATAATGGGTTTATTTTTAAATTCTAAATGTACTGAAGAAGCAGGAATGCTCACAGGCATAATAAATTTGTAGGTAAGAGTTACTAAGATACTGAGTGTTTTTATAGTGGACGCCACTCATATAAAGCTTCTGCATATCTTGTCGAAAACTTCCTTACATCTGCTTTAGAAGTCGTAGTCTACAAATACCGAAATAGTGAAATTTTGTGAATAAAAACTGTTGAGTGGTACTTAAGTAAATAAATTAGTGAAATCAAAGTGAAGTAGAAATTAGAATATAAATGAAAAACTTGGTTTAGTTTAGAGAGTTACGTACTGCCAAACAGTGGGCAGAACAGCAGAGCAGAAGAGGCAATGACCGTGAAGTCAGCAAGTTCCACATCAGCGGACGCTGTCGATTCAGCCGCCAGGGCATCGCCCGACCGGCTCACGTGTTTCTCAGTTGTCACATATGAGCAAAGGCCCTCGCCTACATTCCCAGGGCCAATGACCGACGTTAAGAAGATTCTTCGAGAAGCTTTTCAACGTGTTAGAAGAGGCAATGACCGTGAAGTCGTTCACCTCCAGTAAACTGAAGTGAATAAATACGCGAGATGCAGTGAGCCTGACAGACGAAGGAAGAAGAGAAGAGTAGCAGTAGTTTTCAGTCAGTTTCGGTGCTGAAGACTGCCATGCAAGAAGAGACTACATCATGCACAGACGCACCAAGTTCACCGCTGTAATGGAATAGCAAGCAGCAGCCTCGGCGCCAGAAGACAGAAGTTAAAAGGTATTTGAAGTCTGATTTTTACGTACCCGGGTGACTCGTGAGGATGGGAAGGAGACGGCCTCACATCAGCAGTCACCTGTGAGCTAGGATGAAGATCTGACAGCCGAAGACTGGCAAGCGGGAGTCCGTTGTTCGAGCCCGGGACACTGGCCTTCTCCCGCCGCGCCGCTCCGCTGGTCGACGCACAACACACGCGGTCGCTTTGAGAAGAGAAACACTGGGACGCCACATCCAAGGTATCACCATCCAATGCACGACTTCGCTCGCAATAATTAAATGGGCCACCTCGCGCTGCGCCTCTCCAGTCAGCTGAGCGAGACGGCGACACGAGATACACACTGCCACGCGTAATCAGACGCCGCCGCTGACGCAGCAGAAGGCTTCGCAAACGACACAGTTGCCACTCTCAAAGCCAGGACATCGAGTAAGGAAACAGTTGTACAAATCTTCAATAAAAGTTATCTTATGTAAAAATGCTGTTTCATTCTACCTCATACCTGAGCCAAGGAAGAACCCACCCTGCCCATATGTTGTTAAGGAAGAAAAATTAATTTATTTAGTATTTTCACCCTGACATGATGCTTTAGAATTAAATGCCCATTTAGAGAGTTACGTACTGCCAAACAATGGGCAGAACAGCAGAGCAGAAGAGGCAATGACCGTGAAGTCAGCAAGTTCCACATAAGCGGACGCTGTCGATTCAGCCGCCAGGGCATCGCCCGACTGGCGATAATTGACTAGCATCAAAAGAGAAAACCGAGTTACATTTAGTATCAGAAATGTTACAAAACATACACACAGAAAAGTAAGAGATTATATCTCACATTCTGTATTCAAGAATGCGATTGGATGAAATCAGAATGCGTAGAATAGGAAACGTGCCTTCCGCCATACAATTTATGTAGTCGCAGAGTTTAAATGTAGAAGAAGGTAACAGAACTGAGGTTCTCGTGATAGCCATTAATAACTGTGTGCCATCGAGAACCCTGAGTGTGCACCACTTTCGATGTTATTACGCAATGTGACTGATGTAGATTGTCTGACACTAAATTCCAACCCCCTACACGTTTCGCTGTGGTCATGGATAATGCTGTGGGTGCCAGGTTGTTTAAGCCACGTGACTGACCCTGTCGGCCTGCCTCCAATTACCTACGATGGTCAGTTTTCCTTCTTACTGTCACTTCGTCACAACAAAGTAATATTCATAGCCAAACTAACAGAGCATGACATCTATCTCATCAGTTGCCTAGACGATAATTTCAGAGCAAACTGCAAATAACCCTGATATTAGGATAATTAAGAATAAAGTAATGGAATGACTCAAACTGGGTTCGTTCTGTGCCTACCTACATTCGACTTGCGATAGCCTTTGGCGTATCACGCACTGCGTGGGAATGCACTTTTGGCCTTCCGACGTACGCCCTCGAATTGAGTGTGGCGAAAACAGCCGGACGGGCTGCAGTACTAACACTTCAGATAGAACAAATGACTGAAAAAGAAGCCACAACCTCAAATTCTGCAGGATGCATGCGTGCCCCTTATTCAGCGACCGTTGATTTCATTTCACGTGTGGAAGTACCTTCCTCTCTTCTCCCCCTCATTTCCACGCACACTCTAATATGCGCAATTCCACACATACACACACACACACACACACACACACACACACACACACATACACACAAACACACTGGTAGACGAGCATATATTCAACAGTATCTGTTTGGCTGTCATTCAAATTCCGGAAATGGGACTCCGTTCCACGATATTCCTGCATCGGATTTTCGTCTTGGGGAAATGCAGCTGAAGTATTTCGGTTCTTTTGGGTAAGCAGCCAACAAAAAAGGTCAGTCAATTCGTTATCTGAATACGTTAATTTTGTCTGCATCGTCTCTCTGGCCAATAACTTCACGTAAATCCGTATTCTAAATTAAAGTTACAATATTACTCCCCTAATACATACAGACTTCCCTGGTCTCGTCTTTCCAGCTGGGCAACTGTGCTCTTTATTCACGTGAAGTGTTGAGTGCTATTGACAAGGGTTTTCAGATCGATTCCGTATTTCTGGATTTCTGGAAGACTTTTAACACTGTACCACACAAGCGGCTCATAGTGAAAATACGTGCTTATGGAATATCGTCTCAGTTATGTGACTGGATCTGTGATCAAAAGTTGGTAGTAAAATCACGGAAAGTCATCGAGTAAAACATAAGTGATTTCTGGCGTTCCCCAAGGCAGTGTTATTGGCCCTTTGCTATTCCTCATCTATATAAACGATTTGGGAGACAATCTGAGCAGCCGTATGCGGTTGTTTGCAGATAGCACTGTCATTTATCAACTAATAAAGTCATCAGAAGATTAAAACAAACTGAAAAACAATTTATAAGAAATATCTGAATGGTACGAAAAGTGGCAGTTGACCTTAAATAACGAAAAGTGTGAGGTCATCCACATGAGTACTAAAAGGAACTCTTTAAACTTCGGTTACACGATAAATCAGTCTAATCTAAAAGCTGTAAATTCAACTAAATACCTAGGTATTACAATTACTAACAACTTAAATTGGAAGGAACACATAGAAAATGTTCTGGAGATGGCAAACCAGAGACGGCGTTTTATTGGCAGGAGACTTAGAAAATGTAACAGACCTACTAAGGAGACTGCCTACACTACGCTTGTCCGTCGTCATTTAGAATACTGCTGCGCGGTGTGGGATCCTTACCAGATAGTACTGACGGAGTACATTGAAAAAGTTCAAAGAGAGGCAGCACGTTTTGTATTATAGCGCAATATGGGAGAGAGTGTCACAGAAATGATACAGTGTTTGGGATGCACATCATTCAAAGACCGGCGTTTTTCGTTGCGACGGAATCTTCTCACGAAACTCCAATCACCAAATTTCTCCTCCGAATGCGAAAATATTTTGTTGACACCGACCTACATAGGGAGGAACGATCACCAAGATAAAATAAGGGAAATCAGAGCTCGGGTGGTTCGATGAACCCTCTGCCAGGCACCTAAATGTGATTTGCAGAGTGTCCATGTAAATGTAGATGTAGAGACAGCCGTTCCACGACGAGTGCCATCCTCATCATTTATACCAGAAACCGAAAATCATGAATGGGACTTGTCGAAACGTCACGGTTTCTCAGCACATATAGCCGGCTGGAAACCCTAGAGCAGTCGTCACTTCGTTACTTATATTACTTAGCCGTCCTGTGGACAACGCTAAAGATAATGGTGCAACTACGACGGGTATTCGGAAAGTAGGATACGACCGGCCACGTAATGGAAACCACAGAGAAAATCAAAAATGTTTTATTTACAATAGTTACGTACGTCTTACAGGTACTTCATTACATCGTCGCCTCGCCGATTTAGATACTTGTCGTAGTGTTGTACCAACTTTCAAATACTCTCATCCTACAAGGCAGCCGCCCGTGCTTTCCGCGAAGTCACTACTCTCGTCTGCATCTCGATATCTGTGCCAAATTGCTATTTTTATGGCCAGAGGTTCATGTGAGCAAAGATGAAACTCAGGAAGAGCCTATTAAGGGCTTTGTTATGGCTGATGAAACATTTCCCATCGAAAACGCTCCATGAGCACCTTCATTGCTCCAGCAGATAGCGGTCGAGAATCGTTATGAAGAAAGGAACGCGTGACAACTATTTTATGTGGGCTGCATGGTATCAGGCGAAGTCTCTCACCAGGCCATCATTCTTGGCGGGAGTCACTATTTTTCTAGCCATTTTTACGTGCTCACTGTTCACTCAGAATTGAGAAGAGCGCCCTGCCGCGATCCATGGACGTACTAAAGACACTATCGAACACATCCCTTCAAAACTTCATTTCGTGACCGAATGAAACTTAATCTCCGAATAGCCATAGTATCGTGATTCTGAGCCATATTTAAATTATTTAGTCGCACGTCCTTATAGATACCTCCACGTATTTGAACTTGAGGAATTAAACTGAAAAAATACGCTTTAAATGTGAATGGTTCAAATGGTTCAAATGGCTCTGAGCATTATAGAACTTAGCATATGAGGTCATCAGTCCCTAGAATTTAGATCTACTAAATCCTAACTAACCTAAGGACGTCACACACATCCATGCCAGAGGCAGGTTTCGAACCTGCGACCTAAGCGGTCGCCCGGTTCCAGAGTGAAGCGCCTCTAACAGCTCGGCCACACCGGAATGTTAATGCAAATGTGATTTTATATTAACTTGCAATTTTAACTGATATCGGAAAAAAACAATTCCCCTTTTATAATTTATTCCAAAATACGTTTAAACCATTGCTTTTTCTTAGCAAATAATTGTTTTTCTTTATCGAGCTTTGTGTGCACGACTACTGAGTGTATTTCCCACTGTACATTTACGTGAGCATTTAACAGATAAGCCGCCACAGGCACCATGTCCACGAGCTAAACAAACCTCAGTTAATCGATAAGCACAATACGCAGTGACCAAGCGCTTATTAGCCGCTGTAAAGAGACACTGCGAAGCGACGGCGAAACATTTTAGGCGTACTTTCACGTAAGGTTTTTTAAAGTGGAAGTGTTGAAAGAGACGTATCCTATTTAAGCGGCATATGACCATCGACTAGAGCACCATCTTTCACCGTAACGAAGAGCGCAATAAAAACATGCGTTTCACTTCTTTCTTCACAGTCCATCTCGTCATTCTTACAGCTTAGGACACAAAAGCGCTTAAATACGACTGCATAATACTGTAACATAATCTGTAAAGATGTTATGCAAGGCCAAATTTAATACATTAGTATTGAACAACGTACAATACAGGTGTTTGACTAACGTATGGAAACTCCATAAACATAACACATTATCATGCCCAGTATGCTGTATGACAACCACCGGCATTCGAAACAGTTTCCAGTCGTCTCGGAATTGATAAATACAGGTCCGGTACATTTCAATGGAATTTTGTATCATTATTACCGCAAAAATAATGCAAGTTCGGGTAACGAGGTTGGAGGTGAATAGCAATCATACAAGTAGACGCAAAGGGTTCAAGAATATTGAAATATGGCGACGGTTGTGGTCAGGAGGGATGAGACATATTTTCATGCTTACAGAAATGCTAAATCCTGGACGATGCGAACAGTATGAACAGGGCCATTGGAGAACAAAAACCCATCGTGAGATGGACCATACCACCAAAACTGTCAACTACCTCTACAAGCAGAAAAAATTAAATTCATGCAGATGAGTAGGCAAAACAAACCCATAATGTTGCAATACAGAGTTAGTAACGTGCTACTTGATACAGTCACGTCGGTTAAGTATTTAGACGTAAAGTTGCAAAGAAAAATGAAGTAGAATGAGCATGTAGGGACAGCAGGGAAGGCAAGTGGTCGACTGCGGTTTATCGGGAGAATTTTAGGAAAGTGTCGTTTGTAGCAAAAGAGATCTCATTATTAGTGCGTCCCATTGTTAAATACTATTCGAGAGTTTGGGATCCGCACCAGGTCGCATTAAGGAAGACATCAAAGCAATTCAGAGGTATGCTGCTAGATTTGTTACCTATGGGTTCTAACAACAAGTGGTTCCAATGGCTCTGAGCTCTATGGGACTTAACATCGGAGGTCATCAGTCCTCTAGAACTTAGATCTACTTAAACCTAACTAATCTAAGATCATCACATACATCCATGCCCGAGGCAGGATTCGAACCTGCCACCGTAGCGGTCGCGCGGTTCCAGACTGAAGCGCCTAGAACCGCTCGGCCACTCCGGCCGGGGTTCGAGCAACACGCAAGAACTACGGAGGTGCCTCAGGAACTCAAATGGGAATCACTGGATGAGGAGGTGAAGTTCTTTTCGAGGAGCACTAGTGAGAAAATTTAGTGGAACCCTCATTTGAGGCTGACTACAGAATGATTCTTCTGTCACAAACGTACATTCCGTTTAAGGACTATGGAGATAAGATCAGAGAGATTGCGGCTCGTACAAAGGAATATAGAGAGTCGTTTATTCGTCGCTCCAGTTGCAATTGGAACAGAAAAGAAAATGACTAGTAGTGATGTCGGGTACCCTACTCCTCGCACGGTACCGTGGCTTGCGGAGTATGTGTGTAAGTGTAGACGAAAGGGTCACATATTCCTTGGCAGTAAGGATACCCTGCAGAGTAGCCATGGGGCTCACGGAATTCCACGACATGGCTGCCCGAATTACCAAATCTCCACTGAACCCCCGCCATGTCTCACTCTTGGGACCTAGCAGGCTGTATCGTAGGCTCAGGACGAGGTAGACCTCATGAAAACTTGGCCAGAGATTGAAAACAGAGTGAAACAAGACTCATTCGACCAAATAACTTTCTTGCATTGCTCCACAGTCAAGGGTTTACGGCCTCGGCGTTAAGTTTCTGTGTTGTGGTCATCTGCATTACTGTTGAGTGTTTTTGGGACTGTAACAGATCATGCAATACCGCGCTTATGGAGCTCCTTCGTGTTGCTTTGTTACTGATAGGGTTTGTGAGTGCGACATCCATTTCTGCTGTGTGACTTTTGCAGTTATTGTCCTCTTAATTTTCGTCACAATCCTCTTCAGTAATAGTTCAGCACTGTCATTCAACACACACCTTCGCGTTGTCACTTAATGAGTATTTCTCTGCTATCTCTCAGTGGGTTTTTAAGCCTTCGGTACCAAACACTTCGACTACCCTGGTTACACCCACGATACTACCAATTTGCCCACATTGAAATTCACTTAGCTACGGCATAATGCACTCACAACAACAACAACAACAACAAAAACACTGTTTTGATCGCGGCTGAGACTTGCAATGTTTTGAGGACATTGTGCAGGTGCTGTTGGCGGTCAAAAAGAGCAGCGCAGGCCTGGCTAACATCTACATTTATGCTCAAGCATTCGTGTATCTCGGTGTTTCAAAATTTTTGTCGAGTCACTGTACTTTAACTTCGTGTGTGTGTGGACTACACCTTTGGTGATTATCGCATGAGCTTCGTTATCATGAGTTCTCGACAGGATGCTAAAATTTCCAATCAGAAGCAAGAGGCGGTATGAAATATACAACTACGTAATATGATGTTGACACATTAAATGTAGGCCGGGTAAATTGCGGCCTCTCCAGATTACTTTTGTACAAATAATCACATCAGGCCTAATTTCATAACGTTTGGTTTCCGTATATTGAATTACAGAATATAAAATTAATATCGGATTATATGTAATTCACTTCATTTCGAATGTGTATTCAACTACATCAGATGAATTCTATTTCGAGTAATGGTAACCTCACCGGACCAATTGTTAGTGCTGTAGCGCAGGATTTGGTTGGAACGGGATTTGGACTGGGAGTTGTGGAGACATGGGCTTATTTTACCAAAAAAACGCTTATTAAGAAATTTAAGTAGTACCTTCCACAACAGATTATAAGAACAGAATAATAAATAATACTGACAACCAACGATGGACTCTGCAGGTGGGCACTTTCGTGCCTGCATCTCGATGCTCTGTTGCCTGCTGTATTTATGGCACTCTGGATGGATTATGCCACTTATCTAACGGTTAATCGGTTATGTTTGGCCCATTGTTGTCCATGGTGGATCAGTGGCATACAGTGCCAAGGAATGAATTTGCTAATACTAGGCCTGTTAATACACTGATTGTAAATAGAAAAATAAATGGCACGCTTGAGGAATCGTTGACCCGTACTTCCCGCTTACCTGACGCTTACAGGAAATGTTCCGTCCTGTCCACCGTGCAACTTTAATGTCACGATTCACCTCCTGAGACCTGTTCGGACAGAATTTACTTTCAGTTTTTAATACAGTAGTTACACAGTGTAGCACAATGTCAAAAAAAAAAAAAAAAAAAAAAAAAAAAAAAGGATAACTCACGTTTATCGCACACGTCGATTGACAGCATGACAATATTTTGCGGCAGCAATGTCTGTATTATCACTGTTTTCTGTACTGCCTTTGCCTTCCAACATCGTGTGCACTTGGGCGGTAAACGTTTGAACTTTTGAACTATCGCTGCCGCTGTATGCCCAACAGACCAGCTACGTAAGCGCTTTGCATTGTTTCTCGTTTTCGAAACTGACGTAGCTCTCGCATTCAGTCGGCACTAGATTTTTTACGATCTTGAGATTTTCTGTATTTGTTTCAAGAGTCCAGTCCTCCTAACTGTGTTTTTTACACTTCCGAGCACATGTACGAGTCATATGAGACGACATCTTTCATTATTCTGTAATATTCCAATTAATACTGATTTCCACTTATATTCCGGGAATATGAGAACTTTTAACATAGCAGCGAGTCAGCAATCGTGAATAATTTAATGATTATAAAGAATCCGCCTCGATTGCAAATAGAAACCGGATGTTGACCTAAGTTTCGGCAACGATAACCACTCCTTCATCGGAACACACTATAACTATAAACTGCCTAAGAGGCGTGGTCCAGCATCAATACAGAACGCCCAAAAGGGCAAAAGACTGGCATAAAATTTGAAATAAACGGTACGTGTGTAACATGTCAATAGCTGAACTTAGCTCAAATGTCAGAAGTGTGCTTCCTCACCCCAGCCAAAGTTCGGTGGGCCGCAGGCTCTCAGGTAAACTGAGGGAATACTTTTATTGTCTCTCTTACAGTCCAAGTAGTTTGTGGTAAGCTCTTCATATCGAAACCATAATCAGTGTCCTGGCGAAACCCCGTTTCTACCCTACAACGCGTTTTTATAAGTTCACAACAAGATAATTCGTAATAATCACGCGCATGCGCCTCTCGTGGTACTGTCACGTCAGACACTGAAACGTCCCCTTTGTTCTGTTGGTCATAGTATATGGACAATATGTGAGAAGTAGGGACTGTTAGTGTTTGCACGTGTGTTGATAAGTCAGCAAAGGACTGGATAACAGCATTGTTGGTTCTAAGGACAGTTCCGAAAACTTTGTGAGTGCACAAGTGGTGGTTTATGGACTTGCTATATTGTCCGCAAGACTCTTCAGTGGTGATTGTGCACCTGCACAGTCACAACAGATGGCTGCTGGCCATCTCTTCAAGGACTACAATGGGTCTACATCTTTGATGATCCATCAATACCATTATTTCTACAAGGACTGCAGTGGGTCTGCACCTCTGGTGGCCCACCAATACCACAATCTCTACCAGAACTTACAGTGGGTCTGCTCTGTGATGACCTACCTACCAATACCCTTCAAAACTTCGATTGACTCTGCTGTGGGTTTGCTCTGTTGTGGCCCATTACCTGTCAGCATGTCAAGAGTCAGCACTGTCTTTCCATTGGAAGGACAACACTACTTCTTCAAGACTGCATGGAAATCCACTACTTCCGTGTGCATTCTTTTACTGCTCAGACTTTGAGAAAAACACTGCTATTTTACAGTGATGAACGATCAGGACTGACTTTATGGTCTGTGAGAAAATTTTAGCTTTTTACCAACACTGTATCAATAAGTGTGTGCATTTGATTTCTTTGTTATTCTAATTACGAAAATTTTTTTCAAATCTGTATTGGCCACTGCCCAATCCAATTTGTAAAAATTTTTGTGGGGAGCATGGGGGCTATGTAAGTAGGCTGTTTAGGTTTTTTTATTGGTAACGCCACCTCTGTATGAAAATCACTGGCTGTGCTGTGTGCAGTCTGTGGCTGCTTTGCATTGTTGTAATACTCGCCATTGTAGTGTTAGGCAGCTGGCTGTGAACAGCGCGTAGCGTTGCGCAGTTGGAGGTGAGCCGCCAGCAGTGGTGGATGTGGGCAGAGAGATGGCGGAGGTTTGTAATTTGTCATGAACTGCTATATTTATATATGATGATATCAAGGTAAATACATTGTTCGTTCTCTATTAATATCTTTCATTTGCTAACTATCCCTATCAGTAGTTAGTGCCTTCAGTAGTTTGAATCTTTCATTTAGCTGGCAGTAGTGGCGCTCCTGTCTTGCAGTAGCTTGAGCAGCGAAGATTTTTGTGAGGTAAGTGATTTGTGAAAGGTATAGTTTAATGTTAGTCAGGGCCATTCTTTTGTAGGGAATTTTGAAAGTCAGATTGCGTTGCGCTAACAAAATATTGTGTGTCAGTTTAAGCACAGTCTTGTATAATTGTTCAAAGGGGACGTTTCATAACACTACAATGGCGAGTATTACAACAATGCAAAGCAGCCACAGACTGCACACAGCACAGCCAGTGATTTTCATACAGAGGTGGCGTTACCAATAAAAAAACCTAAACAGCCTACTTACAACACAAAACAAATACCGCGCAGTAAGAAGGTTAAAAACGATCTATGCATTGTGGACTCAACCCTTCCTTACGCATGATTTGTCCAGTAGTACTAAAATGGAAGGGATTACATAAATGTCAGGAAGAGACAGGAATATAGCAACATAAATCACTTACGAATGAAACAAGGAGTGCAGGGACTCCAAGGAGAAATGGCTGCAGGAAAGCAGAAGAAGGAATGATTGTCGGAAGATTAGGCCCAGCTTATACGAGTAGAAAAGTCAAAACATCCATCGGTGTAATCAAAAGCAAAGCTGGCAACATTAAGAGTGTAATGGGAATTACACTGATAAAGACGGAGAGCGAAGACAGCGTGGTAGACGAGAAATTGGAATCGATATCGAAGACACACGGGGTCCAGTATTAGATGCACAGTTTAAAAGAGCTTTGGAAAACTTAAGACCAAATGTGACAGAAAGAATACACCACATTCCATCGGAATTTCGAAAATCTTTGCGGGATTGGGAAACCAGACGACTCTTCAGACAGGTGCGTAGAATATATGAGACTGGTGATATGCCATCAGACTTCCTGAAAGTTCGAAAGCTTAAGCATCCAAGCTGCTGACAAGAGTAATATACAGAAGAGTGGAAAAGAAAACTTAAGATCTGTTAGATGAAGATCGGTTTGGCTTCAAGAAAGGTAAAGGCACCAGGGAAGCAGTTCTGACGTTGTAGGTGATAACGGAAGCAACACTGAAGGAAAATCAGGACACTTTCATTGGATCTGTCCACCTAGAAAAAGCGTTCGACAACTAAAATGCTGAGAGAAAAAGGGGTCCAAAGTGGAATTAAAATTACGGGTGAAAGGACATCTGTGATAATATTCGCTAAATGACATTGCTTTCCGCAGAGAAAGTGAAGAAGTGTTACAGGATCTGCTAGATGGAATGAAAAGCTTCATGTACACAGAATATGAATTGAGAGTAAACTGAAGAAACACGGAAGAATTGAGAAGCAGCAGATATGACAATAGCTAGAAATTTAACATCAAAGTTGGTGAACACAATGTTAACGAAGCAATTTTGCTACGGTCTAAGCATGGAGGACATAGAAAGCAGTCTAGCACAGTCGAAGACGGCATTCCTGGCCAAAAGAAGTCTACTGGTACCAAACATAGGCCGTATTTTGGGGTATCAATTTCTGAGAATGTACGTTTAGAACACAGTATACAGTGAATCGTGAACTGTGAGAAAACCAGGAGAGAACAGAAGTATTTAAGATGTGGTGCAACAGCAGAATACTGAATATTAGGTGGGGTAATAAGGTTGGGAATAAGTTGGTTTTTTGTAAAACCGGCGTACAGAGAAACATATGGAAAACAGAGACAAGAAGAAGTAGAAACTTGGTAGGACATGTGTTAAGACATCGGGAATAGCTTCCTTGATAATGGAGGGAGATGTAGAGGAGGATAGACATTGGAATACATTCAGCAGATAACTGATTATTAAGATCGTAAGACTCAAGTGTTACTTTCAGCTGATGATGTTGGCACAGCGGGAATTCGTGGCGGGACGCTTCAGCCAGTCACAAGACTGATGAATCAAAAAAAAAAAAAAAAAAAAAAAAAAAAAATGTTTTCGTAGTTACGAGCGATTCAGATTCAACGGGATTTTGTCGTTCTCTCGCAAAAGATAAACCGACTGACAGTAACGAGCATGTAGACGTTTTCACGCAAAACGCTTTGAGAATACAATGTGAGTGTTTTAATCATTACTCAAACGTGCTAATTTCCCCTCCAATCATTTTTGTACTCCGTGGGAGACTCGCTTTGCGCCGCCGGTACGAGGGTGGAACAGGTGTCAGAGCAACAGAAGGGACCTGCGGTGTCAGCCGGAGCGCCTGGTCTGTGTGATAGATGGGCGCGTCGGCCAAAATCTACTTTACTCGCCAAACACGGCGCCCGCCGTTTGCGCCTCTCCTTACGGCGATAAATACAGGTGTTACTTTGGAGGACAACAGCTGCCGTCGGCGCTGCCTCGGCGCCCACGCGCAAACAGGACGGCGATCCCAGCCGTGTAGCGCCGCGCAGCGCCGCTGTATGGCCTCCATGTCGGCAGTGCTGGGTCCCAGATCCGCTCCTGCATAGCACTGTCAACAGTAATCAATCTTTGAGCCGCAGTTCCGGCGGCGCCGTGGGCGATATTAAACTGTGTGCAGCCTGCGCTCCACGGCACAGTTCCTCGGAGGTCTGCACGCAATAAAGCCTGGAGGGCAGGTGCTCTTAGCAAGAAATTATCTAACGTTCACCGTCCTTAAAACAGCAATCAGCCTCCTAAAAATCTCTTCGTCACACATAACATTCACACACATATCTCTTTACCACATAGCCACTGGAAAATTGGTTATTTTCGGTATGTGGTGTAACAAAATAACTTCCTCACTATCCTGATCCATTCGTTGGTTGTACGGTCGCCCTCCTATACCAACACAAATTTTCATCACTTCAATCGTAGCCATTATTCAAGAGAGAGAAGGCGCTTGAGATAAGACCTATTCTGGGGCGTCGATTGGATTCTGTGGCTGCATTCATTACGCGAATTGACTCTAGACAAATTACATTGACTTTTCACCTATTAAAAGGAATTAATAATTTATAATATAAAATAGGTAACACGTTACGTATTATACGAGTATGTAATTGTAATCTGATTTCGGATTTTGCTCAATCTTCAGGGGTCATGTGAATGTTGCAACTGCATATGTAATGAAGCAGATATAATAACGTTCTACTTGTACTACTTTTATATATAAAAACTGTTTGCGAGATACTTTATATTTTTTGAAATTTTAAGGGACAGTCAAATGAAACAGAGACAGATGGGAGAAGGTAATCTCTTTATTACTTCAAAAGTAATCGTTATAGCTATCAATACCACTGTCTCACTGTGAGACAAGACAGTCAGTGACATCATGAGAATGTTTGCTACTGCCTACGGGACCATGACTGCTCCAGACGTGGACCTCTTCGTCCGATACAAATCAATGGCCACTAATGTCTTTCTTCAGCTCTCTAAACATATGGAACTCGCATGGGGAGAGATCAGGCTTGTATGCAGTAAGTGTAAGGGCTTCCCAGCGAAACGGCACAGTCGGAACAACAGGCACGCCAGCTACGGGAAAGTCAATATGACCTTTCTCATGGACTGCAAGGGCCGGCCGCTCATTGGCTTTCTGGAACAGGACGCCAGAATTAACGCAAAACGCTACATGGACACTTGGCAAAAACTAAAGCGGGCCATCAAGTCTAATTGCCAGGAATGTTGACAGACCACATCATTCTTTTGTAGGATAATTCCCGCCCATTTGTTGCCCATGTTGTTTGGATTACAGCAGACTTGGCGAAAATGCATATCTAGTCATGTAGGCAAGATCAGTTATTAGTCTCAGATGTTATTATTTTTAAGTGTAACAATTCGTCATAAACCCTCTGTATCAGTGTCACAATTATCTGTGTAAGTCACATGAAGTTAGGTCATTGGTTGAAACATTCACCTGTGAACTGAAAAATAAATAACATGCTGAAAATCGATGTGTGATTAAATAAATAAAAGGAACGGTTTTGCTGCTAATTATTATCATCACGAACCAACGCCTGGAAATTCAGTTATTAATATTCATTTAAGCCCCAACTTCCGGTCTTGGGAGCAATAGTTAATCACCGAAAAATACTTCTGATTTTACAACGGTTCACCGATGATGTAAATTCGTTGTTGATAATCCTGTCGTCCACTAATAAGACTGAAGGGCTGCAAATGTTGATTACGAAGCAATTTATATAGAACGTGGTCCTATCACATTTCCCTTGGACATTCATAAACTGTATGAAAACCGATAAATGGGAGAGACACAATAAACTCAAGTATGACCTGTGCTTTGTTTCGTCATTACGAGAACATTACCGAAATGTTTCGAATGTTTCGAATGTGAAATTTTCATGCAAGGCTTCACTAACTTCATAGAACGCACGAAAACACAAATCCTTCCGACTTAGATCCCGTGTAGCGATTAAAACGCTGTATCGCTAGTGGCCGGTTATCGTGTGCTAATGACTTCAGCACAGTGTAGATATTCCACTAAAATTATGCCATTTCTCATCTAATGGGAGCCAAAATCGCTCTAAAATCACTCCGTTTCTCTACGAATACGCGCCGGTACGCAAGTGCTCTCTCCACCTTAACTACATACCAATGCCGTGTGCTGAAGCGATGGTCGGTCGTGCTACGATCAACACAGAGAAGGGACGCAGCTGTCTGATTTCGACTGCGCATGCTCTGATATGACACGTCATTCCTTCCAGTCCTCCGAGTGCACGTAGCTCAACGCACCACGTCAATAGTTTTCTACAAAACTGTTACACTGGTTCGACAGCTACCTCAAAAACAGAAGTCAACAAGTCATTTGTGGGGCGGAAAAGTCATCATGGAAAAACGTGCGCTCTGGAGTTCCCCAAGGCTCCGTCCTTGGTCCAATACTCTTCTCACTGTACATTAATGGTATTTCTTCAGTGATTCACTCCTGCAACTACCATCTATATGCCGACGACATCCAACTGTACGTAAGTGCAAGCCCCAAGAACATTGCTGACGCAGTAGCGAGTATGAACGCAGATCTTTGCTCTGTTTCTCGATGGGCACAGAACCTAGATCTGAAACTAAACCCCAAGAAATCCCAGGTCATACTTATATCTCATCCCAAGTTAATCAGTCGGTACTTTCGCGAAACAGTCCCTCAAATACTCCTCAATGATACCCAACTACCATACCAAAAAACAGTAAAAGACCTTGGAATAATCTTGGATGAACACCTAAACTGGGAAGAACAAACAGTCACAGCTTGCCGGAAATCGCTCTACCCCCTACATGCAATTCAAAAGTTTAGAAAAATATTTCCAACCCATGTTAAACAAAAATTAGTCCAAACACTAGTCTTGCCTAATCTTTACTACTGTGATGTAGTTCAACACGGCACAAATAGTGAAAATTCGAGATGCCTCGAGCTAGTGATGAATGCTTGCGTTAGATACGTATGCAACATACGGTTGTATGATCATATTAGTCCTTCATACCCCCAGCTAGGTTGGATACGCCCACATAAGGCACGCGATCTCCACACGATGTGCTTACTTCATCGATTTCTTAGCCACTGGTGCCCCCAATACTTATCTTCTCACATTAAATACCTATCATCATTCCACAACCCCAATACCAGATCGGATACGTCTAGCATCTTGGCTGTACCTTTACATAACACAAAATCTTTCTCCGTGTCATTCTCCATCTCAGTCACAAGACTTTGGAACGCGCTCGCCTGTGATCTGCGTCTTATCCAGAACCACTCAACATTCAAGAGGGAACTCAAGACTTACATATTAGGGACGGTATAGCCACCATTGTTGTGCCCCTCTCATCTCGTTCTTTCTCCTCTCCATCATAGCTTCGAATTTTACCACTCTATTTCTCTTCCTCTAACCTATCTACCTCTTCTATATCTCTTTCACCCCATTCTATCGACCGAGCGAGGTGGCGCAGTGGTTAGACACTGGACTCGCATTCGGGAGGACGACGGTTCAATCCCGCGTCCGGCCATCCTGATTTAGGTTTTCCGTGATTTCCCTAAATCGCTCCAGGCAAATGCCGGGATGGTTCCTTTCAAAGGGCACGGCCGACTTCCTTCCCCGTCCTTCCCTAATCCGATGAGACCGATGACCTCGCTGTCTGGTCTCCTTCCCCAAACCAACCAACCAACCAACCATTCTATCGTCTTATGACTCTGCTTGATGAGAATAACTCACAATCTGGAAGAATATAACGAGAAAATTCCCAACTAGCAATAGGACTGACATTCATAAAAGAAAAATATGTTTACTTTCATTTACATAGTCACTACTATTATTATTATTCTTGATTGTTATAATTATTTTTTGATTGTTATAATTATCATTGTACTACGTTTATAATCTCTATTTTTTTCTTTAACACAAATACTGTATAACATGTTGTATGTCCTTAATGTTCTGTAGAAACTGAAATTTGTTGAATCTGAATATGCCTGGTTAGGTGTAAGAGAGGGCCTGAAGGCCCTAATCTTGCCAGGTAAAATAAATGCATAAATAAATAAATAAAATAAAGTGTTGTGCAAGCGTAGAGTTTGAGGGATTGACTGATTGGCCCCATATCAGTATAACAGCTGAACCTGGGTTCGATTCCAGATTTATTTATTTATTTCCATTCTCTTTCATTCCTCGCAATATTAAACAATTAATTATATAATTTTATTTTTGTAGGGATCCATAGCGTCAGTGTGTTCTGAGAAAAAGCTGAGCCTATACTAAACCTTGGCAACTTTCTGTATGCGTCGACTTATGGATGTAACCATGTACTCTACTGCATTGCTTTTGTGCCACATAGTACAGAAACATGATTGGCTAGTTGTATTGATAATAAACAGACTGCAGCGAACTAGCACCAAGTTTTCTTCCACAAAATTTATTAAAAAATTTAAATATCTTCAAACATTTCATTATATATATGATAATTTTTACATTCGATTTAGTTACGATTACTGCCCTTTCAAGTCGAAAACCAATAGATGATCGTTAGAAACGGAGTGTACGGTCACGCTTAATACGAATTTTTTCACAGCACATAGCACAGCCATGAATTTATTTCAAAGAAAGGTGGAATTTTTGAATTTCGCTCCATTAATTTTATTTCTTCACGATTAGTTGCAGCCTTGTACAGCATTCCCAAATGATTTTGTCATTCTGCAGTAGGGAACTGTATTTTACTTACTGAAAATGTCAGCGCCTTTTAATCTGTGTTTTCTATTCGTTTTGGCTCACAAATGCTGTCTTGTTGGTTTGACAGCCTTTGGCAAGCAAACTGAATATAACATTTACAAACGTAAAGAACACAACACAACTCACCTTGGCAAATATAAAGTTGTCCAACCAAAGCTACAGCATTTGTGAACAAAAATGTACAGAAAACACAAATTAAAAGACTCTGACATTTCAATATGTAAGGCACAGTTTTCTATTGCAGAGTCAAAAATTTACTTGAGAATGTCTTAGAAGGCTAAAACTAGCAATGAGCTAATAAAATTAATACATCAAAAGCGGAAAACGCCACCTTCTTTTAGTATGAAAGTGTTTTCTTTAGATAATCAGCTAAAGAGGTATTTTTCCAGGTTCAAACTATGTGAACAGAAAAAGAAGCTGCCGTTTGAAGTTAACAGAATATTGTGCCGGAGTGGGCCATATGAAAAGGTAAACCGCTCTCTAAAAGTTTACGCTTACGCGTAGAGTATGAGAAAATTTCAAGTGATAGTTCTCAGCACGTTGCAGTGGCGAGGTGGTTAAGATCGCGAACGTGCAATTAGGCGGATAGGGCTCGATTCACGTTTGTTCTATATTTCTACTTTATTTCATTCTTAGCAACATTAAACGGTTACTTATAAAATTTAAATGCATCTAAACAGTTAAGTTTATACAATTTGAAATTAATATATTAAATTTAGTTATAATTACTTCCTTGTAAGAAGCCACCACATTGAAGCACATTGGTAAAATTTTATACGAGCTGCCACAGGTTTATGATTGAGTAATGGCCACGAATGATGTGTGAAGAGGATAAAATAATAGTAACACCCTCACAGTACGTCAGTTTGGCGAGTACTGACGCAGATGTAAATACAAAAAATATGATCAGTCTGTGAACTCTCCGACAATGAGATCTTTATCCTCTTTCACAATGTATGAGCATTTGAATTAGACACACGTCGCACCCAAGTAACAGTACGTTACAACACATTCGTCATCATGACGAAACCAAGGTGGCACAGAATGTGTGTTCCAAGAGCCACGAGTCACGGAAACTTTTGATAGTGATCCTGGTGCATCATAGCTCACCCGCCATTAGTGGAGAGCCAGGTAGTGAATTGGACCTTCATACAAGCAACCATTTGCCTTGAAGATGACCTCCACAGATGGGAGCGAAATCTTGAGCTTATCCAAAAAATTCATTCGAACCCGGAAGAGTAGCTCAGAATATTTTAATGTGTGAATTTGTCACCTGAAAATCAAACAGGTATTTCAAGGCTATTTTTGCGCACTTAATTCGCGCGGCTACCTTGCGCGGCTCAAACTGAACAATGGGACGTGCTTAACATTTGCATTAGAGAATGCTTCATTACTTTAAATCATGTGTAGGGTAGATGATCATCCTCTTACTATTTCCTTGACAGTATCTGGTTAGCAGAGAGAGAAACAAATTTAGTTTTGGAGTACTGCACAAATACGCAGTACATTAAATATCTATATGACTAGATACTCCGAAAAATACTTCTGAGAGGTTAACAGTACCCTTTTGTAAAGCGAACCAAGGCCAGTGATGTAAGTGACATGAAATTTGATTAGTTTTACTGTGTGAGTCGGTCTATAAGAAAGATAATTCTGTGGCACAATCGTTTTTTGTTGTAACGTCTTACGCTGCTACAGCATAGTAACATGTTATGTCTAGGTTACAGTACAACGTGATGTAAAATGTAGAATAACTGAAACTTGTTCAAATGAATTTGCTCAGTTACATATGTTCTTATTGATTATGGGGACCGTACTGTATATTGCGTGTAAATGATAAAGCTCACACTGAGCCGAATATAACGTGAAACATTTTTCTTCTGCAGGTGGGTGTTCTGTGCTGTATTCAGATATGTCGTAAGAGAAATGGCTGGCAGCGTTCCATGAAAGAGGTGAGATATTTTAGAAATTACAATTGCATAGCCTTAAAACTAACACAGTGTGTATCTAGTCTGTGAGCAACCGTCGCTGCTTATTACTCTATCGCTCAAGAACTTAGTCATGAACCTGACATACTAGAATAAGTATTTGTCGGTTTGCGAAATGTGGCTTTAATAATTGATGGCCGTTAAACATTGTAACCGTAAAATTCTGTATTTATTTACTGTAGGTTAGAGCAGTTAATTTGCTGTAGTTTGGAGCAATTGACTAGTCTGCACACCAAGTTCCATTTTGGTTTTCTTCCTTTTCTCATAACAACAGTAATGCCGACGAAGACGATGAGTTCATCATCATCGTCTGAGGCCCGCAAGCGGTAACAGGAACAACCGAAAGTGAAGAATCGATTAATTTGGTTTTAAGTTTTATGTGTTGGTCGCGGTACTCATCCACACCTTCGAGCGAAACCAGTCAGTGGGAGCCACTGAATGCGAACGATCGACTCAGTCGCTTGCAGTTTTCTGTAGAGCTCAGTCTGATGGAACTACCGAATGAAATCAGTCGGCATAGTCCGCTGTAGTGTTGGCGTTGTTAAATTGCTATTGTTGATTCCACTCTGTCATCACCTGTCATTACTGTTATGGTCATTCCGATATTTAGTTTCTACTGAATGCCAATAAGTTGCTTTTAGTTCAGTTTTTCGTCCAAGTTTGTGAATAGGCGTTTACTTTATGTGAACATTGTATCTGGATCAAAATGGCAAAACGATCGGTGGTGTGAGAAGAAACGATATCACTGGGTAAACAGTAATCCTAAAATGCAATGCGGTTGTCAGTACCAACAAGCATGATACAAATTATGAAACTATATTGGTTAAAAATGGCTCTAAGCACTATGGGACTTAGCATCTGAGGTCATCAGTCCCCTAGACTTAGAACTACCTAAACCTAACTAACCTAAGGACATCACACACATCCATGCCTGAGGCAGGATTCGAACCTGCGACCGTAGCAGAAGCGCGATTCCGGACTGAAGTGTCTAGACCCGCTAGGCTGTAGCGGCCGGCTATATTTGTTAAATAAAGTCAAGAACATCAAAGAAATGATGACTGATATGTCTCGCAAATGAAAAACTTCCGAAAACTGACAGTATATTCTTAAAATTCTAGCGAGTGGGACACCAAACAATTAAAAATAAATGTATCTTATTTGCGTTGTGTTTATCTCAGATTTTACCGACAGAGAGAGCTTCAATAAATTTAATCAAAAGTAACTGTTCATTTATCTAGACATTAATTGACAATAAAACCGACAAAAACTCCAAATTTAATGCCATAAGTACGAAGATAAATAAATGCATGATTTAAGGGAACACTTCATTTACAGAAATACAATTTTTCTTTGCATGTCCTTGAAATGACACACAGTATTTGCCTCAAAAAATGTGGTCAGTACTCGGTAATGGTAGGCTCGCTGCCGTGGATACTACACATTGATCTCGCCAAAAGCTGCTAGACTTAGTAGTACACAATACTGTTGTACATATTAAGTCCCCACCAAAAGCAAGAGTCAAAACTACGAAATAATCTAGACTCTGGCTATGTCATCCTTGTATTACTTCATCCCTTTGTCGAGAATTGGACATAGTGCATCCTGAAAAGTATCAGATGAAATACTGATGTATTCATGAGCCAAAAAATGCCATTGGCAACTACTACTAGTTATTTAGCAGCATGACTTCCTCTGGCTAAGTTATTAACGGAGGCTGGTGGCGATTTTAACATTGAGTTTAGCATGAGGATCTTACAGAGGCAGCCGCACGACCAACAGCACAGCTTTATCCCTAGCATATGGGGGAATAGGAGCTCGCCACTACGGGTACTATACATTGATCTTGCCAAAAGCTTTGATACAACACACAGCATTTATCTCAAAAAAATGTGGTCAGTACACGTCATGGTGCATGTATAATGAAAAAAGGTGAAAACGTATGTAAGTGAAATAACTCAGAAACGAGTGAAAATATTCGCGTAAGTGACGTAACTGTGTCAGTTGGTTGTTTCGCATTGAATGAAATCACTCAAACGCCGGAGAATGAGTGAAAAACATCCATACAGCTGACGAAGCCATAGAGACAAATTCCATTCACTTGTTTCACATTACAAACTGAATGAAAAGAAGTGGACTGGACAATTGGTTTTTACAACCAGTCCATTGTCCTATGAGTATCCACGAGATTCGAAACACAAAACTAAAGAATGTACAAACGCAGTTCCTGAGTCGGTAGGCGAAGGGGATTTGTGGATGTTATCACATGAATGCGTGTCAAGCTTACAGTTACGTATGTGGCTGTCCTTACTAAGAAAGTGACGTCGCGTCAGCGAATTGAGGTTATCGGTTTCGCAGGAGAGACAAAATTTTACGTGAGCAGAGCACGTCACGGGGTCGGACAGAGTTCCGCAGTGCCTCGTCCAGCGCAGGGATTTATGTTCAGCCGCGCGGTCGTAAATACAGCAGCGGCCGATAAGCGTGTCCCAGCGCCGGGGCGCTGCGCCGTCTGATGAATGAGCGTCGCTGTTCGGCTAATGACGGCTCTCGGCGTCGCGACGGCAGGTGTTCGCCCCTCGTCGGCCTCTAGGGTCACAGAACCCGTTAAGGTGGGGGGAAGGGAGAGGGGTGAGGAGGGGTCTTCATATGTGGTATACCCTCAGAACTCACCACGAATTCTTACTATTAATTTGTGCGGCCTCTATACTGAGCTGGTAAATGTCATAGGATACCTCCTAATATCGTGTCGGGCCTTCTTTTTCAGTGGTGTAGAGCAGCAAGTTGAAGTAGGATGGACTCAATAAGCAGCTGGAAGCCCCCTGTAGAAATATTGAGTAATCTTCCCTCTATAGTCCCCTGTAATGGTAAAAGTGTTGCCTGTGGTGTCACCGCCAGACACCGCAATTGCTAGGTGGTAGCCTTTAAATCGGCCGCGGTCCGTTAGTATACGTCAGACCCGCGTATCGCCACTATCAGTGATTGCAGACCTAGCGCCACCACATGGCAGGTCTAGTCTAGAGACTCCCTAGCACCCGCCTCAGTTGTACAGCCGACTTTGCTAGCGATGATTCACAGACTACAGACGCTCTCATTTGCAGATACGACAGTTTAGCCTAGCCTTCAGCTACGTCATTTGCTACGACCTAGCAAGGCGCCATATTCAGTTACTATTGATATTGTGAATCATGTACCGTCAAGACCGACGTTCATCATTAATGTATTAAAGTTAAGTACCAAACTAATTTCGTCCGCTTTCTGAATTCTAATTCCTCGTCATGTTCCAGATCTCACGTCAGTATAGTCCTACCCTCCTCAAGCGAGCCTGCGTGAGCTGAAACGCGTGCATTTCGGCCTCCTCTCGTAACACGGTGATGGCTCTTCTGCCAACACAACGTTGCCAGTTCAGGATTTTGAGCACGAACTGACCTCCCGATTATATCCCATAAATGTAGGATGGGATTCATGTCGGGTGATGTGGGTGACGAAACCATGCTCTCAAGTTTCCCAGAGTCTTCTTCTCACAAATCGTGAACAGTTGCGTCCCGATGACATGACTCGTTGTTTGAGAACGTGAAGTGATCAATGGAAGCAAGTGGTCTCCAGGTAGCCGAACATAACCATTTCCAGTCAATGATATGTTCAGTTGGACCAGAGGACACATGTAAACACAGCCCACACCATTATGGAGGCACCACCAACTTCCACATTGCGTTTGTTGACGACTTGGGTCTGTAGCTTCGTGCAGTCTGTGTCACACTCGAACCCTACCCCATCAGCGCTTTTTTTTTTTTTTTTTGTCATCAGTCTACTGACTGGTTTGATGCGGCCCGCCACGAATTCCTTTCCTGTGCTAACCTCTTCATCTCAGAGTAGCACTTCCGACCTACGTCCTCAATTATTTGCTTGACGTATTCCAATCTCTGTCTTCCTCTACAGTTTTTGCCCTCTACAGCTCCCTCTAGTACCATGGAAGTCATTCCCTCATGTCTTAGCAGATGTCCTATCATCCTGTCCCTTCTCCTTATCAGTGTTTTCCACACATTCCTTTCCTCTCCGATTCTGCGTAGAACCTCCTCATTCCTTATCTTATCAGTCCACCTAATTTTCAACATTCGTCTATAGCACCACATCTCAAATGCTTCGATTCTCTTCTGTTCCGGTTTTCCCACAGTCCATGTTCCACTACCATACAATGCTGTACTCCAGACGTACATCCTCAGAAATTTCTTCCTCAAATTATGGCCGGTATTTGATATTAGTAGACTTACCACGTGAAATCGGGACTCATCTGATCAGCCCACGGATTTCTAGTCGCCTAGGATCCAATCGATATGGCCACGGGCACAGGAGAGGCGATGCAGGCAATGTTGAAAGGAAGAAAGAGGGATTCTTGACGCTTGTAGGGAGACGGGAGCGGTAGATTAAAATATGGCGCTTCGCAGTATCGCGGCTGGCCGGTGCTCTTTCGAGCACGGGTCATTTCCCTCCCTCTGATTCGTGCCACAGGCTGCAGTCACAAGCGGAAGACCGTACCAGTCTCGGCGGCCATTATTATGATCCCTGACGACGAAGACGGAGATAGCCATCGAAAGCTCGAGAACATTATTCAAATTGACGCGGCTTGAAAACAGAGATATTATTCAAACATGCTGTCACGAAAGACTCCTAGGACTCTTGCTGTTCTATTAGCGAAGACACTCGCGTCGGTCTTTTCCTGCTATAGCTCGTTAACAGCAAATTCCTACGCACTGTTGCCACAGTGCGCGTGGCTCACCTCGTCGGTGGTTCGAGTCCTCCCTCGGGCATGGGTGTGTGTCTCGTTCTTAGCGTAAGTTTTAAGTTAGTTTAAGTAGTGTGTAAGTCGTATAACCTATGACCTCAGAAGTTCGGTTCCATAGCAACTTACCACCGCACTGTTCTAACAGACACGTTCGTCATATGTCCCACACTGATTTCTGCTATTTTATCACGCAAAGTTGCTTGTCCGTTATCAGTGACAACTCTACGCAAACGCCGCTGCTCACGGTCGTTAAGTGAAGGCCATCGGGCACAGCATTTGTGTGGTGAGAAATGCCTGGAATTTGCCATGCTCGGCACACTCTTCACATTGTGTATCTCACAATATTAAATTCCCTAACGATTTCCGATATGGAGTGTCCCATGTGTCTAGCTCCAACTCTTATTTCGCGTTCAATGTCAGTTAATTTCCGTGGTGTGCCCATAATCAAGTTGGAAACTTTTTCGTATGAATCGCCTGAGTACAAACGACAGTCCCGCAATTCACTGCTCTTTTACATCTTGTGTATGTGATACTGCCGCCATCTGTAGATTTGTATATCTTCATCCCATGACTTTTGTCACCTCACTGCATAGTCAGGGGATCTTAAGCAGATTGCACAGTTGTAGATTTCCAAAAGATTTTTGACTGAGTTTTCCACAAACGGCTTCTAATCGAGCTCCATGGCTATGGAGTATAATTTGAGCGTAGCGACTCCATTTCTTGCCAGAGAAGTCATAGTTCACAGTAACTGACGGCGAATCATCTAGTGAGACCAACGTTTTACAATGTCAGCTTCTAAGTCAGTATCGAAAATGTTATACCATAATCGGTTACACTTCAAATCAAGCAAATGTACAGATTTTGATTTAACTAAATATCTAGGGAATACAATTATGAACAACTTAAACTGCAGCCATCAAACAGACCATGTTTGGCGTGAAGCAGAACCAAGGATTGCATATTTCGGCAAAACAATTACCAGATCCAACAAATATACTAAATATATAAAAATACAGTCCCAGAGTTGAAGCTCAACCTGTCCAAATTCCAAGCGGTATTGGTCGTCATTTTAGGGCAAATAGCCCTAATTATCGGGAGTCCCCACCATATTTAACCGTAAATGGGACAAACATCTTCTCTCCTTCAGCAAAGAGTCTAGGAAAATTAACAAGTAAAAATCGGAATTGCACTGAGCACGTAACTACAAAGTGCAAGAGGACATCAGCATCTCTCCATGCCCTGGAAAAATATAAAAACCTCTTCCCTCTTCACCCAAAAAAGAAACTAGCCAAAATACTTACACTTTCAGTTATTGATGAAAGCGTTGTTATCTTGCAAGACCCTCCCCAGGAAAGCTCATGGCGCCTGGAACTGATAATAAATGCTTGTGTTCATCATAATTGTGGTGTTCGACACTTTGATGATATTTCACCATTCTACGCACAGGTATGCAGGCTGCGTGCAGTTAAATGATGAGGCTTTCGTACACTCTTGTCTTCTCTATTATCTTACCTAGGAACACTATACCTCGATCATATAGCTCTAGCACATCCACTCTGTCCCTCTCCATAGTGCAACCAGTTTCTCAAACTCCTTCTCTGTAGTAGCGAGCCGACACTGTAACAACCGCCCACGTTACATTAGAGGAATGAATAGCATTTTCAGCTTCAGAATACGGCTAATGACATATACGGGTTGTTACAAAAAGTTACGGCCAAACTTTGAAGAAACATTCCTCACACACAAATAAAGAAAAGATGTTATGTGGACATGTGTCCGGAAACGCTTAATTTCCATGTTTCCATGTAGTTTCGTCAGTATGTATCAAATTATAAATTTTCACAATCAACATGTGAGGGCTGACGAGAATCCGCACGCAATTGTGCAATCACGACATCAACACAGATTTTCTGTGAACGTTTGGGCAGGCATTGTTGGTGATGTCTTGATTGGGCCCCATGTTCTTCCACCTACGCTCAATGGAGCACGTTATCATGTTTTCATACGTGATACTCTACCTGTGCTGCTAGAACATGTGCCTTTACAAGTACGACACAACATGTGGTTAATGCACGATGGAGCTCCTGCACATTTCAGTCGAAGTGTTCGTACGCTTCTCAACAACAGATTCGGTGACCGATGGATTGGTAGAGGCAGACCAACTCCATGGCCTCCACGCTCTCCTGACCTCAAACCCTCGTGACTCTCATTTATGGAGGCATTTGAAAGCTCTTGTCTACGCAACCCTGGTACCAAATGTAGATACTCTTCGTGCTCGTATTGTGGACGGCTGTGATACAATACGCCATTCTCCAGGGCTGCATCAGCGCATCAGGGATTCCATGCGACGGAGGGTGGATGCATGTATCCTCGCTAACGGAGGACATTTTGAACATTTCCTGTAACAAAGTGTTTGAAGTCACGCTGGTACGTTCTGTTGCTGTGTGTTTCAATTCCATGATTAATGTGATTTGAAGAGAAGTAATAAAATGAGCTCTAACATGGAAAGTAAGCGTTTCCGGACACATGTACACATAACATATTTTCTTTCTTTGTGTGTGAGGAATGTTTCCTGAAAGTTCGGTCGTACCTTTTTGTAACACCCTGTATAATGAAGCAATAACCATGAGCACCATTGTCCATCCTTCTTTCCAAGCAGATCTTCCTCTTTTGCCAATATTCTTAGCTGGTGCAGTCTCCTTAAATTTCCTTTTCCAAGGACACGTTATATCAGAAAACACCTATTTTGTACGTCCATAAATTCTTTCTATGTCTTCCAGTATCATTATACACACATTAAAAAAAGCTTTGCATCACCCCGGTTCCGAGAACTCTCGAAGATAGGCGTTAGCTGTGGACATTGTGTCACAGACACAGTCCCTTTCCGCCGGCCGTGGTGGCCGAGCGGTTATAGGCGCTACAGTCTGGAACCGCGCGACCGCTACGGTCGCAGGTTCGAATCCTGCCTCGGGCATGGATGTGTGTGATGTCCTTAGGTTAGTTAGGTATAAGTAGTTTTAAGTTCTAGGGGACTGATGACCTCAGGGATGTTAAGTCGCATAGTTCTCAGAGCCATTTGAACCATTTTGAACAGTCCCTTTCACTGTTAGGGAATGTCACTAAACCCGCCCAAAGATGTAAATAACCATGTATGAGTAGCGCCTATTACACGGAAGGGGTCCCACAGCTGATCAGTTCCATTCATTCCACCGAGAAATAGGTACACGGTTCGTGTTGTCTGTAGTTCAACCATGCCTAGAAGGTCAATACCACGGTTGAATCTCGTCCGCATTGTTACTTTGTGCCAGAAAGAGCTCTCAACATGGGAATTGTTCAGGCGCCTGGGAGTGAGCCAAAGTGACGTTATTCGGACATGGAGGAGATACAGAGAGACAGGAACTGTCGGTGACATGCCTCACTCAGACAACCAAAGGGCTACTACTGCAGAGGATGCCTGCTACTTATGAATTGTGGATTGGAGGAACCCTGACAGCAACGCCACCACGTTGAATAATGCTTCTCGTGCAGCCACAGGACATCGTGTTGCGACTCAAACTGTGCGCAATAGGTTGCATGATGCGCAACTTCACTCCCGACGTCCATGGCGAGGTCCATGTTTGCAACCACGACACCTTGCAGCGCGGTACAGACGGGCCCAACAACATGCCGAACAGACCATTCAGGATTGGCATCACATTCTCTTCACCGATGAGTGTTGCATATGCCTTGAACCAAACAATACTCGGAAACGTGTTTGGAGGCAACCCTGTCAGGCTGAACGCCTTAGATACACTGTCCAGCGAGTGCAGCAAGGTGGTGGTTCCTGCTGGTGGTAATGGAAGCTGTCGCAATGTCTGAACGATACGTGAATGCCATCCTCTGACCGATAGACCAACCATATCGGCAGCACATTGGCGAAGCATCCGTCTTTATGGACGACAATGCGGGCCCTCATCACGCACATCTTGTGAATGACCTCCTTCAGGATAACAACATCGCTCGACTAGAGTGGCCAACAAGTTTACCAGACATTAACCCTATCGAACATGCATGGGATAGATTGAAAAGTCTGATTATGGACAACGTGGCCTACCAACCATCTGACGGACCTACGCCGAATCGCCGTTGAGGAGCGGGACATCTGGACCAACAGTGCCTTGATGAACTTGTGGATAATATGTCACGACGAATACAGGCTTGCATCAATGCAAGAAAATGTGTTACTTCGTATTAGAGGTACTGGTGTGTACAGCAATCTGGACCACCCCCTCTGAAGGTCTCGCTGTGTGGCGGTACAACGTGCAATGTGTGGTTTCCATGAGCAATAAAAAGACCGTAAATGATGTTTATGTTGAACTCTATTCCAGTTTGCTGCACAGGCTCCGGTATTCTCGGAACCGATGTGATGCAAATCCCTTTTTAATGTGTATAGTTATTATCCTCACCATTATTGTCATTATCATTACACTATTATCACTATTCGAGGCAGCAGCAGCAGTAGTAGAACAAGTACTGCCAATGTTAACACTAGTAGTTCATAGTCATTGTTACCAACTCACATTGTCACTATAGACAAATGGTTGAAATGGCTCTCTGCGCTACGGGACTTAACTTCTGAGGTCATCAGTCCCCGAGAACTTAGAACTACTTAAACCTAACTAACTTAAGGACATCACACACATCCATTTCCGAGGCAGGATTCGAACTTGCGACCGTAGCGGTCGCGCGGTTCCAGACTGTAGCGCCTAGAACCGCTCGGCCAGTCCGGCCGGCCACTATAGACATTCAAACCATTTTAGTATTGTCTGTCACACTGAAGTTGTCATTTATGAGGTAACTACGATGTAAAGAAGGTACTGTATGTGTGAGTCCCTGGTTCGAAGTAGGAGAGGGCCTGGTGGCCGTAATCACCTCCGGTTAAATAAATAAATAAAAAGACTACCTACATTACTCATCGTATTCTTCTGGAACACTTGTGTGTGTTCCTAGATACTCATCAGTTAGGACTGATGGAGGGCATTGGAAAAGTTCAAACAACGGCAGCTTGTTTTGTATCATCAAAAAAATGCGGAGAGAGTACCACGTGCTTGATAAGCGAGACGAGATGACTATCATTAAAGCAAAGTATTTTTTCTTTATAGTGAAATCTTTTCCCCGTATTTCAGGCACCATATTTCTCCTCTTGATGGTGAAACATTATATAGACTCATGCCTACATATGAAGAGTTGATTGTAGTGAAAAAAAAAAAGAAAAGTCAGGACTCGAATAGGAAGATTTAAATTGTCATTTTTCCCACGTGCTCTTCGTGGAAAATATTAAGAAAAATAGTCTGAAAGTATTTTTATCCCTGTGTCAAATACAGGAGTATTAATTTCAGAGAACTCATCTAAATTTGGATGTACATAATTATCTGCGTCTTGATGTATACGGGGATTGGGCATCCATGTGTTCCGTCATCACAAAGTTTGTGTCCATCTCTTTTTTTTTTTTTTTTTTGTCGAGTTATGTCTCTCTTTGTTCTCGGGTTGTAGTTCAGAACATTCTTCGGTAGCCGTCCATCTCTCATTCTATTCACGTGCTCTGTCCATCTCTCTTGTATTCGTTTGTTTCGACATTAACAGCATGTACTTTAAACTCATTTCGAATTCCGGTTCTCTTCGGGTACAGCCCTTTGCTATCTTCAACTATCTCGCCTCTGCAGGCTGTACGAAGGTTCGAACCATATATTTAAAATTTATACAAAATAGATACACTTTCAAAATTGAGCTATCTTTCAGAGTAGGTTGCAGAATTACTTATAACCTGTTGCCAGCAGTATGATCACAGGCTGTGTTCCAAACATTCACAACTTTGAGAAAGAGGAGGCGACACTTTCTGCAGAACCCGCCTTTCGTTTCGCGTCACAAATTCGGGCGTGTATGGCTCAAGATATATCAGATTTGTTCGATCGATGGGGCTTGGAAGTGCTGTACGACCCCTCACCAAACCACCCCGGGACTAAGCTCTTGTGACTTCAATTTGATTCCTAAGATTTAGGAAGGACAGCAAGACATTCGCTTCAAATCTGTTACGGGGATTCGTCGGACAGTAGCCTACACCACTGACTTCGGACTATCAACACCACTGTCGCTGCTAAGGGTATCCTACGACTTCTACATCTCTGGCAACTGGTTGTACATAACACTGGTGACTACTCTGAAGGACAGTAAAACTTCGAAGTATGTATCTATTTTATACAAGGTATAACTAAATAGTTGCAAGGAAGAGCAGATATACATTTGTAAGCATCTCATTTAAAAAGCCAAATGACATCACTAACATCCAGTAAGAGGGACGTAGGGGAATGAGGCACGAAGGTAAGATTGTAAATCGTGGTCTGTTAAGTGGATTATGGACGGAAAAGATCATCGCTTGACAACGAAATTCGCAAAATGCTGAGGAAGCAAAGGCTGTTGCACTCACGTTTCCAAAGAGAACGCGCAAGTGACGACAGGCAAAGTTTAGTAGAGATTCGTGCGTCTGTGGAGAGATCTATGCGCGAATTGGACAAAAATTGTCACCGTCATACTTTAGCAGACGATCCGACAGATAACCCGTGAAAATCCTCGTCCAATGTAACATTGCTAAGCAGCCCAAAGGCTTCCGTCCAGTGCCTCGTTCACCAGCCTGGTGTGGCAGATAAAAATACCAAATCGAAAGCCAAAGTTTTAAATTTCGCGTTTCAGAAATCGTTCACGCAGTTGAATCTACATACATCCCGTAGTTTCACCATCGAACAAACTCCTGCTTTAGACGACATAGTAATAAACGTCGAGAAACAACTTAATGAGTAGAAAAAAAGTTAGTCGCAAGGTCAGTACGGAACCCCGGCCCAGTTTGGTTTTATAAAGAGAGTCTATGGCATTGGTCTCTTACTTATCTTACGTTTATCGTGGAGACCTCGACCAGTGCATAATCCCAAGCGACTGGAAAACAGGTGACTTCTGTATATCAGAAGGGTAAAAGAACGGACCGGCAAAATAACAGACCGATTTCACTATCATAGGTTTGCTGCAGAATCCTTGAACATGTTCTCACTTTGATCATAATGTGTATAATTTGGATGAGGACGGATTTAGAAATCATTGCTCGTGCAAAACTCAGCTTGCCCTTTTCTCACATGATACACTGCGAAATATGATTTAATTGCAACAGGTAGGTTCTGTACTTATGTATTTTTGAAAACATTTAACTCTGTACTCCATCGCCGACTGTCAATGAAGGTACAATCATACTGAAGAGATTGTCAGATATGTGGGTGGTTCGAAGATTTGTTAAGTAATAGAACCTACTACGTTAACTACGTTATCCTCGGCAACGAGAGTTCATGAAAGAAAAGGGTATCGTCAGGATACAAGTGTGAAAGAGCCGCTACTACTTTCTGCATATATAACTGATCTATCGGAAGAGGTGCGCAGCAATCTGCTGTTGCTTGTTGATGATTCTGTGGTGTAAAGAAACGCTTCGAAGTTTAAAGTGTGTAGGAGTATACAAGATGACTTAGACAACATTTCTGTTGTATTTCTGTAGTGGGGGTCACAAACTAAATGGAAGGGATGCAACGACAGGTGGATGTAAGATAAACATTCACTGAATACTTGTTTCCAGTCTTAGACCGGATTAGTAAACACCGGTAAACCCCGTTTCTTTAAAGAATTGAAATCAAATGTACAAAACAGCTTCAAATATCTCATTACTATACAAATGTATTTGCGCGGCCCCCTACCCCCAGAGGTTCGAGTCCTCCCTTGGGCATGGTTGTGTGTGTTGTTCTTAGAGTAAGTAAGTTAAGTAGTGTGCAAGTCTAGGGACCGATGACCTCAGCAGTTTGGTCCCTTGAAATTCACAAATGGTTGAAATGGCTCTAATCAATATGAGACGTAACATCTGAGGTCATCAGTCCCCTAGACTTAGAACTACTTACACCTAACTAACCTAAGGACATCACACACATCCATGCCCGAGGCAGGATTCGAACCTGCGACCGTAGCGGTCGCGCGGTGCCAGACTGTAGCGCCTAGAACCGCTCGGCCACTCCGGCCGGCTAGGCAGGATTCGAACCTGCGACTGTAGCAGCAGCGCTGTTTCGGACTGAAGTACGAATTCACAAATAACTAAAATTTTGTACAAATATCTTAATGTGTTACATATTTGAAGCCAAGCACGTAAGCGAGAAAAAGGTTACAATACATTTGAAATTATCCATAATGAAATTTTCATTTTCACTCTGCGGCGGAGTGTGCGCTGATGTGAAACAGCCTGTCAGATTAAAACCGTGTGCTGGACCGAGACTCGAACTCGAGACACTTGCCTCTCGCGGGCAAGTGCTCTAACAACTGAGCTACCCAAGCACGACTCACGACCTGTCCTCACAGCTCCAATTCTGCCAGTACCTCGTCTCTACCTTCCAACCTTCACAGAAGCTCTCCTGCCAACTTTGCAGAACTAGCAGCTTGGGTAGCTCGGTCGGTAGAGCACTTGCCCGCGACAGGCAGATGTACCGAGTTCGAGTCTCGGTCCAGCACACAGTTTTAATCTACCATTAAGTTTCATATCAGCGGACACTCCGCTGCAGAGTGAAAGTTTCATTCTGGAAACATCGCCACGAATGTGGCTAAGCAATGTCTCCACATTGCCCTTTCCTCCAGGAGTACTAGTTCTGCAAGGTTTGCAGGAGAGCATCTGTATAGTTTGGACAGTAGGAGATGACGTCATGGCAGAATTGGAGCTGTGATGACAGATCATGAGCCGTGCTTGGGTAGCTCAGTCGATATAGCACTTGCCCGCAAATGATAGATGTCCCGGGTTCGAGTCTCGGTCCAGCACACAGTTATTTTAATCTGCCAGGAAGTTTCATTTCGAGTTATGCTTAAAGTCTGCTGGAAGTCGCTAGGTGAATGAAGATAATCTAGATGATTCATGCTTCGTTTTAAGTAAGAGCATCTGAATGCTTATGAGGCCAATCTCCTGAACTATATGTCACACAGTAATTTAATTCCGCAGGTGCACTCAGTGATCTATGTAGATAGTGTGTTCAAGGAGTGTTACGAATTGAGTTACAAGTAAAGAAGTAGTAAATTAAAAATAATGTCCATCAGTGCAGCTTTATCTCATGAACACCGAAAATGTAGTGAGCGGAATTTTTTTTTTTTCGTTTTGTCATTGTGTTTATGTGAGTTTGTAGGTGGGGGGGGGGGGGAGGGAGGAGGGGGGAGGGTTCTTACAGCGATAAGAAGCTCCGTAAGCGTTTGAACTCACTTGGTAAATCCATAAGCTCTCTAATTCTCGAATGCTGGATGAATATAGTCTGGGTATCTGCGCGCTGATAATTACGGTGCCCCAAGATAGAAGAGCAGTTTCTAACGCTAATACTTGTCTTATTTCTTTAAAATTTTGATATAGGAACCTACTTCCTAATGAGTAGATCATGACCGCAATTTAAATATTTAAAATTCAGTCAATAATTACAAGAAGTATTAAAACAAAATTTTGGATGTTCCTGGAAGCCGTTATATTGGCAGCCTATAACTAGTGTCGTGTTCCGAATTCCGGGATGGTAACTTACAAGGGGAAGTCACGACGTTGGGATCACCTTTGTTGGGCCATTAAAGCAGCGTAATATGCGTTTAGTAAGACGCACTACACAGACAATTCCGAGAAAATCGCTAGAGTAGTTGTACGCGTCTGTTATGTAACGGATGTATCTGTGCGAAGGTGTTGATCATACAAAGTCATTGTGGTCCAGCGGTAGGCCATATATTCCCACTTCGCACGCCACGCGACGAGCCTCCGCCTGTTCCCGCCTATATGGTTGCGCTGCGAGAGCTTCCTTGTTTGTCCTCAGTACCGTTTGCCTCGTGAGCGTCGTATCGCTGTTTGTCGCTCGGCGTCTAGTGTTTGTTATTCCATGTTGACGCGGCGTTGTCGTGATGTCGTCCATGGCTCCCAGGAACTTTCCAAGCACAGGTACCATCAGTTTTAGTTTTGACAAGTACACGCGTCATGTGTAGTAGAGTTTGTTAGAAATTCATGATTGACTTGTAGATACGATCAAGATCACTACGGAAAAGTTTCACACGGCTTACTTCGATTCTGAATCGCATGTGTTGTATGTCAACTTCATAGACCCGCTTCAGGTGACAGGCTCCTTTTTGCAGCACGGCCAAAAAGTCCGTTTCACTCATCGCGATTGCTCTAATAGCATGGTTACTATAGCGAACGAGAAGGTAGAATACATGAATGTTAGTGATTAATCTACCGGCCGACGTTGCTGATAGTTTCCTCAATACCGATCTTCTTATATTTGCGGCGCTGGGAAAGTTTATTTACGATTCAGGTACAGAAGGGATATTTTTGCGAGAAGAGTTATTTGAAAATTTTTCTATTCCCGGGTTTTCTGTTTTCCTTAATGTGGCTCCTGAGCTATCTACTGGTACGGCGTTATTTTACAGAGAGGGATTACCAGTGATTCCGAAGTTCTTCATACCGGCCGAGGAATAGGCTGCACTTTTGTGACCTTACTTTGATTCTACTTTATGCCCCTTCAGTATCTTATCGTTCCACAGATCATACGCACTTTTATAAAGAGGATGTAGATTATTTATTTCGTAAAATTCCGCAGAAACTTCTGTTTGGATGAGATTTTAACTTTGTTTTGTGTCCTGTGGATCAGACCCCTAATTTTAGTTCTTGCGTTCTTCGGAAATATGAAATAATGTGTGGATCTGTCAGTATCTCACTCTCGTCAGGTACATGCATTTTAACAGCTCCTTCCAACAGCCGATTCGATCGCTTTCATCTTTCTGACCCTTTATGTGGACAGCTGACAGCTGTTAGCGATAAACGTGATACCCGGTTCATTCATTGACCACTTTGCCATAGTTGTATCCTTAAATCATGTGCCGCAACCAGTTAAACTGTATTTCTCCCCCCCCCCCCCACCAAGGATGTTGTGCCCCTTAAAGGATCCTTCCCTTGAGATTATCGTTCGAGAGGTTTGCCTCCGTAGCTTGCGTTCGCTGGACTGTTATCGTTCTCTTATGGAATGGTGACCAGGGCATGCGAAAAACTTTAATGCTTTACTCCGTAGGGCCCAAGAATTTTATTATTTCGTCTTGCGTCAACTTTATGACGGTGCCAGACAAGTTCCCTGACGGATTATGGATATCTGCCATGTTAAGGCGAAACTTTTTATTCAAGAAGGCAACAACTGGAAGGACTCGGGCTGCGATCAAAATCCTAATCCTTCCTACAACGATGAACTGATCTTATAGCACCTTATCTGGTTGCGGAGGCATCGCAGACGGGCATGTCTCTTACACCGATGGTCACATACTGGCATCCCAACGTGACATTCCCACAGCGATCTGTATTCACTTTACCGACGTTGATCATGACCCTGCTACTGATACGAATATCTTTGATGGCTTCACTCCTCTCCTAGATTTATTGCATGGTTACTCCCGCATTAAATGATGACATTCTAAGTGACTTTAATTGCGATGATACATATAGACTTGTTGATTCACCATCGCAAAAATGGCCCGGACTCGATGGTACTCACGAGGAATTTTATGTATATTTTTGGCGTCTTATAGGTGATACCATTACGTCACTGGAAATGTGATCCAGGAGGTGTCTTTTGACTCCTGACCCCTTCAGGTTTGGTGAAATCGTTCTAATTATGAAGACAACTAGGCTCCCAGACATTAATAAATTCCTCCCGATTACACTACTTAATTTCGATTACAAAACTGTAGCCCGAGCGATTATTGGGCAATCCTTTATACTGCTAGGTACACCAAAGCTCTGTGCCTGGCGGCACAATTCTGACTTCTCCCACGAGTTGTCTTGGTGGCTGCAGTGACTTCTTTCTGTGGAGTCTTTCCTTTTTTTAGTTTAATAAGGCATTTGGCCGGGTCAATCACGGCTTTTTGCTGCAGATGCTCAAGGCGACCTGTTTCAATCGTACCTTGCTTATTATCCAATATTTCTACTGGTATTCGCGCATCTTTCGTACTTCCTCCACAGATAAGCATCCGAAGGAGCCTACCATAAGGAAGTTCCCTCCCCATGTCGGTTTTTGCTTTATCCTCAGAACCTCTGCTTCGCCGTATTGACTATCAATTAAGTGGCTGGAAGATAATATCAGACACCTTCTCACGAGAGTACGCGTATGGTGTTATGGTGTTGCTACGTCATATCGATGATATAACAGTGCTCAAGGACGTAATGGATTCCATTTGTCCATTCTCAGGCGCCCGCGTTAAGTAACGGAAATATACCCTATTACTACTTCACGGTTCTCAACACGTTTTCATTCCAAGGGCAACGGTTGCTGCTCGCCACAAATCGTTGGGAATTACCGTGGAGTGCTCTCTGATGAAAATGACTGCAATCAATTGGCAGCAGGTGAAGAATCGAATTCAAGGGGCAGTTCGTGAACACAAACGCCGTTCCCTAAGTTTTCTTCACAAAGTGCGCGTCTTACGAGGGCAGTTCAATAAGTAATGCAACACATTTTTTTTTCTGAAACACGGGTTGTTTTATTCACCATTGAAATACACCAGGTTATTCCCCAATCTTTTAGCTACACAACACTATTTTTCAACGTAATCTCCATTCAATGCTACGGCCTTACGCCAACTTGAAATGAGGGCCTGTATGCCTGCACGGTACCATTCCACTGGTCGATGTCGGAGCCAACGTCGTACTGCATCAATAACTTCTTCACCATCCGCGTAGTGACTCCCACGGATTGCGGCCTTCATTGGGCCAAACATATGGAAATCCGACGGTGCGAGATCGGGGCTGTAGGGTGCATGAGGAAGAACAGTCCACTGAAGTTTTGTGAGCTCCTCTCGGGTGCGAAGACTTGTGTGAGGTCTTGCGTTGTCATGAAGAAGGAGAAGTTCGTTCAGATTTTTGTGCCTACGAACACGCTGAAGTCGTTTCTTCAATTTCTGAAGAGTAGCACAATACATTTCAAAAAAATGGCTCTGAGCACTATGGGACTCAACTGCTGAGGTCATTAGTCCCCTAGAACTTAGAACTAGTTAAACCTAACTAACCTAAGGACATCACAAACATCCATGCCCGAGGCAGGATTCTAACCTGCGACCGTGGCGGTCTTGCGGTTCCAGACTGCAGCGCCTTTAGCCGCACGGCCACTTCGGCCGGCAATACGTTTCAGAGTTGATCTTTTGACCATGGGGAAGGACATTGAACAGAATAATCCCTTCAGCGTCCCAGAAGACTGTAACCATGACTACCGGCTGAGGGTATGGCTTTAAACTTTTTCTCGGTAGGGGAGTGGGTGTGGCGCCACTCCATTGATTGCCGTTTTGTTTCAGATTCGAAGTGATGAACCCATATTTCATCGCCTGTAACAATCTTTGACAAGAAATTGTCACCCTCAGCCACATGAGGAGCAAGCAATTCTGCACAGATGGTTCTCCTTTGCTCTTTATGGTGTTCGGTTAGACAACGAGGGACCCAGCGAGAACAAACCTTTGAATATCCCAACTGGTGAACAATTGTGACAGCACTACCAACAGAGATGTCAAGTTGAGCACTGAGTTGTTTGATGGTGATCCGTCGATCATCTCGAACGAGTGTGTTCGCACGCTCCGCCATTGCAGGAGTCACAGCTGTGCACGGCCGGCCCGCACGCGGGAGATCAGACAGTCTTGCTTGACCTTGCGGCGATGATGACACACGCTTTGCCCAATGACTCACCGTTCTTTTGTCCACTGCCAGATCACCGTAGACATTCTGCAAGCGCCTATGAATATCTGAGATGCCCTGGTTTTCCGCCAAAAGAAACTCGATCACTGCCCGTTGTTTGCAACGCACATCCGTTACAGACGCCATTTTAACAGCTCCGTACAGCGCTGCCACCTGTCGGAAGTCAATGAAACTATACGAGACGAAGCGGGAATGTTTGAAAATATTCCACAAGAAATTTCCGGTTTTTTCAACCAAAATTGGCTGAGAAAAAAAATGTGTTGCATTACTTATTGAGCTGCCCTCGTAGATTGCTACATTTTCAACGGAGTGTGCTATGTCACACAAATTACCCCCGCCACGATAGCACGCAATCTCACGCAATCATCAGGTAGTTTCCTTTGGAAAAGTCATATTTCTCGACCTCGATACGAAGATGTAAATGCCCCGTTCCCTTGAAGGGCTGGGACTTCCGAATATCAGAATGAAGACTTTACTATTGTTAATAATGAGTACCGAATTAACACGTACTCGAGCAACTCATTCTACCACATTTCGCTTCGTTACGTGTCTTAGGTCGGCTAGACTGACTCCGCCTGCCGATGTTGGCCGGATAAACTCTAAATTGCAGCACGTACGTGAATTTTATAAACAAGTTTCCTGAGAGCTGACCTTTTATCAATAACATACTTTATCACCAGATCCATGTTTTCTCCCTCTCTCCAGTTGTAATGGACACGCCATTGGTAAACTGGAAAACAGTGTGGTTTCATGTCAGTCTTCCTACTCTTCGATGGACTTCGCCTCATCGTGGTATAGGGTCATTCATAATCTGATCGCGACTAACGAACACCACCAAAGCGTTGGTCTCAGCCCCACTGGTCTTTGCGACACAAATCATCAACCTGAGCCGGCCGGTGTGACCGAGCGGTTCTAGGCGCTTCAGTCTGGAAACACGCGACCGCTATGGTCGCAGGTTCAAATCCTGTCTCAGGCATGGATGTGTGTGATGTCCGTAGGTTAGTTAGGTTTAAGTAGTTCTATGTTCTAGGGGACTGATGACCTCAGCTGTTAAGTCCCACAGTGCTCAGAGCCATTTGAACTGTCATCAGCCTGATACATTACCACACAATTTTGCCTCTTGTGGACGAGAACTTTCTTCAGACTTTTTCGTTTTCCCTCGACCCTAATTCGATCGTGTGGCTCCTCAGATACTACGTTCACTATATTCGGGTGTGATAACGATCCCGACACACCTTGTTTTTCGCCAATAAATGGTAAAAACTCTTTGGAAATGTCAGAGGCTTCCATATTATCATGTTTTATTTGCGAAAACGTTGCACCTTGTCTTTAATTGTCAAGGAATTAGGAGGCATATTTTTCTTCTTTTTTCTCTGGAGCATTCTTCTCCCATTGTGTTCTTCCTAGAGGAAAGAATTAGTTTCCCATTGAGCCTAGGAACTGTGGAATTTTTATCTATCAAGTTTTCTTTTCAGAGGACAAATAAAAATAAAGAAGAAATTTAATAAAATATAAAAAATAAAATATAGGCAAGTAAAAAATCCACCCTAGTACCATGTCCATGTGGCAGACCAGCACAGGCGGGAGAGGGTGGGGAGGGAGGCATCGTGGCCGGGCATCAGGTTTCGACACCTGCCCACCTTGCCTCCACGAGGCAATCCTGTACATGAAGAAAAAAAAAAAGAGCGGCTACGTTCACGCGTTGCAAGCGGGTTTGGATGAGGTGGCCGTTCCAATCCACTTATTTTTTTATCTGTGTATTTTTCAGTGCTGGTCACATTGTTTAACTTGTATGATATTTGAAAAGTAATACAATGAAAAAAAAACCATGTGCATTCTCGTAACACTAGTGAATTTCATATGTTATTGATCTGTTTACTATTTATAATCAAATTTTCAAGGGTGGGGGACAGACTTGGAAAGCCCATGTCAGATATCGATGAATAATGATGAGAATGACGTCATTCACAGTTAGTAACGTAGTCACAATGTTCTAGACACAAAAGTAATGTACAGGTACTCGTCGGATGTGCTCTCTAAATCACACGTTGCAGAATATATTTGTCGTTTTCTTTCATCATCAATCTTCTAATGGGTTTGATGTGACCCGTCACGAATTCCTCGCTTCTGCCAACCTCTTCGTGCACGAGTAGCACTTGCAACCTACGTCCCCAATTATTTTCTGGATGTATTCCAGTCTCTGTCTTCCTCTACAGCTTTTGCCCTCTACAGCTCCATCTAGTAACATTGAAGTCACCCCCTGACGTCTTAAAAGATGTCCTGCCATCTTACCTCTGGTCCTTGTCATGTTTTCGATGTATTCCTTTCCGATTCTGTTCAGAAACTCCTTAGTCCTGTCTTATCCATCCACCCAATTTCCAAGATTCGTCTGTAGCACCACATCTTAAATGCTTCTATTCTCTTGGGTACCGGTTTTCCCACAGTCACTACCACACAGACATGGGAAACAAATTGAAACTTCAAGCAAGTACTTCATGCAAACACATTTGGTCGTTCTTTCGTTACATTATCTCTCAAATGTCATATAAATTTAATATTACCAGTGATTAAAAAGAAAAAGATTAACTCAAGTTTGACTGGCAGTGGAACCCTCACCTCATACACGTTCGTCTTACGAAGCTCGGACACTTATCACTTGATCACCATGAGCTCTATCAGCCAGTTCCTAGAAACAGATACAAAAGCCACATAATTGACGCATAAAACTTCATTGGCCATCTTCTCGGAATTTACAGAGTAGTGCAACTTACTACTTGCACTTTAAGTTGTTTCAATGGCCTACCAAAGGCGCACAGAGTTTGAAGTAAATCTGTGCTCTCAAGGAATTGTTAGTAATGTAAACTGTAGACGGCCAAATGGCCCTCGAACACAATTCGTTGAGTTATGTGAAATTACGTGAAATTTTTCCTGTCGTTTTGCTATCAGATTGACTATAAATACTAGCAGTCAACCACACACAAATACTCTGCACATTATATCACTACACATTTCGTGAGTAGATGGTATTGAAGATTCCACCGTACATGAATCCATTGGATAACCAGTAGAAGAAATGCATGTAACGTACTCCCAATACACACTGTTGTATAATGTAAGGAATAATTTATCTATGCGGGAAGTTAATAAAAAATACCTAGAATATCCACGAAATACTATTACGCGTCCGTGGATATCTGGACGAATAAAACATCACCTTAGAAAAATTTATAAATTGCTGTGCTTGTATACCACTTAAGTTACTTTATTTTCAAACAGCTGAGCAGAACTGAACATACTCAGACATTTCGCTCTTTACTTATCTTGATCAACACTAAACTGACACACACTATTTTTCGAGCAACGCAATCTGACTTTCAATAATCCCTACAAAAGAATGGCCCTCACTAACAATAACTATACCATTCATGAATCACTTACCTCACAAAAATCTTCGTTACTCGAACTACTGCAATACAGCGAGCGCCAATACTGCCAGCTAAATAAAAGATTCTAACTACTGAAGGCACTAACTACTGATACGCATACCTTGCAAATGAAAGATTTTGATCTCCGATTCTGTGCAGAACCTTCTCATTCCTTACCTTATCAGTCCACCCAATTTTCATCTGTAGCACCACATCTCATATGCTTCGATTTCCTTCTGATCCGGTTGTCCCACAGTCCATGTTTCACTACCATACAATCCTGTACTCCAGACGTAAATTTTTAGAACTTTATTTCCTCAAAGGGGGATATTTGATATTAGTAGACTTCTCTTGGCCAGGAATGATCTTTTTGCCATTGATAGTCTGCTTTTGATGTCCTCCTTGTTCCGTTCGTAATTAGTTATTTTGCTGCCTAGGAAGCAGAATTCCTTAACTTCATCACCATCAATCCTGATGTTAAGTTTCTCGCAGTTCCTTTTTCTGCTGCATCTCATTAATTTCGTCTTTCTTTGATTTACTCTAAATCCATACTCTTTACTCACTAGGCTGTTCATTCCGTTCAGCAGATCACGTAGTTCTTCCTCACTTCCATTCAGGATAGCAATGTCATCTGCTAATCGTATCTTTATTATCCTTTCAACTTGAATTTTTATTCCACTCCTGAACTCTTTTGTTATTTCCATCATTGCTTCCTCGATGTACAGATTGAACAATAGGGGCGAAAGGCTATATCCTTGTTTTACAATCATCGTAATACAGCACTTCGTTCTTTGTCATCAACTCTTATTATTCCCTCTTGGCTGTTGTACGTATTGTACATGACCCCTCTCATCCTATAGCTTACCCCTACTTTTTTCAGAATTTCGAACATCTTGCACCATTTTACACTGTCGAATGCTTTCTCCAGGACAACAAATCCTATGAACGTGCCTTGAGTTTTCTTTAGTCTTGCTTCCATTATAACCGCAACGTCAGAATTGCCTCTCTCGTGGCTTTAACTTTCCTAGAGCCAAACTGATCTTCATCTAGCGCATTATCAACTTCCTTTTCCTTTCTTCTGGGTATTATTCTTGTAAGCAACCTTGTTGCATGAACTGTTAAGCTGCTTGTGCGATAAGTCTCGCACATCTCAGTTCTTGTCGCCTGCGCAGTTCTGTGGATGATGCTTTTCGAAAGCCGCCAGGCTCATACATTCTACGCACCAAAGTGAATAGTCGTTTTCTTGCCACTACCCCCAATGATTTTAGAAATTCTGGAATATTATCTATCCCTTCTGTTTTATATGATTAACCCTCCAAAGCTCTTTTAAATTCTGATAATAGGTCCCCTATCTGTGGTAACTCGACTCCTGTTTCTTCTTCCATCACATCAGACAAATCTTCCCCCTCATAGTGGCAATCAAAGTATTCTTTTCCCCTATCCACTCTTTCCTCTGCATTTAACAGAGGAATTCTCGTTGCGCTCTTAATGTTATCACCCTTGTTTTTAATGTAACCGGAGGTTGTTTTGACTTTCCTGTAGCCTGAGTCTGTCCTTCCGACAATCATTTCTTTTTCTATTTATTCACATTTTTCCTGTAACAATTTTGTCTTAGCTTCACCTGCACTTCCTATTTATTTCATTTCTCAATGACTTATATTTCTCTAGTCCTGTTTCCCCGAACATTTTTGTACTTCCTCCTTTCATCGATCGATTGAAGTATTTCTGTTACCCATGTTTTCTTGGCAGCTACCTTCTTTGTACCTACGTTTTCCTTTCCAAATTCTGTGATGGCCCTTTTTACAGACGTCCATTCCTCTTCAACTGTACTGCCTATTTAGCTATTCCTTATTGCTGTATCTATAGCTTTAGATAACCTCAACCGTATCTCGTCATTCTATACTTCTTCCGTATCCCACTTCAATGCGTATTGATTCTTCCTGACTAATGTCGTAAACTTCAGCCTACTCTTTATCACTACTGTGTTGTATGTTGTAATCTGAGTCTATACCTGCTCCTGCGTACGCCTTACGACACAACTTCTGATTTCGGAATCTCTGTCTGACCATGATGCAATCTAACTGAACTCCTCCCGTATGATCCGGTCTTTTCGAGTATGCTTTCTCCTCTTCTGATCCTTGAACAGAGTATTCGCTTTTACCAGCTGAAATTTACTACAGAACTTTTAGTCTTTCATCTCTATCATTCCTTGTCCCAAGCCCATAGTCTCCTGTAACTTTTTCTTCTAATCCTTCCCCTACTACTGCATTCCACGCGGTTACACATGAAAATTTGCTCCACAAGAGAAATATGACATGGGACCATGGGTGACACAACACAACGTTGTCACTACCTTGTATGGGGCAAAGTACTGTGTTTTCGGAATGAGATTCGCTTCATCTAGTCCTACTGTGACAGCTTTATGCGTGTTAGACTGAACTGTAAATCCTGTAATATCTAACGTGCGAAATGTAAAACAAAAATAGCGAGTCACTCATTTTCCCAGCGTCTTTGTATCCCTATGTGATCACGTACCGAAGCCAAGGACATCATTGAGCGAAAATTTTATAACGAGGTAATATCAATGCTTGACTGGTTTGCGCACAAACAAAGTGAATCGGGAATAGCCTGGCCGCATTCATTGTCTCTTTGAGTCCGCGCCACAATTTTTAGGTTGAGACTTTAGCACTTACGGTTTCATACCTTGGTTCAGTCTCGATTTAGACACCATGTAATTGATAAAGAACTTAATACTTCTTTAATTTATATTCACAGTTCCGCAAATAAAACCAGGGTAATTGTACTTGGCGACTTTCATATTCAGTTACATTTTATACCGAAAAGGCATATATAAATCACTTATGTCTCGGTAAAGTAAATGGAAATTGTTCACTTCCGCTTATTACAAAAACTGTCTGAATTCTTTACATAAAAAATACTGTGTGTATAACAGTTTTGACATAGCAGAAACATCATCTTTACTAAAACAGTTGTAACGCTGGATTTTACTCCCAGCCATAGTAACAGAAAATTATTCACTTCTGTTCATAAATAAAATATTTCTTTCCAACATCAATTAAGATGGAGAGATGCAAGGAATGAGCAATTACTGAATGTCGAAATAAAACCGCTAAACCTTACTAAAGAATGTAGTCGTTTCAGCTAAGTCGTGTATTTTAGCTGACGTAAATAAACTGTTTTCTCTCCATTACAGAATTAAATATCCTTACATCACAGAGAATATCAAATTCTCCAATGGTTAATTTGCTAAGAGTTCGTAGTCCCCCTTGTCATTCATTCAACAAAGTGTTTTTGTTGGAATGACGAAATGATCACAAAGATATCTCTTCATGAACACACTCCGTGAACAATGATTAGGTGCAGTACTTCACACTTGTACCATTGTTCAACGAAAATAATGTGAAAATACTGAGTATGTAATCCATGAAACATTTACATACTAAGCCCTCTCCCTGTGCATAATGTTCTGGAGTTGATATGTGCAAATTTGTTTTTATTGTATGTCAGCATGAGAACTGAGACGACAATTTACAAAGAAAACTGCACTTTAACGTTAGAAGGATTTATCATTTTCAAGCACATTAACCGTTTCCGAAATGTCAGTCTCATATATATCTTAGCTTATTTTGTTTTCGGAAGACATGTTATTTTTAATACAGCGATAGTCTAACATTCAGACAGATATAGACGATCATGTAAGAACTTACATTAGAATGGCTTTCACTTTCTTTCTAATCTTTCATACATAAACGCCCCCGTGGGAATAAGCGACGGTCTTCTTTTTTCTACAACCACGGTGTTGATACATGGAAATCTAACGTTGCCAAACAACGTAAGATGATGCACTGGCAACGCTTGAGTGCGGACGACGAAAATTTTTATCTTTCTTAGTGTAGAACACCCAAAGTGAGAGTATGTCCCGACTGCATTTTGATAACTGTATATTAAGAAGCGTATGCCTATTCCTGCCACACGTTTATGGTTTCACGTGCCAAATTGAGTTCGACCATTCGTAGTACAATGCCGAGGTTTAGTGAAACCAAAAGATATTAAATAAAATATTTGTTCCCACAAAAAACAGTGTCCTGAACGTGCTGAAAAGTTAATCAGCCTGTGCTGAAGAGAGTTATACTTTCACGAATTAATGATTTGCATCAACATTTGGATTGAAAAGACGCAGAGAAGTTGCATGCACCAAGTACTGTTAAGTTTTTAACTAAAAAAGAAGAATATGACATTTAATTCCTTATGAATCACAGCGGTGTAAAGATACTAGTGCCGTTTGCACTGCTGGAGAAGTATTTTAATAAATTTCTGTCGAAAGGAATTAATTCCTAGATTTATAAAAATTACTGTTCACGACTACGTAAAGCAAACAAGAAATTAACTGTGGAACAAAAGACTTCTGCCACGTACAGAGCAAGTAATGCTTGCTAATTGGAAGTGCGCTTTGAGAATTTCATTTCGCTAATCATATTTATCCAGCTTAATGAGTTAGGATTCGCAGTGCCTGTCGTCTGTTTCCGAAGCGCTCTCCGAGAATGCTGAAGCATTCTAAACCGCATACAGTGTTATCTGCAAATAAAGTGAGTGTTGTTCAAAGCAGGTTACAGTGGAGCGTCCAGGTGGAATTCGTTTGCCAATGTGATGTATGCTCAATCGGTTACCTGTATGACAAATTACGTGTTCTTGGAATTTGTGTAGTTTCCATTTCAATCGCTCATAGCTGTTCTTCTTTAAAGGGTTAACAAATGTTAATGGCGCATATCGGTAACTTAATGTGTTGCCCCAGTTCTCTCTACTTCCAGTGTATCCTAACCCTACTACAGTGTTTATTTTGCACATACAACTTAAGATGTTTCGGTCAAAAAAGAACCATTATTTTTTGTTTTCTGTAGGTATACTTTTTCACATTTGTGTATTGAAATCGTAAATAAAAGTATAATTGACGCAATTTAATATATTAATTATTCAATCTGCATAAAAATGCAACAACAGTACAATAATCGATATTATAATCATGTGTGAGTTGATTTTGCTACACTATGCAAAGCTTTTTCCAATAGATAATATCTATCTCTCTTCTTACTCCTAAGCTAATTTACTTCCGATGTGGAGATTTCAAACTATATTCTTATCTCTACGGCTTCTCTTGCAGCATTTATTCTTGGAAGAAGTCCTCGTCTTTTCGTATCCCCACCGATTATTTGTTCGCCAATATTTTCTAGGAATAGTCTTCTTCGCTGTAGCGTGTTTGCGTTCTATTGGGGTAAGCTACCTCTTATAGAACAAGTATTGTATGTGGATATGCTTTTTCATTGTGATGCAGGGTGCATGTTTGCGTCTGGCGCCATATCATTTGAGTTTCGGGAGAATATCATCCACACAATTTCGAAGTCTGCAAAGGCTGACAAGTGTAAGAATTATCGCAGAATCAGCTTAACAGCTGAAGCATTCAAGTTGCTGACTTTAATAACACATAGAAGAATGGAAAAGAAATCTGAGAATGTGTTAGATGACAATCAGTTAGGTATTAACAAAGGTTATGTCACCAGAGTGGCAGTTCTGGCGTTGCAGTTGATAATGGAAACAAAATTAAAGAAAAATCAAGACACGTTAATAGGGTTTGTTGACGTGGGAGAGAGTTCGAAAAATGTAAAGTGGTGCAAGATGTTTGAAATTCCTCGGCAAGCTATAGGGAGGGGCGGGTAATATATAATATGTACAAGAGCCAAGAGGGTTTAATAAGAGTGGACAATCAAAAACGAAGCACTTGGATTAAAAAGTGTATAAGACAGGGTTGTAGGTTTTCGCCCCTACTGTTCAATCTGTACATCGAAGATGCAATGATGAAAATAAAAGAAAGATTCAGGAGTGAAAGTAAAATTCAAGGTGAAAGGATAGCAATGATAAGATTCGCTGATGACATTGCTATCCTGAGTGGAAGTGAAGAATTATTACATGATCTGCTGAATGGAATGAACAGTCTAATGAGTGCAGAATATGGACCGAGAGTAAATCGAAGAAAGGCGAAAGTAGTGAAAAGTAGCAGGAAGGAATGAAAACAGCGGGAAAATTAATAGCAGGATTGATGGTAGCGAAGTACATGAAGCTACGGAACTCTAATGGCGAGGCAGAAAAATAACCAATGACGGAAAGAGCAAGGAGGACATAAAAATAGACTAGCACTAACAAAAAAAGGTATTCATGACCAAGAGAAATCTGCTACTACCAAACATAGGCCTTAATTTGAGGGAGAAATTTCTGAGAATGTACGTTTGGAGCCCAGCATTTTATAGTAGTGAAACATGGACTGAGGGAAACCTCGAACAGAAGGGAATCGAAGCATTTGAGAAGTGGTGCTACAGATGAATTTTGGAAGTGAGATGGACTGATAATATAAGGAATGAGGAGGTACTGCGCAGAATCGGAGAGGAATGGAATAAGTGGAAAACACTGAAAAGGAGAAGGGAAAGGATTTGTGATCAGGGAATGACTTTCATGGTACTAGAGAGAGCTGTTGAAGGCAACAACTGTAGAGGAAGACGGGGTTTGGAATACATCCTGCAAATACTTGAGGACATAGATTGCAAGTGCTACTATGCGGTGATATGGTTGGTACAGGACAGGGAATTCGTGGCTGGCCATATCAAACTAGTCAGAAAACTGAAAAAAAAAAAGAAACAAAGAGAAGCGCAGTGTCCTTTGTGAAAGCAAACGTTCATATGTAACTAAGATTAACAATTTCTGCGGTTTGAAATTGTTGTGGTGGGATAGAAGGCTTATTATTTCACACAGTTACAACCCATTGTAATATTTCTCTTAGTCACCGTTTGTTCTAGTTTGTAACAGGTGAAAATGCTGTTATAGGCAATCTTATGAAGGGTGATATTGTGCCCTTTGAATCCATAAGAAAAGTCACTTGCAACTCTTAGACCTTCCGGCTCTTCAGTGGCATTACATGGTCGTTTCCCAGTAGATGGCTGAATATTCCACACATAACTAGTGTAATTGTCACGAAGTACCCAAAACCTATTGTCATATTTTGTCAACTTACTTGGCATATACTGGCCGAAAAGGCAGTTGCCCCTGAGAGCAATCAGTAGTTCGTTTACTGTACAAACGTATTGGTATTGTGTAATTTAGGTAATACCTCTACCCATTTCTTCCACAGATCCCTTTTAGGTGGAAACTTACGTTGTTTATATCTGTGTAGTCTTGACTCACGGACATAAAATCGAATACGTCATCTTTTTAAAAGTTTCTACGGACATTGTAACTCTGAAAACTGGGCGATCTTTGTACTCATCCCATAAACTTACATTAGTTCCATCATGTGACTTATAAACTCCTGCTAATGAAAACAGACTTATGTAAGCATCTAGGCGAAAAAAATCTCCTTTTTCCACTTTTCTCCATATTCTTCACCATTACAATGGCTGAGTAAATTTTTTTCAATTGATAGAGGAAGGAAACCTGATTATTTGTAATCCAGCAAGTGGCATCCTTTTTGCTCCTGAAGTCAGGAGAACTATATTAAATGCTGCATGTTGTCCCTCTTGAGGCAGGTGTGCTTGCTTCCATTCAGTTGATTTATCCTTTCATTTAACAATTACGCTGTTTACCTTTTGCTGTTTTGGTGTATCATCTGCGTCTTCTAGTGAAGGTGAAGAGTTGCATTTCGAAACATGATCTTAGTTCTCTGACACCACTTCATCACTATCTGATATATTCATAGTTGTTTCTGTTATTTCATTATCTCGCAAAGAAAAAAAAAACTTATAAAATGTATGAACTGTAAAGGTAGGAGCCTAGTAACATGAGTAGAAGTGAATCAGTTTATAAATCGGTTTGGTTACAGGAAAAAGCAATGACTTGCACACCCCCATTTCCTCCATTCCACAGAGATAGACATTCCGTAGTTCAGAACAATATTGTCTTCACTTCTTTACATCCACCTTACTGCAAGCATATAGTTCCATTGTTGGCCAACTGAATATTTTCAGAATTTGCTGTAGCAATGGAGGTTAAAATACACAGGGTCTAAAAAGACTTTAAGGCGTCAGAAGTACTATTTCGGCAGATGTCAAACTACCGCTCCAAAATAATTTTTTCCCTGTATTTCGCTAAGCGGAAAACAAAATTGGTGAAGGAAATTTACTAAAACCAAATGTTTTTTAATTATAGACCTTCAAAACACCTTGTGGGTCAGAATACACAAATACCTTTTGAGGTTTAAGTAGAAGACTAGTTAATTTACTGGCTAATATTCTCCAGATCATTTGAACGCTTTTGTTAATGAAATGTTTGGAATGAGTCAGATTACAGGATATGCATACATAATAGTTTCTTTGGATGCCTATATGGAGGCCCTCACAAATTTCTAAAGGGCACAGTGGCCGAAATTTAACATTAACTATCATTTTGTAGTCCTGTGCATGAAACTACTTTGAAACTAGTTATTTTATTGGCTGCCAATTTTTAACAAAGAATTTAAATAGAATGTATGTGAACTTGATGTGCAATTATCAGAAATAAATAATACAGTGAAAGGTGGCTACACTGAGCCACAGCGCCAGAGATTGCGCCAAAGAGTATTATTCCGCCGCCTCCACTGGCAGTGCTTGTCGAGAACTCGTAGTAGTCAGTGCTTGCTGAGATGGCGTAGTGAAAAGTTCTTGTCGAGAAGTCGTGGTGGAGAATGCTTGTTGTGGAGTGGTAGGAGTGAGTCGGTGTTGAGATGTTGTAGTAGGGAGTGCTTGCTCCATGTTTTATGCAGTTGTTTGATGGGCTAGACAGCAGATGTTGTTCGAATGGAGACATTGTAATGATCAGAGTGCTTTTCGTCAATATATATGAAGGTAAAAAAAAATTCCCTATTCCTTTTATTATTTCAGTGTCTTAAATAATGCGTCATTACAGGTTCAGTCAACAAAGCACCTGGCTTGTGTTCTTGTATTAGAGTGTAATTCTGGTTTCCTTAAGCAATTATAGTATTTCCATTTTTTTAAATTACTTCAGTATAAGTGGTATTTAAAATTTCTGGTCTTATTGAAGAAGAACCGTGCCAGATGTGTACGTTGAATCACACTTCCACACACAGAACAGTTACACTTGTGCTTTGGTTTCGTACCTTTTATAGTTGCTGGGGACTTAATTAATTAATTGTGTAACGGAAATTCTTTCATTCTTTGTTGTTATTCTATGTAGTCAGATTGCGTACTAAAACTAGTCAGGGCCAACCGTTTACGAGACTTCGTAATCGGACAGACAGCTACTAAATCAAAAAATTAAAATTATTGGCATTAGATATAATTAAGCCCCCATGCACGTGGCGACCGCTGCTTCGGATCGTCCCTTGGAATTCTTCTGATTGTAAAAATAGTAGACAGTAGTATTGTTGTAGTAATTTGTAGTTTAGTAATTGTAGTCTATTTTGCATGTGTAGATTTGGTAATTGTCATTCTTCTAATGGTATTTTTTTTTCATAATTTAATTTTGTTGTCTTGTATACGCGTTTGACAATTTAGTGCAATTATTTCAATTGTTCGTTAATCGTGTTTGAGGGAAACATTTCGTGTGAATGGTATTGTTGGAGATAAAGAGTCATTGTGTGTAATTTTCGTACAGTGACGAGTTTTGTATGTTTTGTAAATGATTACGCGATCGATGAAAAAGGCAAAAATGATGGATAGTCAGAATGACGAAATTGTTGACATGGCGAACTCGCCAACACAGGAGAACAGTATGATGAATAATGAAGTGAAAAACAATTTTAAAAGTCGGGAAAATACTCCGGAACCATTTCAAAATTTTTCTCAATCAGAAAATTCACAGAATAGGAGATTAACGACAGAAGATTCTGGAACAGTATCGAACACAGATAGCTTTACAGCTATGGCGAAGGAAGCTGGTTTTGTGGGAAATGTTAGGGGCGAAAAGGATTTTGAACCAGTTAATATGGAGCAGTTGATGGGTGTAATATTAAATTTGGAATCTGAATTATAAATAGTGGGATCACACATAAGAAGAATTAACACGAAGATGGAAACTTTGACAATACGGTTAGGCTCACAAACAGGAACAATTAAAACCGAGATGGAAACAATGGAAACACAGCCTCACGAATAGGGACATGTTTCAGAAACATGAAAGATGAATCAAAGAAAGAAATTAGAGAAGAAGTACAACCGATTTTGAAGGCTCACAATAGTAGTTTAATTTCATCAGAAGAGGAACAGGACAGAGAACAGGAAGAAAGAGATCGCATGATAGTACAGAAATTTTCAGAGCTAAATTTACAACGTGCACACGATAAGGAAGAAATACTTGAAAGAATCGAGGAATCCATGCCGGATGACAGAATAAATAACCTAACACAACAGTATGAACAGTTAACTACTAAATGTGACAATACCGAAACCCGAGTCGCGACACTTACAGAAGACGTAAATAAACAGAAAGGAAAAATAGGTTACTCATCGGAAGGAGTTGAGGAGATTTCAGATAAATTGACAAGTCTTAGCTTAAATGGGGACAGAGATTCGGATGATATAGCTCCATTGCCATTTGCAGAAACCGAAGAGTATCAGAACATAAACAAACATGTTGAAAATCAGGGAAAATTTAATGAACGCGTTAAAAGGGAACTTGAGGCATTACGAAAGCAAGTCAAACAAATTGAAGGCGAAATCGTAGGAAAAGACAGCAGAAGAAATTTTGAATCACAGATAGGAGAGGGCTTTGAAGAAAATAATTTATTTCATTTACGGGATGCAACAAGAGAGCGCCAGGCGCGCGAACTTGACAATAATCGACATTCGGACTGGGACAGACGCGGTAGGTCTTAGTCGCCACGAGGCGAAAACTTTGATTATAAACACTTCTTAACTGTTCGGAAATTTAAGATCTTTCGTAATTCTAAGAATGACATACATCCATGTGCATGGTTAGATCAATTTACGTACGGACGTCCACCAAATTGGCCACTAAGTCACAAACTGGAAATTATGTGCGGCTATTGAAGTCCTCAGGGGATTCACTACACTAAGTGAATATGTGCCGTAGCGTGCATAGGGCCCCGAGCTGTAGTGGTGCTATTTCCCTTTTAGTTTTCTGCACCGCTGCATACTCTTTTACTATTCTTTGCATCTATCAGAACAACTCTTCGACTATCAATCTATCTAGAGAGTCGTTAAAAAGTAACCGGATATGACTAATTTACCCAAAAGTTATTTCGGAAATTACCGTTTGGACTTACGGTACCTTCAGCAGCATTCATTCGTAGTTTAAACGAAATTTTACCTGTTTATCTTCGTGACAATATTACTTCATATGTTGACGATGTTCTTATTGTAAACGTTCTTGAAGTGAGCACAACAAAATTTTGGATTCATTATTACGTATTTTTGCAAGAGTTGGCATTACAGTGAACTTGGAAAAATCAGAATTTGGTCGTTCTCAGGTGAAATTTCTCGGTCACATTATTTCTACAGAAGGTATTCTTACTGATCCAGAAAAACTTGACGCTATTCGTAATTATGCTGTTCCTACCACAAAACGTGATGTTCGTAGTTTCCTTGGTGTCTGTAATTTTCTTAGACGCTTTGTTAGATTGGACGATTTGGCCACACCTCGTTTATGTGAACTATCTGGAAAGAAATCTAATTGGTGCTGGGATGAGGAAGCTCAGTCAGAATTTGAACAACTTCGTGATGCTTTAGTTGCTGCTCCACTTCTTTCACATCCGGATTTATCTAAAGATTTTTGTTTGGCGACGGACTCATCATACAAAGGCCTACGTGCACATTTATTTCAAGAGATAGAAGAAGACAGCGTTGTAGTACAGAAGACTATTGCATTTGGAAGTCGTGTGCTCTCTAAATCAGAAAAGAATTATTCGATTACGGAACTTGAGGCTTTGGCTGTTGTATGGGCTTTCACAAAATTTCGCATTTTTTGTTTGACAGACATACTAAGGTTTACACCGATCATTTAGTTCTGGAATTTCTTATGTCAACAAAATTAACACATGGCAGATTGTCACGATGGGCGCTGTATCTACAGGAATTTGATTTTAGTATTGTTTACATACAGGGTTCTTCAAATATTATTGCTGATGCTTTATCACGTGCACCTATAGCTTTGAAACAAAGTGCTGAGGAGGACTGCAAGGAAAACAATTATTGTCTGATGTATATTCAAGGCGTTACGTTTGAGAATTTTATTTCGTCTTCGCTCCAGGACATCGCTAAGGAGCAAAATAAGGATCCAATCTGGAAGGACATTAAGGAGAAGTGGAGGAGAAAGGATAGCGTAGCGATCAGACAGTATTATTTAGTTCGTAATGACATTCTTTTTAAACGAAAATCGGTCGACAACTCTGTTTGGTTAGTTTGTATTCCTGATGAGTGGGTCAATAAATTGATTTGGTACACACATTTCAGTTATGCACACTTTGGTCCCAGAAAATGCTTTCATAAATTACGGGAAAATTGCTACTTCAGTAATATGGAAAAACGTATTCGATCTGTTCGTGCCAAATGCAAATTATGTCAAAAGGCTAAGCCGCCAACTATTTCTCACAGAGCACCGTTGTTTCCTATCATTCCAGCGACATTAAAGGAGATGGCTGCAGTCGATTTGTTCGGTCCAGTGGTTCGTTCTACTAATGGTTTTGCGTACATTTTCGTAGCAGTGGAACTGACTTCAAAATATGTGTATTTTACACCTTTACGCAAAGCAACAGCTCGTTCAGTATCTGATGCTTTCATCAAACATTTTCTTAAAGAAGTGGGTCATGTTGATAAGGTTATATCAAATAATGGATCACAGTTTCGCTCTAAAATTTGGCTTCGTACTCTACGGCGTCGTAAGATTAAACCAATTTTCATTTCGCTTTTTCACCCTCAATCTAACGCTTCAGAGAGATGGATGAAGCAAATCAATAACTTGTGTCGACTTTATTGTCATCAGAATCACAGAACTTGGGATCAGTATCTTCATATTTTCAAAACATTCTGAATGAACTTCCTAATGACTCAAATTCTTTACCGCCTATACTGATATTAAGAAACAAAGCACCGACAAATCGCATTTCTGAAATCGTTCCTTTTCCGCCTACACGAAAACTGCGGCATTCTGAAGCTGTGAACCTGGCTCTGCAAAATATTCCATCTGCGGCTGCTAGAAGAGAGAAATCAGCTAAGCGTCCTGGTCGTTTAAAAATCTTGTCAGTTGGTCAAAAGGTGTTAATTAAGTCTCATCGTTTGTCTCACAAAGGAAAAGGCTTGTGTCGCAAATTTTTTCTGCTTTATAAAGGTCCATATAGAGTTCGCAAAATTATTCGTGATAACACTGTCGAAGTAGAAACTCTTAAATCTCGGCGCTCTAAGGGAATACATCATATATCTAACGTTAAAATTTTTGTGGAGTGACATACTTTTGAGAAACTAACAGCTACATGTAAACATGCAGAGAATACAAGGATACCGCCCTGTGTTTTGGCGGCGGCACATACTCAAAGCAACAGTCAAGTCTGCGCGCCGCACAAGGCAGTCGTTGACCGCAAACAATTACTTCCTACGTCACGCGCCTACAGCTGATCGAGCGCTCAGTGCGAATGCACTGACAGCCGTAAACAAATACACAGTCTAATTTCTCCGAATAAATTTAGTATAAAGCTATAGTGACTTGATGAATTATGTTAACGTTTAGTATTTTTCAGGATACGGTTCTATAAAATATTTAAGAACTTCAGGTAAATTCTATGCGTGTCCGACGTTAAGACGACTTACTATCAAGAAAATTTCAGGAAGAATGTAATTTCGAAGAAGAAACTAATATACTAAAAAGGTACCTATTAATTGAGTTTATTTTTCAGGTAACATATTTCCATTTAGGTACGTACTTTAGACGTAATTTTCTGCTCGCGATTATGTGATTCATAGTTTGTGCTAAATTTCATGTTCTATGAATTTACTTGTGAAGCGACGTGCTTGCGTACATTAACTGATTTTGACAATGATTGATTAATGAATAGGGTTGTTACTTGTGTATATTATGCATCGCTTGGCTGCTATGCTCTTTTACTGATGTCACTTTTTTTAATTATGTGCCTGCTGTGCTTATTTATTTAAATTATAATTGTCACCTGATTAATTGTGCTGACTATGGTTATGTGTGTAAGTTATACTTTGTGATTTATCTGCTTGCGCCTTCATGTTTACTTATTAAGATTACAGATGAACATTTATTTGCTTATGCTGATATGATGCTAATGACCTGTTTATTATGTTAGATAACATATTTGCTGCCTTGCTTATGGATTGCTTATTTACACATTTCTGTTTTGTTGTCATAACTACTCTTTAATTTGATATATAGAAATGCTGATGTACTGTGTACGAACATAGAGTGTAGGTCACACTATTGTATTAATTATAGATTGTTTGCTTGGCAGAGCCTCGTTGTAGGAATTGTGCTGCATCCACTTGTTAACATTCTGTTCTCTACTGGTATATTTTTTTTTACTCGCTATTGCATGTTTTGCTTACGCTCAGTGCCGTGTATTTTTTAAGATAAGAAAATGAACTGCTATAATTCGACGAACGACATTAGTACAAGAAACTTCATAGAAGTCACATGAGCTGGAGGTTTTATGAAAGCTGTATAAATTTATGCTAATAGGAAGGAAGCTAACGACGTGACATACTAACACTAGGTTTAGGCCATTGACAGTCATTACACTGCATTCTTCGTGAGCAATTGAAATAGGAAGTGACACTTGACACAAGAAATACTCCACATACATGTTTCTGATTTGCCATGATTCTTGAAGTGGTGTACACACTATGAAATATTACTCTCATTCACACTCCGTACTCGTGCTTACTTACTGAAAGTTATTCAAACTAAAGGCTGTTAGAGGTCATGTATGCATTTCTTTTGTTTAATGATGGACAAGGTAACCAAAATGTATTTTATAATTCATAATGAGTAGAAGATTTGGGTCAGATGGATTACACAGAGGTTGTGTGTGGACATTGTGTCTTCAGATCGTATGGGATGATGAAGTTTGCATTAGGATTTTATCTGTACTTGTTCGAGGAGACTGACTAGAGGAAAGAGTTGTTATGGAAGTGAAATGATATTGGTGCTAAGGTTTATATGTATCGACGTATTGAAGAGGTATTATTGAGGTATTGAGATTACGTGAAGTTTATGATTATTGGAGTTTTGGTGGACAAGAGGTAAGGTAAATGATATTGATGATAAGGTTTATATGTACCGACGTAAGAGGTATTATTGAAGTATTAAGATTATGTGATGCTAATGATTATTGGAGTTCTGGTGGATAAGAGGTAAAGCAAGTGAGGAGCATTTTTTTTGTCGGTTTTATGGAACAAGGAGGATGAAGATAGCAGACTAGAACACTAAAGTGGAAGGAAGATTGTCTACACACACTTTGTTAAATCAATAAGCAGTACATTTTTTTTTTGTTTTTTTTTTTTTTTTTTTTTAGAGAGAGGAAGTAATGCATATCTTCATATCTTGCACACTGACAGTTGTTCAGCAACTGTACATTTTGATCTGGCTTGGCAAACATTGGTCTTGACGTGATGACTATGACATTGACTAACTATTATTGACTGTTATGCATTGCTGCCACTACTACTTGATACACATGATGAACATCAAATTTTGACAGAATTGCATTTACACAGTTAACACTATTCAATTACACAGTGGTACTTAATGTGGATGAAAGATGAGTGAGTGTGTTATGTGTGTTTTCCCTTCCTAATCCCAGATAAGTGGTACCGACTTATCTCCTAAATATTATTTTACTTGCTTGTTGTGGCTTGCACTGACACCCATAAATATTACAGGTTTACTGATATTTGTATATTTGTGATTGTTAATACGACAATTATCTGATATGATTTGTGTGTTTGTTATAATTTGTATGTTTAGTGTAAGAGCATTGAGAATAATTTTGTAAAAGCAATTGTGTGTGCATTCAAACTATTGTTCATGCCTGAACTGTCTGATTAGTGATGGTGAATATTATGGACTGTTACCTGCACTTGTTCAACATAATGCGTGCCACTTAGAAATGTTCAATTTCTGCTGATGAACAGTGTGATTAGTGATAGTGAATATTATGGACTGCTGTCTGGACCTGCTCATCAGTGCTAGGTGCCACTGATGAACTGCTTCTACTGACATAATGTCACTTGTTGCTGTTTGCACCTGCTCAACATTGCTGGGTGTCACTGACGGACTGCTTCTACTGAGATAATGTCGCTTGTTGGTGTCTGCACCTGTTCAACAATGCTGGGTGCCACTGATGGACGGCTTCTACTGAAAAGATGTCACCTGTTGGTGTCTGTACTTGGTCAACATTGCTGAGTGCCGCTAATGGAACTGCTTCTGCTGAATGATGTCACTTGTTGGTGTCTGCACCTGTTGATCATTGCTGGGTGCTACTGCTGGAACTAACCATTGAAAGCATTTTATGTGAACATTTGTACAAACTGATTTTTTGTGTATTGTGTGAACTATTATGTAAAGTCACATGTATGAAAGAAGTTGTGTTGCTTACTGTATTTCATATATTATATTATTGAAAGGTCAGTGCAAAGCCAAAATTTTATCTAATTATGTGATATTTACGTATTAATATTATCTTTTATTTTGTCTGTATTTTTGTGGACGAATTTGGTGGTATTTTCACCACCAATGCTGGCAAAATACCATCAAATTCTGGCCCGTGGAGGAGGGGCATATGAAAGGTGGCTACACTGAGCCACAGCGCCAGAGATTGCGCCAAAGAGTATTATTCCGCCGCCTCCACTGGCAGTGCTTGTCGAGAACTCGTAGTAGTCAGTGCTTGCTGAGATGGCGTAGTGAAAAGTTCTTGTCGAGAAGTCGTGGTGGAGAATGCTTGTTGTGGAGTGGTAGGAGTGAGTCGGTGTTGAGATGTTGTAGTAGGGAGTGCTTGCTCCATGTTTTATGCAGTTGTTTGATGGGCTAGACAGCAGATGTTGTTCGAGTGGAGATATTGTAATGATCAGAGTGCTTTTCGTCAATATATAAGAAGGTAAAAAAAAAAAAATTCCCTATTCTTTTTATTATTTCAGTGTCTTAAATAATGCATCATTACAGGTTCAGTCAACAAAGCACCTGGCTTGTGTTCTTGTATTAGAGTGTAACTCTGGTTTCCCTACGCAATTATAGTATTTCTATTTTTTTTAATTACTTCAGTATAAGTGGTATTTAAAATTTCTGGTCTTATTGAAGAAGAACCGTGCCAGATGTGTACGTTGAATCACACTTCCACATGCAGAACAGTTACACTTGTGCTTTGGTTTCGTACGCTTTTTAGTTGCTGGGGACTTAATTGTGTAACGGAAATTTTCTTTCATTATTTGTTGTTATTCTATGCAGTCAGATTGCGTACTAAAACTAGTCAGGGCCAACCGTTTACGAGACTTCTTAATCGGACATACAGCTACTAAATCAAAAAATTAAAATTATTTGCATTAGATATAATCAAGCCCCCATGCAACAGTTACAAACAGGTACATAAATTATTAATGAGAAAAGGATTCAATGTTTAAAGAGGATGGTATGGAATGATATATATGCTAATGTCGAATTCGACGTAATCGAGGAAATTTGTGTCAGTATTTGAAAGTAGAATTCCTAAAACATTATCTAGAAAATCCATTAAAAACTGGTGAACTTTGGATAACTACTTGTAATGTGAGTGATAATTCACAACTTGTGAATACTTTTAACAACCACTTTCTGAATGTAATAGGTTCAGCTGAAGTAGCAGAAGGGTTTATAAAGAATGTCATACCACAATACCTTAAGCAACTAGAACTAGTTTCATCATACTTCACTGAGTTAACAGTATTATGAACTTCCAAATAAAAACTCATGGTGGTGATATAATTTCATAAAGATTTCTGAAAATGTATTCTAATGCTGTAAGTAATGTCCTTAATGATGCATGTAATGCATCACTAGCAGAGGGAATTTTTCCAGACAGACTAAAACATACAGTTGTTTAACTTCTTTACATGAACAAGAGTCAGTAAAAAGAGAAGAATGCTCAAAATTGTTGGTTGTACGTATTGCTGAAAAATTCAGCTTTAAGAAACACATTACGGAGTCTTTCAAGTTTAACTGCTTTTGCTGTTCGTATGATTGCCTTGAAAAGAAAATAATGAGCCTTCTGACATATTCTGGATATTTCCGCTCAATAATGTCTTATGGATTAATTTTTTGGTGGTACTGATTGCACAAAAGCAAGCAGTAAGTATAATAAGAGGTGTTCACCTGCAGTCGTTATCCAGGAACCTCTTCAGGGAGCAACTGCACCATCACTCATCACTATATATAAGCAGCAACGAATATTTTTGATCATTTGTCCATTAACATAAATTGTTTGTCAGGTAGAAAAGTAGCTCTTCAATCTGACCTAAAATCATTTTTAAGGACAATCACTTCTGTCCAATGAGCATATTTCTATTTAAAGACTAATATCCCGTTAAAAATAGAGTACTGATATCTTCATTAAAGTTGCATGAGTAGGACTAAAAAATGATACGTTAGAAATGTTCCAACTAATCATTCATACATGTCCCGTGGGTTAAGCCGTTTCGCATCATTTCCATAAAAGCATCGTTAAAATGATCTATGGAATATGTAACTAACTATTACTCGAATAATTTCAGCTAGTGGCTTAAGAACAGATTACCTTATGAACTCTGTGTAGCTCCCTCAGAAGTGTTTACAAGGTTTTCATCAGAGTCGGGAAATGCTACTCAAAATAGCTTTTAGATTTCACAACAAAAGATGATTTCGTTCAACACAGATTTAGTAAATATATTGCCTCTGCAGACTCTCTCTCCTTTCTCTTTTTCTTTATTCGCTTGCCTTCTGACTGGGCCCGCCACAAATTCCTCTTCGTGCCAACCTCTTCATCTTGGAGTAGCACTTGCAACCTACGCACTACATTATTTGCAGGATGTATTGCAACTCTTTCTTCCTCTATAGATTTTACCCTCAGCAGCTCCCTCTTCTACCATGCAAGTTAGTTCCTGATGACCTAATAGATGTCCTACCATCCTGTCCCTTCTTCTTGTCAGTGTTTTCCTTATATTCCTATCCTTGCCGATCCTCTGGAGAACTACCCCATTCCTTAACTTGTCAGTCCACCAAATTTTCTACTTTCTTCTGTAGCACCATATCTCAAATGCTTTGATTCTCTTCTGTTCCGTATTCCCCACAATCCACGTTTCACTATCATACAGTGTTGTGCACTGCGGGCTTTCCATTTAAGAAAATGATGATGGTGTGGTGGCCCTCAACTACGTAACCACCTACTCAAACTGGAAATATTAAAAGTCTTCTGTGGTTTCGTTGTCTAGGTGCTGGGATACATAGTTGCCACATTACAAGCCAAATATGGCTGAGTGTACAGCATACAATATGAATATACACATGAACCGAATGGTCGAATGTTCCTATCCCTCTGCAATCGGGAATGTAACGTAGAAATGTGTAAATAATATATTGCAATAAATAAAATCTGCAAGTACTGCCTTAAGACTTTAAATGATGAGTACAATAGTAGAAGTACTTTTGAGAATGTGGTATATTTCTGCAAAACACTTATTGCCGTCGATAGTCCAGCAATTAAATAAAACGTAAGTTGAATAACAGGAAACAATAGGTTCCTACTGCACGTGATTAGTTATGAACCACTACATAGCTCGCGAGATATTCACTTCTAAACGCATACTACGTCTTCACTGTAGAAACCTTGGAAATCTCGTAAGTTCACAAGTCCGCACCCGAATAATTTCTATCGCTCGCCACCAAGTGCAAACCGCTCCACACTCCAAGTCTCTCTCGCAACCGTGCATCCCTCGCGCCGTACTGTCCCCCGAGTCCTCTCTTGTACTCCTCTCCCACTTCCATCCAGTATCCCCATTCATGAGCACTGTGATTGGAGAGAGCGCTTCCACCATGTCTTCAAGCCAACACACATTCACATACATAATGAAACATTAATACTGGATTTACATTTAAATAACTTGAAATTAAAAAATATTCCTACAACTGGACCACAAACACGCTCTAACATACGTTATTAAATACATAAACAAATTAAACAAACATATATCAAAGGAATAGCAAGCAAAAGTAGGCCTGTAGCCTAATGTCTCTGTGCTTTCTAAAACACAGTAAATATTTGACCAGTTTCTTCGTGGATAGTATATGTCGGATATAGACAAAGACATAGATGAATAAATATATTTATAAGCATGCTGCTACCGTTTTTTCTGTAAATGTGGAGTACTTATGGCCTGACTTGATCGATAGTAATCGGCCACTTTGACCTCCAACAACTCATGTACTAGTCAAATTACATGCCTGTAATTTATACCTATTTAGGCTTACACTAATAGCTTTCTAAACACACGCCGATCGACGCAATCGGATGAACCGTTTAGATTTCGGAAATTCGTTGCTCGGATGAACCAGTCAGACCTTGTAAATTCGTTGCTGGGTGTTACTTGTATAATTTACAGTCAGACACTAAACTTTAAACTAGGAAAAATATCGAATATCTGATTACACCATCAGATTGTCGTGAAAATAATGGTAATGTACATGTTTCTTTTTGAGATGTCATGATTCATCTGGCTACTGTTAATTTCTATATGAACTGTGGAATGTCTGGTATTAAGGCTTCACAAAGTCCGCCATGTTTGGCACTCCCGTCGTGTCTCCTAAATCGACACAACGTCACCATGGAATTTCCAGCCACGAGGATGGACCACGTGCTGGGGCTACCCCTCATGCTCAGCTAACGTTAGACACCACGTGGTTGCTGCCAGGCCGCGGCCCGCCGAAATGCTCCCCGCGCGGCTACGCCAACTCCGAACTTAGAATATTTCAAGGGCGCCACAACTCGCCCGTTACCTCAGAGCACCAAACGTATAAGTACAATCTCAGGAATTTCTTCCTCACATTAAGACCCATGTTTCATACTACTAGACTTCTACAGGACAGGAGTGCTCTTTTTGCCAGTGCTAGTCTGTTTTCTAAGTCGTCCTTCCTTCTTCGATCTTGGTTGATTTTGCTGCCTAGGTAGTAGAATTTGTCACTTTCATCTATTTCCTGATCACCAATCCTAACGTTAAGTTCCTCGCTGTTCTCATTTCTGCTACTTTTGTGGTTCTTTTATTTACTCAATTGGCAAAAGAGGAAGATCTGCTTGGAAAGAAGGATGGACAATGGTGGTCGTGGTTATTGCTTCATTATACAGGGTGTTACAAAAAGGTACGGCCAAACTTTCGGGAAACATCCCTCACACACAAAGAAAGAAAATATGTTATGTGGACATATGTCCGGAAACGCTTACTTTCCATGTTAGAGCTCATTTTATTACTTCTCTTCAAATCACATTAATCATGGAATGGAAACACAGCAACAGAACGTACCAGCGTGACTTCAAACACTTTGTCACAGGAAATGTTCAAAATGTCCTCCGTTAGCGAGGATACATGCATCCACCCTCCGTCGCATGGAATCCCTGATGCGCTGATGCAGCCCTGGAGAATGGCGTATTGTATCACAGCCGTCCACAGTGCGAGCACGAAGGGTCTCTACATTTGGTACCGGGCTTGCGTAGACGAGAGCTTTCAAATGCCCCTATAAATGAAAGTCAAGAGGGTTGAGGTTAGAAGAGCATGGAGGCCATGGAATTGGTCCACCTCTACCAATCCATCGGTCACCGAATGTGTTGTTGAGAAAGGTACGAACACTTCTACTGAAATATGCAGGAGCTCCATCGTGCGTGAACCACATGTTGTGTCGTAAAGGCACAAGTTCTAGCACCGCACGTAGAGAATCCCGTATGAAATCATGATAACGTGCTCCATTGAGAGTAGGTGGAAGAACATGGGGCCCAATCAAGACATCATCAACAATGCTTGCACAAACGTTCACAGAAATCTGTGTTGATGACGTGATTGCACAATTGCGTGGGGATTCTCGTCAGCCCACACAGGTTGCTTGTAAAAATTTACAATTTGATCACGTTGGAATGAAGTCTCATCCGTAAAAAGAACATTTGCACCCAAATGAGGATTGACACATTATTGGATGAACCATTCGCAGAAGTGTACCCGTGGAGGCCAATCAGCTGCTAATAGTGCCTGATAACGCTGTACATGTACGGAAACAACTGGTTCCCCCGTAGCACTCTCCATACAGTGACGTGGTCAACGTTACCTTGTGAAGCAACAACATCTCTGACGCTGACATTAGGGTTATCGTCAACTGCACGAAGAATTGCCTCGTCCATTGCAGGTGCCCTCGTCGTTCTAGGTCTTCCCCAGTCGCGAGTCATAGACTGGAATGTTCCGTGCTCCGTAAGACGCCGATCAACTGCTTCGAACGTCTTCCTGTCCGGATACCTTCGTTTTGGAAATCTGTCGATACAAACGTACCGCGCCACAGCTATTGCCCCTTGCTTATCCATACATCAATTGGGCGTCTGCCAACTCCGCATTTGTAAACATTGCACTGACTGCAAAACCACGTTCGTGATGAACACTAACCTGTTGCTACGTAGTGATTTGCTTGATGCTAGTACTGTAGAGCAATGAGTCGCATGTGAACACAAGCACCGAGGTCAACATTACCTTCCTTCAATTGGGCCAACTGGCGGTCAATCGAGGAAGGACAGTACACACTGACGAAACTAAAATGAGCTCTAACATGGAAATTAAGCGTTTCCGGACACATGTCCACATAACATCTTTTGTTTATTTGTGTGTGAGGAATGTTTTCTGAAACTTTGGCCGTACCTTTTTGTAACACCCTGTAGATGGAACATTAGGACCGAAAGGCTACATTGTGCCTTACATCTCTGTCTTACACCCTTTTTTAATCCAAGCACTTCCTTCTCTGTCTTCCACTTTTGTTGTTTCCTCTTGGGTCTTGTACATATTCTCTATTCTTTCCCTATAGCATATCCCTATATTTCTCAGAATTTCGCTCAGTTTGCACCGTTTGACGTGGTTGAACGCTTTTTACAGATCGACAAATCCTATGAATGTGTCTCGATTCTTCTTGAGTCATACTTTTATTATCAACCACAGCATCAGAACTGCCGCACTGGTGCCTTTACCTTTCCTAAAGCGAAACTGGTTTTTATTTAATACATTACCAACTTTCTTTTTCACTCTTCTGTATATTATTCTTGTCAGCAACTTGGATACATGTGCTGTTAAGCTGATTCTGGGATAATTCACGCGCTTATCGGCTCTTACAATCGCGAAACTGTGTGTGGATGAAATTTCTCCTAAAATCAGATGTGCATCACCAGACTCATTCATTCTCCACATCAAAGTCAGTAGTCGTTTTGTTGACACCTCCTCTCATGACTTTAGAAATTCTGATCCATTATTATCTATCCCTCCTGCTTTATTTGACTTTAGTTATTCCAAAGCTCTTTTAAATTCTAACTACTACTAGATCCCCTGTCTCTTCTATATCGACTACTGCGTCTTCTTCTGTCACATCATCAGACAAGTCCTCTTTCTCTTAGAGGCCTTCAATGTAATCTTTCCACCTATCCTCTAATACTTCTGCATTTAAAGGTGGATATCCGACGGTACTCTTAATGTTACCGCTCTTGTTATTTGTTTCACCGAAGGTTGTTTCCAGATTTACATATACTGGGTGAGTTCCTCAACCCATCTTTCAAAATGGCTCTGAGCACTATGGGACTTAACATCTATGGTCATCAGTCCCCTAGAACTAAGAACTACTTAAACCTAACTAACCTAAAGACATCACACACATCCATGCCCGAGGCAGGAATCGAACCTGCAACAGTAGTGGTCACGCGGTTCCAGACTGAAGCGCCTAGAACCGCACGGCCACACTGGCCGGCCAACCCATTTTTCCTTTTTCGGTTTCTTGACATTTTTTGTGCAGTAATTTTGCCTTAGCTTCCCTACACTTCCTATTTACTCCATTCCTAGGTAACTTATTTCTGCTTTCCTGAATTCCATGAACAATGTTGTATATCCTTCCTTCGTCGATCAGCTTAAGCGTTTCTTTGCTTACACATGGTTTCTTCAGTTACTTTCTTTGTACCTATGATTTTCTTTCAAAATTCTGTGATGACCCATTTTAGAGACGTCCATTCCCCTTCGTAACTGTCTTCTCAACTCGACCTTATCAAAGTATCTAATGCTTCAGAAACCTTCAAGCATACCGCTTCATTCCTTATTACTGCCATTTCCTACTTCCTTCAGCATTGTTTCTTTCTGTTCTCTTGAACTTCATTCTGTTCTTCATCACTACTAAATTGTGATCTGCTTCTATGTATATAGTACAATCTAGTATCTGATTTTTGAATCTCTGTTGGTCCTAATGTAATCTAACTGAAATCTGCCTCTCTCCCCCACCTTTTTCCTCCTCTTGTGTTTCTTGAACAGAATATTCGCTATTACTAGCTGAAATCTGTTGCAAAACGAAGTTATTTTTCTCCTGTCTCATTCCTGTCACCGATCCCATATTCTCCTGTAACCATTTCTTGTACTCCTTCCTCTACAGTCTCATTCTGATCTCCTGTGACTATTAGATTTTCATCTCCTTTACGTACTGCAGTCCCCGTTCAATATCTCCCGGTCACTTCTCTATATCTTCATCTCTGGTAACTGACGTCCATAAGTATACCTGAACTGTCACTGTCCATTCTGATTAGTACAACCCTTTCACCGAACTGTCCACGTACCTCACTCTCCGCCCTACCTTCCTATTGATAAAGAATCCTACCCCTGTCACACCCTATTCTGCTGCTGCTGCTGATTCTATCCTGCAGTCATGTGATCAGAAATCCTTGTCTACTTTCCATTTCACTTCATCGGACCCGCACGACACCTGGAATGAGTCCTAGCATTTCCCTCTTCCGATTTTGTAGGTTTCCTACCAAGTTAAAGCTTCTGACAGTCCACGCTCCCATTCGTAGAACATTATTATTTTGTTTGTTGTTCAGTCTTTTTCTCATGGTCACTCCCCCTGGCCGACCCTCCATTGAGACCTGAATGGGGGACTATTCTGGTATTCTGGAATATTTTGCCAATGGAGAGATCATCGTGATACTTTTTCAGTTACAGGTCACATGTCAGGCGATACACATTTCATGTCTTAAATGTAGTGGCTGTTGCCTTCTGTATCCTCAAGCCGTTAATCATCGCTGATTATTCCACCTTTAGAGGCATTTACCCACGTGAAGGGCAGTACGATAGATTACCCTGAACTGCTGCGTGTCCCTCTGCCCTCTTTGAGGAGGCCGTTGGCTGAATGAGGGTTGACTGCTTATGCCGAAACTCTTCGGCAGCCACTGCTCATGATTAATTTTTCAAAATCTAAGTGGTGGCGGTTTTCCAACGCAGGACCGAGCACGTTTGGATTACTAATCAATGATGCTACAGCTTTTTCTTTCGATGCATTTCGTCGTGTAGTACGCCACATGACACCCGTTCAAGTTCATAGTAGATCCTTTCGCTCCGTCCTTTAGTTGTTAACGGATATATGTCTTCGTTAGACCGGTATTATTTCTTTACGAAATATTATTATAGGCTGTAATGGGAAACCAATATCCTCAAACATTATCCCAGTATGCGCAGTCGTGAGTGTATTTTTGATTATGACACACACCGTGAGCTTCGTTGTGTGTGAACGAACTACCCAGCCAGCCGAGCAGTGTGGCCGAGCGGTTCTAGGCGCTTCAGTCTGGAACCGAGTGACCACTACGGTCGCACGTTCGAATCCTGCCTCGGGCATGGATGTGTGTTATGTCGTTAGTTTAGTTAGGTTTAAATAGTTTTAAGTTCTAAGGGCCTTATGACCTCCGGTGTTAAGTTCCATAGTGCTGAGAGCCGTTTGAACCATTTTGAACTACCCAGCCAGTGCTTTGTGGCAAACAAAAAGAGAGTAACAGAAACTTATTACTGTATATCATGTTTTATGTAAATTGAATAACTTGCATGGCAAGTAGTTTCCACGCTTTTGAATCTCTGACGGACAGATGAAGACTATAGCAATCGTGTATCACAATGCATTCTGTGATGATTCTTCTAGCCAAGCCTCTGGTCCGTTCCACTATCAAAATAGTGCATGTCTTTGCTGGTAAACATGTTGGTTTCTCTAAAATTGTCGTGACTGCAGGAACATCAGTAAATTACTACTGTTATTCTAATAACTGAAGCTAAACATTATAACAAATTATTTGATATTTCAATTTGTGTTGAACTCAATATCTACAGCTGTCACCTCAGGAGAAATAAATTCACGCCACTAGTCCATTTCGTGACAAAATTGTCGACGCATCCGGATCAATGCATGTTCCAGTGTTGTAAGGTGTCAGGCAAATCCAACACCTTCCATGTAAACCCTGACAAGATAAGCAAATCCAGTAGTATGTCACATAGCTCAGAATAAACCGTGACATTAAATTAACCAAAGTAATACGAGTAACGAGTGAGCAAATGGAATACCACAGACTAACACAAGAATGCCTAAATGCATGTCATACCTTCCCACCGTGAGACAGACGCAGTTCCGAGGGGAGAAACGAGAACAGAAGCCGAGAGCAGAACCGTGTTAAGCTGGATGGCCCTACGATAAGGGACGGACACCCACGTCGCCAGCTAACCGCTAGGACCATCCCAGTCGCAAGTTTTAGCGTGAGACTTTTTCGCGTCTCTGTTACGTCAGGACCAACCCCCAAACCATGTTAAAAGCTAGAGCCCTCCAGAAGAACAGTATAGATCATACGATAACATTGAAAGGACCACACCAGCTGCAAGTTTTAGCGTGAGACTTTTTCGCGTCTCTGTTACGTTGCTAACTTTAAAAACATTGCCCCGCCACGGAAAGTATAACGTTTCTCATTGAATAGACAGAATTTTTGTAGGCGGAGATTAAGGTTAACATTGAGACCCTGATTGGTCAGATGAAAACACACCCAGACAGTTTTTTTAAACCAAGTTTGGTAAATTGTAGTAAGGAGTAGTTAGAGAGAGTTGCTTCCGAGAAGGTGAGGTGAGCAGAGCTGTGCTGTGCTGGCCGCCGCCCCCTGACGAACACCAACAAGGTAATGAACGCACGCGATGCCGCATAACAGCGCAAAAAGCTTCACTCGGAACTGCAGAAGTCACATCTGTTACACCCCCTTTTTGCGTAATACTAGTGTCGATCGTCAATTAAAGCTCATGGTGTTCACATTTGCCACTTGAAGTAAAAATCTGAAACGCGATGATTTTTCTGTTATATAGTTATTGAGAAGCCACATCAGCCACTGTAATTTACGAGAAGTTAGATAAGTAATTAAAGATAATTGAGGGTCACTGTAGACCATTTTGATAGTTTTCTCTTTTGTGAAACTTAATTTAAACCTAGATTATAGATGTGATATGGCATAGGTCATCCTCCGATCCATTGCAGAACTTGGAAACCCATTCAGGGAATATTCGTTCACATTTTAGTTGAACGCAGTTGGTTTTTACCATCCTGTATTTAAACATTTCCTTTTATCAATAGTGCAATTTATAAACAATATTTTGTGAGTAGAATAAAATTTCCAATGGTCAACTTAACTGCTTTTTCGACGTTATTTTATCAGCTAACTAAAAATAGGAAAGCCTTGAACCCCTTCCACTAAATTTAGTTAGTATTAAGATTCTTTTACAGGGAGTGCAGTGGAGCTGACGCTGAAATCATTAAGTATTTGGTTATATCATCGCTAGTCTCACTGAACTCTTCTGAATTCTACATGTCGTGTGTGGTCTGACGTCTTCTTACCAACAACAGGTCCCAGGTTCAAACTAGTCAATTCCATAAAAAAAAACACGCTCAGAGCGTCGTTGCGCGAAAGTGGTAGGGAGACACGATATAGAACAAACAGGCACCACACAGAATATTAGAGTGTTCAACAGCGAATAAACTATTTGGTACAAGTTATATCCACACTCACAAGATGGCTTCCGTGCTGTGGTTGTGTGTGATTCAGTTACTCCGAACAAACCTCTTCCATCCACTCATGTTCTATTATGGGATACCTAGTTGTATGTTTAAGTTTTTCTAAAAAATTAGCAGTCTTATGACTGATTTATTGAAGACATTCATGGCTTCCTCTTCTGTGTCCTAGCTCTTCATTGCTGAGAAACACTTACACCCAATTCATCGCCTGTCCGTAGGGGTGTATTGCAATCTGTGTCTTTCGGTAGATGCCACGAAAGTTACTCTGTACTACTTCAAAACATGTTCCACTATTGTGTCCTCGTCTTTAGTCAGCAAGTTTTACCCCATATATCCCTCCCTCTCCGATTCTGTGAAGGACCGCCGTTTCTTATGTCCATTCAGTTTTGATAATCCTTCTGAAACACATTATCTGTGTCGCTTCGATTCTCTTCTTCGATTTTCCTTACAATTTCTGTGCTTCAGATGTACATTCCAAGAAATATCATTGCATTTTTCGCCAACGTTTGCTCTGTTTTCCTATGGAAGTATGCTTTTTCTGTCCTCCTTACTTATTCTGTCATGCTTTATTTTGTTCCCAATTAGAAGAATTCATTCACTTGGTCTAATCCCTGGTCCTTAATTTACATAGTACTTACAGGGTGGTTATAATTAAACTTTCGCCACTTGAGCTAGAGTAGATGGAGAACTGTTTACCTAATGGGTGCCCAGTTTTATAGGAATGGTGTTTAGACTGCGCGTCATGATTTGCTGGCAGGCGCCAGTAGTAGTAGTAGTAGTAGGGTTGAAACACAATTTCACTTGTACTGCAGTTTCAGACAGTCGACATGGATCTGGAAGAACGTGAGCAGGGCTTCACTCGTAAAGATGTTTTAGCAAAACAGCTGTAGTGCTGCTGCTCATCTCGACTTATCTAGAGAGATCCACTTTCCGTACTGGGGTTTAATAACATGATTAGGAAGTCCGAATTAACTGGCGATTTGGAAATTGCTCCTGGGTGAGACCGACGGCCAGTTGCGCCTCAAATTGTTGCAGAAGCTACTGTTGCCATGGTTGAGAATGCTAGACGCAGTGTGAGATATTCAAACAGTGTACGGGTTGTGTCGTTATAGCCGAACAATCCATGGTCGACCTCAATAGAGCAATCTATAGTGCATTCCAGGCTGTCGTGAGGGCATATGGTCGTCACACTGAGCATAAACTTGGAGTGTAATTAACGAACGTTAACCATCTTGTATATCATCAACCTCATTGTCTTTAAAGTTATCATGGTTTGCGCTACTTTATTGAAGCTTGTCGTAAAACTAATTTTCTGCTCACAAGGAAGATGCTTCAAGCGGATCTTCCATATGCACCTCCTTAAGATTTTAAACATTTAATATCGCAACGCTGTCAAACTATCTAGTTGATTTCGATTCATTTTAACTCAAGCATTGTGGCTGCACCAGTTAGTGTAATAACGGACTGAGAACACAAGTTTGATGTAGCAGAGACAAAATTTAATGCAGATAACTTCAGTCTCGTGGTTCTTTTATATGGTTACTAGCGCCTTGAGAAATGAGAAGAAATAGTAAAGAGGTGAGAGGTAACCTATTTACAAAAGAAAGGCAATGCACCTGTAACATTGAAGATCATTGTAGAAAACTTTCTGCATCACTGTGTGGACAGTTAAAATGTCGTTGCAGATTAAATATCGCCCTTCTATTTCTTTATGTTTTCTTTTAGATTAACACATTCTATCCAACAATTTGTCAGTGGATAGATTCCGTTCCTTAAACTCAGGTGTTACAGGCTAGGAATCATAAGCAGAGCCTGACGAGGTGCATGCTGATAAAAAAAAGATACGATACTTTGTGAGCTAAGCATGTCTTGCAAAACTTAGTACCAGCATGCAATGCATGGCATATGACTGTGCAATAAATACGTTATTTAAGATACAGAACATTTGTGAGACATACGTCAGTGAGATTTATTTTTACCTAAGTAGCTGATAGTTACTTTACGTGGACAGTCAAATATTTTTTGCCATTTTGTGGAGACAAATATTCAGGCGATTAAGAAATAATGATTCACCAATATCAATTATGTTACAAAAATCGATAGAAGCAGGTGCTTTTTTAATCCTCGTTACGTTATGGAGTATATTTGGAATAGCCCTTAAATGTCTCAATAATTTACAAACGCTTGTTACATCTCCTTCGTCGTTTTTACCGTGAGCCATCTGTTCGCGTTGTTAAATCCGTTTCCGCGCCGTATCACAGAAGCCTTCCCGCGGCACGTGTATTTCATTCCTCCCCAGGGCGTCCTGTAATGAAGGTAACATTTCAACGCTAGAGTTGGTTTACAGTCGTCTCTCTGAATTCCCGCTGCTTCTTCTTTGAAGAAAGGCTGTCGTTCGTTGCCGAGAGGAAAGCAGAACGCACAGTCTACCGTTGCTGTCCTCCTCTACAAAGCTTTAAGCAGCAGAGTGCTGGCGATCCATTACCGTGTTAGAAAATGCGCAATATATCACCTTGCACAAAAAGCACGAAATAAATCTGTCTCATTTCGTAGGGTAAGATGTCGGTCGTCGGTCTTGTTTCTCCCTCACTCTTCCTTGTTTTCTTGTTCACCTTGTATGACGTGCTTGTTTTTTCTTTACTAGGGTAAAATTTCTGGATCTACTGATATTTTTCTAGTCTTCCCACTTTCCTTCATATCCCATTATTTTCATATTCCAGCGTCTATCAGACTAATACCATTATTTTTCATTGATTTCTTTCCTCATTAATTTGTAATTTTTGTCATTATTTTGATTCTCCTTTGCATTTACTTTTTCTTTGCTTCAGGTCAATTATTTTCCACGTCCTAACATCTACACTACAACATTCACGTTCATCTTTCTCTACTTATAGTTCAGTTCTTCGTATTTTATCAGGCCGTACTATCCATTGAGTACGATTTACCACTACATACAGAACCTTCATTGTTTGTTAACGATAATCCTTGCAGTATAATACAATTTCCTTCAAATGTTCGATTGAACGAATCTAGAAACGAAGTAAAAGTATTTGACAACGAGAAGACCTCAGACACGGCCAATGGCAACAAATTTCACTCCAACCCCCCCTCCCCCCCCCCCCCAAACACACACACTAACACACACACTCGCACCTTCCCCCCTCCTCAACCCCCTCCCTCCCGCCGTTTTTGCGAAGACCGCTTCTATAATTTATATGGTAATGACGCGTAATCGTGTCAGAACTGACGGGATCGATAAATAAGTGGAAAATGAGCGTTTCTCATCGACATTTATAGTGTCTGCTAGAGTATATTTTCCTAGAAAACGAGGAATGGAACAATTTCCACTTTCGCTTATGTATCCACAAGGTTAAAAGAAAGGAGTTACGAAGCCATCTGGCTTGGAGCAGAGAACTTGTGTTCATTACCTAGTTGCTTTAATCAGTAATTAATAGTAACAAAGTGGGCAACAAATTTCTCAAACGATGTGTATAAGCAAAGATTTGTATTATAAGTCATGTTGTATGAAAACAGTTCGGAGTAAGATTGCTGTTAAGACCGTCACTCGGCACACGCTATAACATACTGAAGGACTAACACTTGCCGCGCGGGATTAGCTGAGCGGTCTAAGGCGCTGCAGTCATGGACTGTGCGGCTGGTCCTGACAGAGGTTGGTTGGTTGGTTGTTTCGGGGAAGGAGACCAGACAGCGAGGTCATTGGTCTCATCGGATTAGGGAAGGACGGGGAAGGAAGTCGGTCGTGCCCTTTGAAAGGAACCATCCCGGCATTTGCCTGGAGCGATTTAGGGAAATCACAGAAAACCTAAATCAGGATGGCCGGACGCGGGATTGAACCGTCGTCCTCCCGAATGCGAGTCCAGTGTCTAACCACTGCGCCACCTCGCTCGGTCCTGACAGAGGTTCGAGTCCTCCCACGGGCATGGGTGTGTGTGTTTGTTCTTAGGATAATTTAGGTTAAGTAGTGTGTAAGCTTACGGACTGATGACCTTAGCAGTTAAGTCCCATAAGATTTCACACAAATATTTGACTAACACTTGCTGGAGTTGGTAGTGTATAAAAAATAATGCGTTCGTGCACAGCGCAGTATTTCATCACGCCGTCTGAAAAATCGTTGCTTGAACTTTTCTCTTGCTTAAAAGAAGCCATTGATTAATTTGCTCCTGGAGGTATGGAGGAGGTCTGTCGTTTAACCACCTTGTTAAAAAAATTTCTTCACTTGCTACAAACCCGAGAAATAGAAGAACCGAGTTCACAGAACCTGTCTTCAGAATATTTTAAAACCATACGTTGCTGATAGCTGGTTTTGTCCGATACTGGAGTCCTGGGGTGGAAAAACTAACGACGTCATGTGTGATAGCACGTTTACAGATGTCGAGGATTTGCCGACTTGCACGGTAAAAGTAATACCGACAGACTGAATACCTATGTTCAGCCTTGTGATGTTTATTTTTATCGCCGAATTAAAAACTTAATTGGGTGGGCTGAAGGTTAGTCTGCTTCTGGGTGCGTAGAAGGAAATCCTTAAGAGGCCGGATGCAGTAGTGATCCTCAGCATAATTCATGATTAACGTTAAGTAGCGCTTCTTTCAGACAACGTTATCGTATGCGAGGTATGCGTCAAAATGAATTTCCGTGAAAGAAATATTTTGTCATTGTACACCAAACATGTTTTCCTCCGAATCTTCGCTTAAACTGCATACGTTAGATGTTCTTAATACCACGAGTATAATTGCTCCGAATGTTTGTGTGGTAAGTCGGGCCACTTAGTTGTTCTGCGGATATTGAAAACACGCCTACGTTAGGTGTTCTTGTTGCCTTGAGTATAAATGCTTCGGAAATTCAAGACAGAAAAAAAAAAGCGGAACATTCATTGCAAAGCGACCAGGATTACATTTTTAGTTCTTTACTAATCCATGTCCCTACCTTGTTTTTATTCCCTGGCGTTTACTTACCTTATTTAGTCTCCTATGCCTGCCAATTTAGAAACAAAACAGAATTACAAAATTTTACAAATCCAGAAGAACGCTACTGGGAATCGAAGACAGGTACTTTCCTCCAGAGCCAGATGCTTAAGCCGCTACAGCAGCGGCGCTTTTGTTGAACAGCTCTTACCTATTGCGTACATTAGAGGAAGTCGAAAAAGTTCCTTTCCTCGATTTCTTGGAAAATATGCCTTTGCGGACCCCATATAAATTGACGAAAAATTGTTGTACTCTGGACTACAATATTTGTTGCCAGGTCATTTAGAAAGAGCAACAGGTGTACTAAACAGGCTGCTTGCAGCATGCTTTTCCGCTCTTTTATGGAGTAGTGTTGTGGGGTGTGAGATCCGCATCACTCGGAGGACTTCATAAATGTTCAAAGGAGGACAGCTGGTTTTGTACTGCCGGGAAATAGGTGAGAGGGAGAGACTGATATGGTAAGGAAACTGGGTTGGCAGTCATTGAAACAAAGGCTTTCCCTTATTTCTGTAGGTTCTTATCGAGAAACTTAAATCACCAACTTCCTCCTCCGATTGCGAAAATATTCTATTGGCGCCCAGCTAGGTTGTGAGAAATGATCATCATGATAAAAGAAGAGAATTCAGACTTTGCAAGGAAAGATTTAAGTGTTCGTTTTTCGCGCCCACAGTTCGAATGTGGAACGGCAGAGAACTGCCAGGAACTTAATTGCGAATTGCAAAGTAATCATATATATGTAGATGTAGATCTGTTGGGTAGTAATCATTTTAACATGATTATCATCGTGGTCTATCTCTAAACAGGGCCTTTATGAGCTATTCAGATGTTCGTTTTTGCTTAGTTTACTACTTTTGTTCGTCTTGACCTGCAGTAAGACATTTTCATGTCAGATTTGATTGAATTACGGGTTAAGCGTTTTTAGATGGTAACAGTTTTCAGCTCTGTAGAATTCCCCAATTGCCTTCTATAAATATTCACTTTACCTACAAGAAACCCCTGACAAACGAAACACAGTCGGTTGCCGGCCACGGTTTAGATAACAGCAAATTATCGTCTGAGACTAAATGTTCCAGTTAATTGGGAATCAGGAAGACAGCTTCAACAATAATTTGTCAGAGCTACGCAAAGTTCACGTAACAAAATCAACAGCGTCTACAACATCCAACATATACGTTCATAAAAATAATTTTCTTCATTTCTGACATTTCAAAGTCAGCAATTTAGATGCAGGTTTAACATGTCTTCTCTTGAGACACAAGTCACGATAAAGGTTAGAGTGTATTACACATGCTAAGATGATGCTTTGCGGCCTTATGAACGTGCATATCGAAGTCTGCAGCACAATAAATCAACTCAGTTAGCAGTTGTCAATGGTTTATGAAAAGCGAAAACTACCACTCTGGTCGCCTGTTGATTCCTGCTGCTGTGGGCATCAAGGAGAACTGGCTGAATGACGCTGAAATCTCCAGTAGGCTATAAGGCGTCGGAACTCTTGGCCCCTTTCCAAGGTGTTTCGGAGCATACCATTCAGCGCACATTTTTGAGTATGCAGCTCTGCAGCAGACGTCCTATAAGTCTTCTCATCCCAAAGGCAACTCCAGTTAAGATTGCAGTGGTCACTAAAGTCAACTCCAGTTACGATTGCAGTGGTCACGGAATCCTGGAGATTTGATTCGCGTCGGTAGAAAGTCGCCTGAGAGGATGAAACATGCTTCTTCTTACACCACGTCTGTGGCCGGGTGGGGATACGTCATCATATAAGGGTAACTGCTCGAAACCTTTGAACTCAGGGTAATATGTCGGTCACGAAAGCCGCCTGACCTGAGCACGAAGGGACAAGTGTGACACGCTATTTGGCGTCAGCTCCGCTCTTACAAAACAGCGACTTGCAATTTATAGACATTACGTGAACAGTAATCTACTGGCACATATCATGAGAAATCTACTGAAGACATATCGAACACCTACCACGCAAAATCGCAGCAGTGTTCCGTACTAAGGATGTGCCAACACGCTATTCGTTGCGTTGTTACAATGTTTTGCTCAAACTGTGGCGAACAAATGTTCGAAAATAACCAGACTTGCCAGTCGAAGGAGGAGTTTAAGCCACTCATTTTTACTCACTATTAGTAGTAGAATAAAATGATCACGGTATCGAGTTTCACGTTGGTATGTACTCTTAGCGTCAGCCGCGTTCAATATATTCGGCTACGGAAAGGAAAACTTCTATTACACCTGACTTAACTAATTAAGCTGCGGAATCTGCAACAGCCCCACGACAATTTCTTGTGTGGAAGTAATAGGGGGAAATCCTGTACGTTGAAATAATAAGACGAGCTGCATGTTAAATTCATACAAACATTATGTTTCTCTTACGGGTTGAAGCTTATTTAAACAAGGTCTATATGTACTTAACAGAGTTATGGGAAGGATGTTTAAGCAGATTAGAGAGGTGGTGGAACGCAGGCGGCGGAGTCCCAGAACGTGTTTTGTTTAGAAGGGGTGGAGGGGGGATGGAGGCGGAGATGGTGGAGAAAGGCGACGTTGCTTTTGGCTTAGGAGAGAGTAGAAGCTCTCTGCGATAGGCGGGGGCGGGGTTCTTGCGAGAACCTCACTTAACAGACAGCTGAGCTTGTCTACATCTGCAGTGTCGAACGACTATTTGCTTTTGCTAGCAGTCGTTAACTATCTAACTTGGCATGAGACAGGATATAAACTCACTTCTCTCTTTTCGTTTTGTCTTTCTGGAACGGTTAACAAGAAGCTCTAAGCTGGGTTCGACGATAAAACCTACAAAATTTTAAAACATTATTTTATCAAATTATACTCATCCCAGGACTCGTTACAGTACTACATTATGATGTTAGTTCCCATGTTCAGTTACGACAGGTCAGTTAGAAAAGAATAGTGGTTCCAGACAAACATACAGTGTCTTTCTAAATGACCTAATCATTGTGATTCATTTGCCACTGATGTCAGATGTAACAATAATCACACCTGTGATGAACAGACTCTTCAAGCACATTATAAGAAAATGTTTATATTTGGTTACAGATGTTTCGTGATTAACGAAGAAGCTGTGCAATCTAAATAACTGTGGTAGATTTTACTAATTTGGAAGAAATTATTACTGAGACCACACTCAATGGAACTTCGTATTTTTGCGTTCACCATTGAACCTGAATGAATGGCTCTTGGAGATCCATAAAGAACTAAGTACAAGCACTTTTGCACTTCCTGTTATTACACGACTTTGAGAGAACTTACCGTCTTAGGAAATTCAATGAAGAATTTGTAGTTAAATAAAAGTGGACTGCAAGAATACCGTGCAGTGCATAACCATGACCACCCTTTAAACAAATGTTTAAGGAACATAGTATTTTAACAGCAGCATTACGTTAGGTGCCTCCCAAAGCGAAATCTTTTCTAAATCTTCCATTGCACTCAAATAAAAAGACAAATGTTAATAATTATGAAATTGGACGTTAAAATTACCTGTATTAATCGAGCTTAAGAGAATGCGAATGATGTTACCAGGATCTGTTAATACTTATCTAAAGGTATAAAATTTTTTACAGACGGAAAAGGTACTATATTTCAAAGAAAGTTGTAAAAATCTCTCTATGCTACCACTTCGAAACTATTTTTTAGTCATCAGACTTCTGACAGGTTTGATGCGGCCTGCCAAGATTTCCTCTCATTCCACCCATAAGAGTGTTGTTATTGTTATTTAATGATCTGAACCACATATCATGGAAAAGGATTGCTTATAATTTTTTGAATTAATAAAGGAAATATTATGCTCCTATTAAACTAAATTTGCTTAATAAGTTACAAATGTGTCTATAGGTATCAGGCAAAAGCCTGTAGTACTACGTAAAGCACTTACTAATAACCGAAGAAACTGCTGGAAGCTATCTTAAGAGAAAATATTTTCTCTGTTCACCTTTGAGGTATTTGAAATTAAAATGATAAGGGCTGTGCGTAGTTCCCGAGCGTATTCGTGGGCAAAGTCATTTTTTGGGTTTTAAATGCGCAGCCGCTCTTTGGGGAAAGTCTGCGATTGTTATCTTAATGTTGATGAAAATGGTAACTGCTAATTGTCTCAGAGGAAGGAGCAAGCAGTTGAACAAGAAAATTACACGCATCCAAAAGTCCTGAGTTATCAAGTTTTTGTCTGTTCACACGCATTTTCAACCTATGCAAACATAATTGTTTGCGCTTATCTATAGTTACCAAAAAGTATAAACATAACTTTTCGTTTTATTGTGGTGATGTCTACATCTGTCTCAAAGTGTAGCCATTACACGATAATTAAATAATTAGAATTAAAATTTAATTAGAGAGTATGGGGCATATATTAAAACTTAGAATCCAAATGTTTCTCTTTTCTTAGTTATTAATCGTTAATTTTATTTAATTTCTAATAAAGAAGGTGATTGTATAAAAGTTTCATTAACTGATCACAAATACGACGGATCACGACCTACATGAAATTCTGAGGCACTAAAGGATTAGTACCAGCAAAGAGCAGAGGACAGCTGGATGTTTCTTGCTAAGACGAAAGCGACGACAACGAGACAAACCTTAATTGAGACGAAAGATCGATTGCCTTCATGATGTATACGAATCCAGAGACCCCAACAACAGCACGATAACAGGCTTTCGCGGCAGAAGTCAAGTTTAGTAACTTCTTTCTGGCTGTGAAGCAGTGTCATAACATGGAAAACACAAGTCAGCGTTTCGACTTCTGTTGCAGACAGCATTCGTCAGGCTGACTTCGTATGTACTATTTTGTCTTCATGTGACAAGAGTGCATCTGAGTGGTTGTGAGGGCGGAATATGTAACCAATGAAGGTCAGGAGACCATGACGTCTTACAACAGGCTAAATACCCTCATACTTCAAGAATAATGTAGTAATTCTAATTCCAAATTATTTGTTGACAGATGTTAAAATTACCGAACTATCAGTTTAATAAGTCGTGGTTGCAAAATACTAACACAAAATCCTTACAGAAGAATGGGAAAACTGGAGAAAGATCAGTTTGGATTCCGGGGAAATGTAGGAACACTCGAGGCAATACTGACCCTATGGTTCATCGTAGAAGATACATCAAATAAAGGTAAACGTACATTTACAGCATTTGTAGCTTTAGGGAAAGCTTTTGACAATACTCTTTGAAATGAAACCAGCAAGGGTAGAATACTGGGAGCAAAAGGCTATTTGCAACTTGTACAGAAACCAGATGGCAGTTATAAGAGTCGAGGGGCATGAAATTGAGGCTGTTGTAGAAAAGGGAGTGAGAGGGTTGTAGCCTATCGCCGATGCTATTGAATATGTACACTGAACAAGCAGTAAAGGTAACCAATGTAAAATATGCAGGAGGATTTTAACTGCAGGGAGAAGAAATAAAACTCTGAGGTTTGACAATGACATAATTCTGTCAGAGACAGCAGAGACTTGGAAGAGCATTTCAAGGAAATGAACAGCGTCTTGAAAGGAGCATGTAATATGAACTTCAACAAAAGCAAAAGAAGGCTAATGGAATGTAGTCGAATTAAATCAGGTGATGGTAAGGGAAGCAGATTAGGTAACGAGACACTAGAAGCAGTAGATGGATTTCGCTATTTGGGCAGAAAAATGTCCGAAGTAGAAAGGATATAAAATATAGACTGTCAATGGCAGAAAGCAGTTTTTGAAGAAGAGAAATTAGTTAATATCGCATATAGGTGTGACTTACATCTTCAGGTTTTCTCGGCGTAAAGATTGTTCCATAAAATTTCGGGCGTGCAGTCGCATAAATTCAGCTTCTAATATTTCAGCTGAATACCGTCCAACCATCTTCAGAGTGAGCTGAGGTGACTAACGCTACAGCACTTGCTCCATCCTTTTTCACCCGAGGATCGAACCACTGCGTATGAGGCCATAGATTTAGTTTCCATGCATATGTTACACCTCTTTGCCTCTTATCAACGTCTCTGGCACCTTGTGTATCTTTGGCCACATACGCAGTGGTTCGATCCTCAGGTGAAAAAGGACGGAGCAAGTGCTGGAGCGTTAGTCACCTCGGCTCACTCTGAAGATGGTTGGACGGTATTCAGCAGAAATATTAGAAGAATCAGCTGAATTTATGCGGCTGCACGCCCGAAATTTTATGAAATAGGTGTGACAGTTTAGAAGTCTTTCCTGAAGGTATTTCTCTGGTGTGTAGCCATGCATGGATGTGAAACGGGGACGATACACACTTTAGACAAAATGAAAATAGAAGATTTTGAACTGTGGTCCTACAAAAGAAGATATTATGGGTCGATCACGTAGCTAATAAGGAAATACTGAGTATAATTGTCGATGTGGAGCGGCGGGTGGATTTTAGATATCATTGCCGTTTCACAAGTGCCTGAAAACTATTTTTGCTGTCATCCAGAAAGCGTTGGACAATATACTGATCATTATTTCAGGTCTGCTAGTGTACATTATTCTCTTGCCCACTTACTATCAAGTCAACGGGATCAGAAACTATGGCTATGAATAGAAGTTTGCGTTATAAGTGATTAACTTATTAAATAGAAGTTCACACGCTCAAACAGAGTAATAATAATAATAATGTACCGATCAGAAACAGCACTATCAGTAGTTCAAAGACGATCTCTGCGGTAAGTTCCAAGTAAAATGCTTTATCGCCCTGATTTTTAATAATCAGAGTCAATTGCTCATCACAAAAGTGGAAAATAATCTCACCACGTGCCACGCAGTTTTGTCGACATTACAGCCGGCACACAAAAAAACAATTACTTCCGTGAAAGCTAATAGATCGAGGACGATGTACAGTCCTCGCAAAAAGCTTTCGTATTTTACCGAAAAAGCGCTTGGTAAGTGCCTTGTTCTGACGTCGTCCTAGGCAGAGCGCAAGCCGGCGTTCGACTGACGCCGACATATTGATAGCTCGATGGGAAGTGTCTGCCCTACTGCCTCTCTGGCCACATTTATACACGGGCGCAGCGGAACATCTGCTACCAACAGCCCTATATACAAGTAGCAACATCTAAATGGCCCATTTCTCAAACATGTATTAATTAGTATCTCCACCATTTAATAATTTACAGTCTTCGTAATTTTTCTATGATTAAAGTCAAGTTCGTATTAGTGCATTTAAATTTTGCCGGCTAGAATTTTTAGAACGGAACCGATAGTAGAAAGTGACTTCTGGACTACCCTTTAAGAGTCTTTGTATTGATGGCTATTTACAATAAAGTTCGGAAACATGGTACAACTATATTGGTTCATCAGCGTAATAGAATGCGATGATTAGAACTTTCTACCATGCATACAAATTATAACTGATCTGTTACGAGTATATGGCAATGTGGTGTCAGTTGCCTCAGGCTGCAGTCGTGTGTGTGACTCGCGTGCGCGCTCGCGTGTGCGTGTGCGTGTGCGTGTTGACGAAGGTCAAGGCCGAAAGCTTTAATTTGGGAGAGTATATATCACGCATGAGGAGTTTATCATCGATAATCATCTCAAGATATTGAGTTGTATTCCCAACTAGAAAAGTATGATGTCCCAGTTGCATTGTTTGTGGGAGTGGAATCCTTCAGAGACGAAAGATTTCAAGAATAGACTTGCTGTCAGAAATTCCTAAGCCAGTTTCTGTGCACTACTCATGCAGACGTAGGAGAGAATGTGCATTTTCAGATGACAGGGCTGAACAGTACATTGGGGCCCGAATAGGCTCCATTGCAACAACAGCTTACAAAACTTGTGAACCAGTTATCTTGTTAATGAATATATCTGACGTAAGAATATGCGTAAGCGATCGTAAGCAGATACTCAAATGTTACAATACTGTACAGGCTTTTTGTTCAAACTACTCTCAGAGGTAGTGTAGCTAGACATGGCACATTTTACGTGAAGATTTAAAATAAGAATTATGTGGATGATACAAAAGTCTTGTACACTGCTATTGCATTTATAATACTACATGTGATGTGAAGATGATAGTTATGTGACCGAAATCGGTCATCACTTTGTAAAAATATTTTTAATGTTGAATGTGACTGAGACAATATCTATAAAATTTCGAAAGTCTTACAGAATTTTTTTTAAAATTTTTGTACACTCACACTTTATTACTCTGTTACTGTGGTGTGGTGTGGTAGCGCTAATTGTTTATTTAACAAATAAAATGTAGAAAAAAAGAGATTTTTGTCACTACTCGAGATAAGAAGGAACTCTGGTTCGTGTTCTACGTAAACTGCCACAAATTTTCAGTCGATACTACCGATACTAAGTACTCACAATGTATAGGTTGCTATGATTTCATTCCATGTCGTTTTATCTTCACTGACAATCCCCAATGCGCCATTATTTCCTTTTAGCCCATGTAATTTGTTTTTACCACAAACTGGTATTTATATAGAGATGGAAAAAAGCTGGAATGTACATTTAATACAAAAAAGCCTTCAAAATCCTGGTTCTCTGAGAGAGGAAAGAGAGAAAAGTTTTGAGAGCCCACTCAATATAAAACTGAATGAACTTGTATAGAGGCTGTTACAAAAAGGTACTGCCAAACTTTCAGGAAACAGTATTCACACACAAATAAAGAAAATATGTTATGTGGACACGTGTCTGGAAACGCTTACTTTCCATGTTAGAGCTCATTTTATTACTTCTCTTCAAATCACATTAATCATGGAATGGAAACACACAGCAACAGAACGTACCAGCGTGACTTCAAACACTTTGTTACAAGAAATGTTCAAAATGTCCTCAGTTAGCGAGCATACATGCATTCACCCTCCGTCGCATGGAATCCCTGATCCGCTGATGCAGCCCTGGAGAATGGCGTATTGTATCACAGCCGCTCACAATACGAGCACGAAGAGTCGCTACATTTGGTACCGGGGTTGCGTAGACAAGAGTTTTCAAATGCCCCACAAATGAAAGTCAAGAGGGTTTAGGTCAGGAGAGCGTGGAGGCCATGGAATTGGTCCGCCTCTACCAATCCATCGGTCTCTCCACATTCGTTCCTTTTACTGTGTGTCAGGGCGCTGATGACCTCGATGTTGAGCGCCCATAAACCCCAACACACACACACACCAATCCATCGGTCACCGAATCTGTTGTTTAGAAGCGTACAAACACTTCGACTGAAATGTGCAGGAGCTCCATTGTGCATGAACCACATGTTGTGTCGTACTTGTAAAGGCACATGTACTAGCAGCATAGGTAGAGTATCCCGTATCAAATCATGGCGGTGAATCGAGGAAGTACAGTACATACTGACGAAACTAAAATGAGCTCTAACATGGAAATCAAGCGTTTCCGGACACATGTCCAAATAACATCTTTTCTTTATTTGTGTGTGAATAATGTTTCCTGAAAGTTTGGCCGAACCTTTTTGTAACACCCTTTATAAGTAATTTCCGACACTTCGTCGACAGATAAAAAGTAAGTAGAAATTATTAATAATGATTGTAAGACTCACTAGAGCCCGCCAGTGGAGGTAATTTCGTAAAACACTAAGTGCTTTTGACAAAACTGAAAACACAACACGAACTGGAGGTGAAGGATAATTAATTAAAAGAAAATTAAAAGTAAGCGCCCATTTAAGTCGTTTCCGTGAGCCCTAAACGCGAAGTAATTTCGTCATTTCTAATTAGTCTAATGAGAGGCAATCAGTGAGAGTATCCCGCCTCAGGCACTGCATACGCAGGAAAGAGGAGCCGAGCAAGAAGCGGTACAGGGTGTTGGAAAGGCGTCGCGGGGCGGTCTAGCGCGCCAGGGGCGCTATCTGCCGCCGCTTTAATTCCGAATCTATTTCCTGCGCGCCAGACCGGAAGTCATCCCCGAGCAGCGTGCCTACGCGGCGGACTGGAAGGTTGGCCGCCCTGCCGTTTCGCACCGACCTCACCCCCTGGCCGCTGCTGATGCCAGTCTACTCACTCGCCGATCGTCGACAGACGCCAGCCTGCGGGCAGAGTTGGCAAATGAGGGGAAAGCCGGATCACCCGCGGCCAGCCGCTCCGGGCGAACATTGGTGCGGGGGCGTGAGGGCCACTGGTGGCAGGGGGTGGTGGTGGCGTCAGGGGTGGTGGGTGGCGGCGTGAGCCAATTTCACGCGGAGCTGGGCGCTCGCCGATATGATTACTCTCATCACTGCCACACTCTCCGAAAATTAAATAACAGCTTGTCTTGTGGAAAACCGGGTGGGGTTGAGAAGCACTGGTGTGGACAGGCGATGTTGGAATGAGGCACTTCGGGGCAGACAGGGGCGATAAATTTAGTTCCTTCACACAGGCCACATATTTCTGCCCTGTGTTTAGCAACTATCAGTAGCTAAAACAACAGTCAATACATAAAACTCTCCACACGTGAGTGCCAGTGCCGACTTTTATTTATATTTTTTTATACAGAATCTAGCGGCTATAAGACCACATTTCTTTTGGTGACTGAAGACGGTTTACTGAATATCATCACATTAGTATTTACATCTTTTAAAGATTAATAACTGTAATTATTACTGGTCATATGTTTTTATGTTAGTTAGGATATCTAAGGATACTTGGCAGGAGCAAACCATTAATGCCTTGTATCCCTGGGCAAAACGGCTAGTCATTACCAACAGGTGTGGGCCACTTAGCGGTGGAGCTAAGTCCATGCACATAACATCAGGTCGTACATTTTGTGTCGTTTTTATAGGGCCACTGTTCGAGGAAGAGAAACAACCAACACACTAATGTATGTACAAATTCAGATGTTCCGAAGACTGGTTTCATACAGCTCTGCACGCTATTCTTTCTGTGTGGGCCTCTTCACCACTGCATAACTACTGCAACCTACATCCTTCTGAATCTGCTGTATTTATCTTTTGGTCTCCCTCTTTCATTTTTACCCCCCACACTTCTCTCCAGTCTTAAATTAATGGTCCCTTTATCTCAGAATGTATCCTATCAACCGATCCCACCTTTTCGACAAGTTGTGCCATAAATTTCTTGTGTCCCTTCGGCGAAAGAAGCTGTGTATCATTGAGAGATACAGAGAGAGTGTGCAGGGACTTACCAGTTTTTACTACTGCTAGCTCCACGTCATCTCAACGCGACTGTGAGTGGCCTACAAAGTATTGCGCAATAATCTAATGTATATATCGTTTATAGATCATGTGTGATAAAAACCTTTAATCTCGCCAGGACTACGACAAGTATACTGGGGCTCTGATTGAGGGACAGTGAAAGCAAAATGTTCAGATGGATGTGAATTCCTGTGGGAACAAGCTGCTGAGGCCATCGGTCCCTAGACTTACACAGTTCTTAAACTAACTTAAGCTAACTTACGCTAAGAACAACACACACACCCATGCCCGAGAGAGGACTCTAACCTCCGGCGGGAGGGGCACCTACAAGCACACAGTGTGATTGCGGACGAATGTACTACGGATCAACATCAGAAGGCACCCTCGAAAGACTCGACACTATTGAGTACACATTGTGTATAGTTACTGGTACGTTCATGTCAACCTCAACCAACGCGTTACTGTTTGAGGCGAATGCACCATCGTTAAGGTAGCTAGGACTATTCCTCTGCAAGAAATTCCTTTTTCCTCTATATTTCGACGAATATGAACCCCTGAACGAAAAAACATGGGAATTAACGTCTTTCTGTGCGTGCTGAGGATACTGGATAAATATGCAACTTCCACCCAAAGCGGCAAAATATGTGGTGTTACAGGCACTAAGGCACCACTTCTGCCGCCACTACAACAGGCCATGCGAAACATCGACTATACATATTGATATTAGGACCAGTTTAACGGTTAGAACAATGGCGCAACTAATGCAATGAAGTTCGCATGTTGTACATACAGTTTTGTTCGACTCTAGTGAAGATGATGATAGTGCTCACAGGGTAACCAAGGCCATCAACAAGGCCTATATAAGCTGGATCCACACCATACTATTACGACAGGAGAGCTGACTACCATTTAGGAAGCCCTAGTATTCGAACAGACGGACACACATTATGTCTGATATTTTATCAGTCCTACAACTAGTTAGAAACCATCTTAGTGGTTGCTCCAGCCCCATAGTTGCAGCAGTTACCAGCGATGTGTTTCGGAAGCAGAGGAATTGTTGCAACAACGTGGGATACCTAGAACTGAACTAGTAAATTCCCTAGCAAAGCAGGCTCTCTGCCTAGAGCTATTAAATATGATAAACTCCCTCTCACAAATGATCCGAAACTTGTAAGGGCTTACAAGGAAGTAAGCCAAGAAGCCAGATAGCCCTATTGGTAGACGTCATGCATAGCAGAATAACTGAACCTTTAACAATCTGTGGTACAGCGAGAATGATGTAAATGAATGGATAACGCAAACAACCATAAATAATTGGAATTAGTTTCCTAAGTGCCACATGTCGATCAATAATAGGTCTTATATGTTACACATTCTTTAAAATTATTTATTACTTATACCACTACCAATTGATAAACGCACAGGCACCTCCTTGTTTACCGATACAGGATGTCGTTAGCAAATTATGTTTACATTTCACGTATGCATCTTATTTAGTATTAATAATAGACTTGCACTGTTAACACGTCTGTCTTGTATAACAGAGTCAACAGCACACATTAGTGTTCTGGAGCTACGTCTTTAGAATAACATGGCGTTTCAGAGATATTCTCACTATGTCCAAGTGGAGAATGTTTTATTCTGTTATTATACATGGCACGAAACTATCTCGTGAACTATGGCAAGAACTATAGTCTCAACTCTTACGTTCTATAATCTATTCGAGAGAAATTCGTGGCGGGCCGTTTCAAAGCAGTAAGAAGACCGGAGACTAAAAAACACGTAGTTTTACATAATTGTTCCTTCACTTGTATAATAAGCAAAGCAACTGAAATAAAATTATGACGAATTTCCCATTAATTGGTAATGTACACATGCAAAAGAGTTTTGTTATGTAATTTGCGATGGAACTGTTTTATGTTAGTAGTTTGTGCAGTATTATTTTCTTAGATGCAAATTTCTGTGTTACAGATGTTAAGATACCTAATTAATTTATCAGAAAATTACTATATTTTGGATCTTGACAAAGTTTTTGTCGTTGTGGTTCAAAGCAGCTCTCCATGCTGATCTATCCTGTGCAAGCTTCGTCATTTCCCAGTACCTACTGCAGCCTACATCCTTCTGAATCTGCTTAGTGTATTCATCTCTTGGTCTCCCTCTACGATTTTTACCCTCCACGCTGCCCTCCAGTACTAAATTGGTGCTCCCTTGATGCCTCAGAACATGTCCTACCAACCGATCCCTTCTTCTGGTTAAGTTGTGCCACAAACTCCTCTTCTCCCCAATTCTATTCAATACCTCCTCAATAGTTATGTGATCTATCCATCTAATTACCAGCATTCTTCTGTACCACCACATTTCGAAAGCTTCTCAACTCTTCTTGTCTAAACTATTTATCGTTCATGTTTCACTTCCATACATGGCTACACTCCATACAAATACTTTCAGAAACGACTTCCTGACACTTAAATATATACTCGATATTAACAAATTTCTCTTCTTTTTAATATAATCCATTATGGAGTCGAGGTAGCAGTTGTCATTATACTGGTTATCACTGTTAGCACTCAACCGCGATTCTTATACATGTATTTTAACAACGCGTTTCAAGAGACAATGCTCCCATCATCAGGTTGTAAAACATATGTCATGAAATTAAACGGACTAAAAAGACAGAACACCATCACAAATAGTTGGGATGTCCATAGAGTAAAACAGAATTAAAAGTATATTCGACTGTGGGTCCTCGTCTTACATTAAAGTTGTTGACACAAGTCGATGGCCGTCCCATTCCTACCAAATATGCCGTCGCACTGTACCGGCTCGGGAGCTGTGTTGTGGCGTGGTTATAGCCGTGTGCTTGGCAGTAACGCTATGCTATTGGGTGCCTGATTTCCTTATTGCATTGGTCTGCCATCGTTAGCCTCTCGCAGCTCCGTCAGTGAGATGCTACAAGTTTAAATTCGCATACCTACCCTAAAATAATTCTAAAAACACGCTAAAAAATCTCATTTCTTTAAAATTATCTTGTGCTTTTAGAATATTGCTTCGTTTCTTTTCATGAATAGCTTTCGCGAATTCCTCAAGTAAATCAAGTTTCCTCCCTTTCTTTTCTTCATGCAATATTTCTACGTTGTCTTCTATGCTATTAAGGGCATGGCCTGTTTCATATACACTCCTGCAAATGGAAAAAAGAACACATTGACACCGGTGTGTCAGACCCACCATACTTGCTCCGGACACTGCGAGAGGGCTGTACAAGCAATGATCACACGCACGGCACAGCGGACACACCAGGAACCGCGGTGTTGGCCGTCGAATGGCGCTAGCTGCGCAGCATTTGTGCACCGCCGCCGTCAGTGTCAGCCAGTTTGCCGTGGCATACGGAGCTCCACCGCACTCTTTAACACTGGTAGCATGCCGCGACAGCGTGGACGTGAACCGTATGTGCAGTTGACGGACTTTGAGCGAGGGCGTATAGTGGGCATGCGGGAGGCCGGGTGGACGTACCGCCGAATTGCTCAACACGTGGGGCGTGAGGTCTCCACAGTACATCGATGTTGTCGCCAGTGGTCGGCGGAAGGTGCACGTGCCCGTCGATCTGGGACCGGACCGCAGCGACGCACGGATGCACGCCAAGACCGTAGGATCCTACGCAGTGCCGTAGGGGACCGCACCGCCACTTCCCAGCAAATTAGGGACACTGTTGCTCCTGGGGTATCGGCGAGGACCATTCGCAACCGTCTCCATGAAGCTGGGCTACGGTCCCGCACACCGTTAGGCCGTCTTCCGCTCACGCCCCAACATCGTGCAGCCCGCCTCCAGTGGTGTCGCGACAGGCGTGAATGGAGGGACGAATGGAGACGTGTCGTCTTCAGCGATGAGAGTCGCTTCTGCCTTGGTGCCAATGATAGCCGTATGCGTGTTTGGCGCCGTGCAGGTGAGCGCCACAATCAGGACTGCATTCGACCGAGGCACACAGGGCCAACACCCGGCATCATGGTGTGGGGAGCGATCTCCTACACTGGCCGTACACCACTGGTGATCGTCGAGGGGACACTGAATAGTGCACGGTACATCCAAACCGTCATCGAACCCATCGTTCTACCATTCCTACACCGGCAAGGGAACTTGCTGTTCCAACAGGACAATGCACGTCCGCATGTATCCCGTGCCACCCAACGTGCTCTAGAGGGTGTAAGTCAACTACCCTGGCCAGCAAGATCTCCGGATCTGTCCCCTATTGAGCATGTTTGGGACTGGATGAAACGTCGTCTCACGCGGTCTGCACGTCCAGCACGAACGCTGGTCAAACTGAGGCGCCAGGTGGAAATGGCATGGCAAGCCGTTCCACAGGACTACATCCAGCATCTCTACGATCGTCTCCATGGGAGAATAGCAGCCTGCATTGCTGCGAAAGGTGGATATACACTGTACTAGTGCCGACATTGTGCATGCTCTGTTGCCTGTGTCTATGTGCCTGTGGTTCTGTCAGTGTGGTCATGTGATGTATCTGACCCCAGGAATGTGTCAATAAAGTTTCCCCTTCCTGGGACAATGAATTCACGGTGTTCTTATTTCAATTTCCAGGAGTGTATATGGTTCGCAACAGCTGATTTGTCATAATTTACTAACCTGAACGCATCTTTATGTTCTTTACACCGGATCGCGAATGATCTTCCTGTCTGCCCTATATATTTTGTATCACAAGTTCTGCACTGTATCTTATAAACTCCTGATCTTTCAAACTTATTTCTCTTCTCGCCAATATCGTGCTTAAGGCTATACCTCACTAGGTTATTAGTCTGAGAAGCTATTTTAACATCGTATGGCGCCGGCCTGGGTGGCCGAGCGGTTCTAGGCGCTTCAGTCTGGAACCGCGTGACCGCTGGTTCGAATCCTGCCTCGGGCATGGATGTGTGTGATGTCCTTAGGTTAGTTAGGTTTCAGTAGTTCTAAGTTCTAGGGGACTGGTGATCTCCGCTGTTAAGTCCCATAGTGCTCAGACCCATTTGAACCATTTTGAACATCGTATGGCCTAAAAATATTTGCTATCTTTTGTGAGACTGTTCCGTAGTATGGCATCGTGATAATTTTCACTCTCTCTCCATCAGGTTTATTGTTTTTGCGCTTATTAATTTTCCGTAACAGTTTTTTAACCATATCTATTCTGTAACCGTTATTCATCGCTATTCTCTTAACGGTATTAATTTCAGTCTCCCTATCTTTTTCGCTCATAGGTATACTGATTGCCCCATGCACGAGACTACGGAAAGCAGCTTCTTTATAAGCCTGCGGATGGCATGAATCTTTCGGGATCACGGCATCAGTCGTAGTTTGTTTTCTATAAACGGAGAACGCATTTTTATTAACCTGCTTTTTTATATTCGGGTCCAGGAACAAAACAATTGTCAGTTTCATACTCCACGGTAAATTCTATTTTATTATGTGCGTCGTTGAACTTTTTTACTATTTCCTCGATGTCCTCAAAAAGCAGGGCAACAAACATCCGTTCTCCGTTTATAGAAAACAAACTACGACTGATACCGTGATCCCGAATTATTCATTCCATCCGCAGGCTTATAAAGAAGCTGCTTTCCGTAGTCTCGTGCATAGGGCAATCAATATACCTATGAGCGAAAAAGATACGTAGACTGAAATTAATATCGTTAAGAGAATAGCGATGAATAACGGTTACAGAACAGATATGGTTAAAAAACTGTTACGGAAAAGTAATAAGCGCAAAAAGGATAAACCTGATGGAGAGAAAGTGAAAATTATCACGATGCCATACTACGGAACAGTCTCACAAAAGATAGCAAATATTTTTAAGCCATACGAAGCTAAAATAGCTTTTCAGACTAATAACCTAGTGAGGTATAGCCTTAAGCACGATATTGGCGAGAAGAGAAATAAGTTTGAAAGATCGGGAGTTTATAAGGTACAGTGCAGAACTTGTGATACAAAATATATAGGGCAGACAGGAAGATCATTCGCGATCCGGTATAAAGAACATAAAGATGCGTTCAGGTTAGTAAATTATGACAAATCAGCTTTGCGAACCATATATATAAAACAGGCCATCCCCTTCATAGCACAGAAGACAACGTAGAAATATTGCATGTAGAAAAGAAAGGGAGGAAACTTGATTTACTTGAGGAATTCGCGATAGCTATCCATGAAAAGAAACAAAGCAATATTCTAAATGAACAAGATAATTTTAAAGAAATGAGATTTTTTAGCGGGTTTTTAGAATTATTTTAGCGTAGGTATGCGAATTTAAACTTGTAGCATGTCACTGACGGAGCTGCGAGAGACTAACGATGGCAGACCAATGCAATAAGGAAATCAGGCGCCCAATAGCATAGCGTTACCGCCAAGCACAAGGCTGTAACCACGCCAGAACACCTAGGCACGTCAGTCCACAACAGCTCCCGAGCCGGCACAGTGCGACAGCACACTTCGTAGCTATGGGACGGCCATCGACTTGTGTCAACAACTTTAATGTAAGACGAGGACCCACAGTCGAATATACTTTTAATTCTGTTTTACTCTATGGACATCCCAACTATTTGTGATGGTGTTCTGTCTTTTTAGTCCGCTTAATTTGATGACAGATTTTACAACCTGATGATGGGAGCACTGTTTCTTGAAACGCGTTGTTAAAATACATGTATAAGAATCGCGGTTGAATGCTAACAGTGATAATCAAATTTCTCTTCTTCAGAAACGCTTTCCTTGCCATTTCCAGTCTACATTTTATATCCCCTCTACTTCGACCATCATCAGTTAGTTTCCTGAATATACAGATTGAATAACATCGGGGAGAGGCTACAACCCTGTCTCACTTCCCCCCCCCCCCCCAACCACTGCTTCTCTTTCATGCCCCACAAGTCTTATAACTGCCATTTGGTTTCTATACAAATTGTAAATAGCCTTTCGCTCCCTGTATTTTACCCCTGCCACCTTCAGAATTTGATGGAGTATTCCAGTTAACATTGTCATAAGCTATCTCCAAGTCTACAAATGCTAGAAACGTAGGTTTGCCCTTCCGTAATCTAGCTTCTAAGGTAAGTCTTAGGGTCAGTATTGCCTCACGTGTTCCAATATTTCTACGGAATCCAAACCGATCTTCCCCAAGGTCGGCTTCTACTAGTTTTTCCATTCGTCTTTAAAGAATTCGCGTTAGAATTTTGCAGCCGTGACTTATTAAACTGACAGTTCGGAAATTTTCACATCTGCTTTCTTTGGGATTGGAATTATTATATTCTTCTTGAAGTCTGAGGGTATTTCGCCTGTCTCATACATCTTTCTCACCTGATGGTAGAGTTCTGTCAGGACTGGCTCTCCCAAGGCTGTCAATAGTTGTAATGGAATGTTGTCTACTCCCTGGGCCTTGTTTCGACGTAGCTCTTTCAGTGCTCTGTCAAATTCTTCACGCAGTATCATATCTCCTATTTCATCTTCATCTACCTCCTCTTTCATTTCCATAATATTGTCGTCAAGAACATAGCCCCTCTATATACTCCTTCCACTTTTCTGCTTTCCCTTCTGTGCTTAGAACTGGGTTTCGATCTGAGCTCTTGATTTCATACAGGTGGTTCTCTTTTCTCCAAAGGTCTCTTTAATTTTCCTGTAGGCAGTGTCTATCTTACCCCTTGTGAGATAAGCCTCTACATCCTTACATATGTCCTCTAGCCATCCCTGCTTAGCCTTTTTGCACTTCCTGTGGGTCTCAGTTTTGAGACGTTTGTATTCCTTTTTGCCTGCTTCACTTGCCGCATTTTTATGTTTTCTCCTTTCATCAATTAAATTCAGTATCTCTTCTGTTACCCAAGGATTTCTACCAGCCCTCATCTTTTTGCATACTTGATCCTCTGCTGCCTTCACTATTTCATTCCTCAAAGCTACCCATTCTTGTTCTACTGTATTTCTTTCCCCCCATTGCTGTCAGTTGTTCCCTTATGCTCTCCCTGAAACTCTGTACAACCTCTGGTTCTTTCAGTTTATCCAGGTCCTATCTCCATAAATTCCCACCTTTTTGCAGTTTCTTCAGTCTTAATCTACAGTTCATAACCATTAGATTGTGGTCAGAGTCCACATCTGCCCCTGTTAATGTCTTACAATTTAAAACCTAGTTCCTAAATCTCTGTCTTACCATTATATTATCTATCTGGAACCTTCTAGTATCTCCAGATTTCTTCCATGTATACAACCTTCTTTCATGATTCTTGAACGAAGTGTTAGCCATGATTAAGCTATGCTCTGTGCAAAATTCGACCAGGTGGCTTCCTCTTGCATTTCTTAGTTGAGCAAAAGTCTTGTTCCTCCTGCCACCGAACTTCACTAATTCCCACTAAATCTAACTTTAACCTATCCATCTCCCTTTTTAAATTTTCTAACCTACCTGCCCGATTAAGGGATCTGACATTCCACGCTCCGATCCGTAGAACGCCAGTTTTCTTTCTCCTGATAACGACGTCCTCTTGAGTAGTCCCCGCCCGGAGATCCAAATGGGGGACTATTTTACCTCCGGAATGTTTTACCCAAGAGGACGCCATCATTCAATCATACAGTAAAGCTGCATGCCCTCGGGTAAAATTACGGCTGTAGTTTCCCCTTGCTTTCAGCCGTTCGCAGTACCAGCACAGCAAGGCCGTTTTGGTTAGTGTTACAATGCCAGATTAGTCAATCATCCAGACTGTTGTCCCTGCAAATACTGAAAAGGCTGCTGCCCTTCTTCAGGAACCACACGTTTGTGTGGCCTCTCAACGGATACCCCTCCCTTGTGGTTGCACCTATGGTACGGCTATCTGTATTATTGAGGCACGCAAGACTCCAACGACGGCAAGGTCCGTGGTTCATTGGTGGTGATCTTGACAATAAAGCGTTTTATATGACTGCACAAGTCTCAATAAACACATATAGTGTATCTCCCAACTATCTATCTCAAATAACAACATACCCATTGTTTTAATTTCACCGCACCTTAGTAATGGTTAGACAGATTCTTATTGAGCAATTGTCGAACACGACCTGGTCAGCCTATCAGCTTATTCAGAGGCGTTAATTCCTGAGTGACAAGAGACTCACGGCAGGCTTGCTCTCTGGCTTACCCCTAGTCTCAAAAGGGGATCACCACGTTCTGCATCGATCGATCATTTTCAGGGGCTGATACAGATTTCAGAACTACTTGCCTGCCTAAATGGAAGTAGATGCCACGACCCTTGTGGATCTACCCAGACCATCTTGCACGCACCCTCTAATGACAGGTATTTCCGTCTGGAGTACCATGACCAAATACCCTAGACAGATTGTTGTCTATAGTCTAGGCTACACCCCATTCACCTCGACACCAGCACCTTTGTCAACTACTCATCATATCTAGATATGTGACATGCATTCACCTTACATGTTTAATGCCACACGTGCTCAGATGACAAATAATCTTAGAATGTAAGTTTAAAAAAGGACAGAAAATGCAAAACGATAAACCGATGTTGTCACAATCCACACACTGAGCAAAACGGACGTAATGTAACAGAATGTATATGTACCATTCAACGAGGAGGTGAACTCGGATCTGGATGTATGCGTGAACCAACAAATCTTGTCAAAGATTGTCAATTTCACATACAGGAAAACCATGAAAATTGTAACAAGAAGCTGTCGCTTAAAGCACTGGTAAAGTTTACTATGTACGGGATGAACATTAATAAAATCGACAAACTGCGGGAACAGGTTCCTGAATGGAAACGGAGGAAAAGTGGTTCTGTGAACATTTGTGCGGAAAAGGACAGTGTGTGCAACGACGATAAATTGTCCCGAAATAAAGTGCAGAGCTGCATCGCATCCATATCGCAACGGACTTTGTAAGTGAACTCCGTAGGATACAATGCAGAGTTCACAGGCCGCATCATGTATTGCCGTACTCTTTCTCTCCGAATGGTGTCACAGGCCTCTTGAAGATGCTGTTGAAGGGTCTGCACATCAGATATTGGCTCTGCATACACAGTGCCTTTCAGGTGCCACCCAGAGCTAAAAATTGAGTCCAGTAATCTTGCAGGCCACGCTATAAGGCCTTCGAGTCCCATCCAACGTCCAGTAAGGATGTTGAGGCGTCGGCGGACTCTACTTCTGAAGTGGGATGCTGCTCAGGAATGCAGAAAACACGTAACCTGTCGCATTTCCACATTCTCAAGCAGCCCAAACTGAGTATTTCACAGGATATCCAGGTACGTTCTCCAGTCAAGCCGTCCAAGTTTGTGGTTGCCAAGAATTCCTGACCAGACGTTAATTCTGAACGGATGCTGATGAGACGTAAAACCATTTTTTCGATGATTGTCTGTAGCCAACAGATAACGATTAATACGACTGATGATGCCAGTTCTGGTAAAAGTTGCAAGGAGGACTGATGACAGAATCCCGTAATTGTGATGATCCGCTGCTCATTATTCTTGCACTCGTTGCAGGTGATACGGACAGTCGCGGGTGTCTTGCTGGGTACATATAATCGTACTTTGGATTGTGGGCCACTTGCCTGAAGCTTGTTCCGTGGTTCGTCTTAATATCCTATAGAACTTCGGCCTGTAAATCTGGTGTACACACAGTCCGACGTCTCCCTGCACATTCGTCTGTCTGAAAGGACCTATGAACACACGAACGCCCGAAATGATATATTGTGTGATGTGGCTGGTGTCTGTGTTAGCATAGCAATGCTGCATGTCGACTGTTTCCATTTGTTTGGTCGTACGGAAGCACCATTTCAGCTTGTTCCCGACATGAATACCGGAACGTTATGCTGCTTACAGTACACTGCGTCAATCATACAGCTTGTAACACACAAGGAGCGCACGAAAAATGGCCAGATTAAGTTTCATTCGTCAGCGCCACCTACTGGACATGTGTCCCTAGGATCAATTTTCCTCCATTCCCAGTCAGGAATCCGTCCCTGCAGATTGTCGGTTTTAATACACTACTGGTCATTAAAATTGCTACACCAAGATGAAACACAGGTGATAAACAGGTATTCATTGGACAAATATATTATACTAAAAATGACATCTGATTACATTTTCATGCAATTTGGGTGCATAGATCCTGAGAAATCAGTACCCAGAAAAACCACCTATGGCCGTAATAATGGCCTTGATACGCCTGGGCATTGAGTCAAACAGAGCTTGGATGGCGTGTACAGGTACAGCTGAACATGCAGCTTCAACACGATACCACAGTTCATAAAGAGTAGTGACTGGCGTATTGTGACGAGCCAGTTGCTCGGCCACCATTGACCAGACGTTTTAATTGGTGAGAGATCTGGAGAATGTGTTGTCCAGGGTAGCAGTCGAACATTTTCTGTATACAGTAAGGCCCGTACAGGACCTGCAACATGCGGTCGTGCATTATCCTGCTGAAATGTAGGGTTTCGCAGGGGTCGAATGAAGGGTAGAGCCACGGGTCGAAACACATCTGAAATGTAACGCCCACTGTTCAAAGTGCCGTAAATGCGAGCAAGAGGTGACCGAGACGTGTAACCAATGGTACCCCATACCATCACGCTGGGTGATACACCAGTATGGCGATGACGAATACACGCTTCCAGTGTGCGTTCACAGCGTGTCGCCAACCACGGATGCGACCATCATGATGTTGTAAACAGAACCTGAATTTATCCGAAAAAATGACGTTTTGCCATTCGTGCACCCAGTTTCGTTGTTGAGTACACCATCTCAGGCTCTCCTGTCTGTGATGCAGCGTCAGGGGTAACAGCAGCCTTGGTCTCCGAGCTGATGGTCCATGCTGCTGCAAACGTCGTCGAGCTGTTCGTGCAGATGTTTGTTGTCTTGCAAACGTTCCCATTCTGTTGACTCAGAGATCGAGACATGGCTGCACGATCCGTTACAGCCATGCGGATAAGATGCCGGTCATCTCGACTGCTAGTGATAATAGGCCGTTGGGATCCAGAGCGGCGTTCCGTATTACCCTCCCGAACGCACCGATTCCATATTCTGCTAACAGTCATTGGATCTCGACCAACGCGAGCAGCAGTGTCGCGATACGATAAACCGCAATCGCGATAGGATGCAGTCCGACCTTTATCAAAGTCGGAAACGTGATGGTACGCATTTCTCCTCCATACACGAGGCATCCCAACAACGTTTCACCACGAAACGCCGGTCAACTTTTGTTTGTGTATGAGAAATCGGTTGGAAACTTTCCTCATGTCATCACGTTTTAGGTGTCGCCAGGGGCGCCAGCCTTGTGTGAATGCTCTAAAAGCTAATCATTTGCATATCACAGCATCTTCTTTCTGTCGGTTAAATTTCGCGTCTGTAGCACATCTTCGTGGTGTAGCAATTTTAATGGTCAGTAGTGTATTATTCACACTCTATATGAGCAACCAAATGAAAAAAGATATAGATGGAAAAAGGTAAATAAATTGATCATTGTTTCAATAATAATTACCATATCTGTTAATGTATTTGCCCCCAGAGTGAGATAAGATGGTCAGTGGTGTCATGGAAAAATATTTGCTGTTACCTACGTAAGCCTGATAGTACTCAAGCATTCACCCCTTTGTCGAAGGCAAATCGACGACCACGAATGTCTTTCTTGAGTGCCCATCTACATGTTTTCGACATTGTTTCGAATAAATGGCAGACTTTACGTTTGGAAGCCTTTAAATATCGTCATCCGTGCTATAAGTATCGTGAAGCCCGTTGATGTTAGTGCCTTACTGTATTGTGAAATTAAAGGCAAATGTGGTAACATTAAGAGTGGAATGGGAATTTCACGGTTAAATTCAGAAGAGAGCGGATAGGTGGAATGAGAAAATTGGACGCCTGTAGGTGGGAGAAGCTTTGTCTGATGATGAAGAAGAAACATTAGTCGATACAGAAGAGGTATGGGATTCAGTATTAAAATACGAATTTGAAAGAGCTGCAGAAGAGTTTCTAAAATCATTGGGGGCAAGTAACAACAAAACGACTGTTCACATTGGTGTGTAGAATGTATGTGTCTGGCGATATCCATCTGACCTTTGGAAAAACATCATCCACACAATTCTGAAGGTGTCAAGAGCCGACAAATACGAGAATTATCGCACACCGAGTTTAACAGCTGATGTATTTAAGTTGCTGTCAAGAATAATATACAGAAGAATGGAAAGAATTTTTAGCATGTGTTAGATGAGGATCAGTTTGGCTTCAGGAAAGGTAATGATACCAGTAGCATTTATTATGTTGCGGTTGACAATGGAACCACGACTAAAGAGAAAGAAGACACATTCACAGGATTTTTCGACTTGTAGAAAGCGTTCGACAATGTAAAATGATGTACGATATTCGAAATTCTAAGAAAATAGTGGTAAGCTCCAAATCTGAAGATGGCTAGTTAATTTATTCCAAACCGCTTATGACGAAAAAATGTAAATTGCGATCTTGACTAATAAAGAGCTGTTTATGAATTCATGTCTCTCACAACAACGTATCTGGTTCAGGAAGCAGCAAGCAGTATAAGATCTAAAAACAATAAGCAGACTAGCTGATGATTCGGAATACAAGTTTCGAGAGAAGTGCTGTAATCCTGAAATTGAACACGAGACAGATTAAGCTCATGGAGGACTAACAATTGACCACAGTAGCTGTAATTTAGACATTCATACTATTACTATAGAGAAAAGAAACCCCTAATTGAAGAGAATGTGGTGAGGCTGATGAAACCACACCACATTTAATCTTTCAGCCCGATGTGTTAGACGTCAAAAGGCACAGTACATTTTGGGCCCCATTTCCGAAGAGACAGTGTCGAATAAAAAACAGTAAGGTACTTCTTACTGCGTCTTAAGTGTACTGGCTGGCTTTAGGAGAAACACGCTAAGAGGAACAGCGTAATAAACCCCATTTCGGTGCTATCAACACTGGGCAAAGACCATTGTCGGCTCGTCTTCATATGCAAATGAATGATATAAGTTAGTTTATGCGAACAGGACACGAAATATAATTAGCTAAGTATTGCATACGGCATATATTCACACTTGCTCAGATGACATGCGCTGGGTGGCTGCTCTCCGTCACCTGGTGGAACGGAGCTGACTCTGGCTTCCTACGAGTCGTCAGTCCGATGAGCTCCGTGCGCTTATAAGGTTAGTGCGCCGCAATGGTGCTGCCTGCGGATGCCATTGCCCTTTACGGCGCTCTCGGACATGGAGGAGCTCTCACCGACTGTCGCCCTCCTGGTGCGTGCTCTGCGTGACTCCTAAACCGCGAAGACGCAGCGCGTAGTCCGACTCGGCTCACGCTGTCAGTGGAGATACTTTCACAAACCATAGCGAGTGTCCACTTGTACAGACAGACTTCGTGAGGTCTTTCTAGGACGTGGACAGCTCTCTCGATGCATCAAAGGCGACAACGATCAGAGGGTTACGGTTAAATCACTAGTCTATCAGATCAGTGGACGAGCCGACGTTGGTGAGAACATTCGCTAGGAATAACAGCGCATGTGTAATAACGACACATGTGACGTAATTTGTCCGCATCCGCAACCCGGTGGTCAGTCAGTGACTCGGGTTCGATTTCCAATATTGACAGGGATTGTTTTCTTTGTAGGACTGACGGCACGAGCTCAGGCTTAGCTTCAGCCTCGTGAGGATAACTGAACAGCTATTTGAGTGACAAGTAGGCGCTCCAATGTAAAGAAAGCTGATAAGGGCTGGAGAGCGGTGTGCTGGACCCATGCCATTCGTCACTCAATCCCTTGACACTATTTGCAGAGATGATATAGTGTTCGGTCGGCTCCGATTAGCCCATCAGTGCCAGAACGCTGAGGTTTCCTTTGATTTGGTTATAAGATAGCTTATAAAATAAACAGAATTGAATCTGGGTGAAAAATAATTGACATAATTTGACCAAAGGAAGGATCGGTTGGGGCGTCGAGGACTAAATTTGTGTGTAGAGGTAAGTGTGACAGCTAAAATCATAGACAGACCGTAAGACTTAACTGCTGCAAGAAGCTTTAAGCGGATGTAGCAGTGGAGGTAGAGAGACCTACAGAAAGAACAACAGCTTGAAGAACTGCATAAAACTATTCTTACTACTCGAGAACGCTTTATTTCACCGTGACTACCACCTCTAACAAATATAGGATTCTTAAAAATAACACACTTTGAACAGTAACAGAAGAGACAGCGAAAATATTTTCTAAAAGTTGGAAAATATTTGTGCAGTCCAGTGTAAGTATGAAGGTGAAAAATCTGCGTTAGCTGAGAGTACTGGCAGAAATTCGTTTTTCTAACATATTTCACACTAAGTAACTTCTTCCTGCCGTGTCATTGATAATGACTTTGTACAGTCAAGATACATTCTGCGATAGTACTTCACGTATATTCATATAATGGTATACTTCCCTTCCACGTTGTATCTAGGTTCATCTTTGAAATTTCATATCTGCTCAACACATGCAAGCAAATTATCTTCAGAATTGAAAAGAAAGACTGGAGAAATCGCTTTATTTTTGTGGATCAATCGACTGTGCTCTTAATGTTAACTTTGATGTTGATTGACATGTACCAGGAACATCTGAGAAATACGCACGATTGAAAAAGTCGGTTCTCGTTATCGTCCTGTAAATAAAATTTTATATTTTGTAAATCCTCCAAGTATTGCATATTTCACTTTTTAGTTGACCCAACATCATTACAAACTCTTACACTACATGAATTTTCCATTTCCAGTTCACAGAACAATACACTGTGAGCTTTTCCTAAGGTATACTTCGTACAGGCTTATGCCTCAGTAACGTGTGTGTCAAAACGAAGAAAAGTCTTACACTAAAAGTAGTGCACGAAATATTTAGATTTTTAAGATAGTTCTGTTATATCAAACTAGTTTTCAATTAATAATCTTCTTTCGTAAAGAAAGTTACTGTGCGTATTTTCATATTAATTTCACTCCCGCCATAATTTCGGACTTCAGCTTAGAAAAGTAAAATATTTAGAAATAACTGACCTCTCATTATAACTTTCCATTAACCAGAGTCAGATATAGGAACTCTCCTTACAAACTTAATTTTACAGACATTCGTTTATCCATGTAAAAATATTAATTCGTATTGCACTTTATGATTAGTTCCAACTAACCGAATAAGCTAAATTGAAATACAAATTTAATTTATTTCGTGTGCCTGATTTATCTACTGTTATCGAACGTTCTGCGGTAGTCTTCAGATCATCGATAAGTGTCGTTACTTATCCTTGTATTCGTGCTTCGACACTGTTTAGTAAACAAAATATTTCAGTACAATGACTGGCCGCTCGCCACAGTCTATCAGTGCTCAGTATCACAACCCAATCAACTGATGACCACTATACTGATGAAAGCGTTTCCTGCTTTTGTGGTTTCAGTATGTTTTATGATGCTACACCTGAAAGAACTTATTTGTTTCTTAGCGTAGGTATTGTGGAATAATCTCAGATGCCATAGTGCTTTAATTGCCACATCTGATTTTTGGGTATATCAAACGCATTTACTCCTCTCGTGTTCCGTTCACCGCCACTAAACAGTGTGGGCATTGTTCAGAATACTACTATATAAGATTTTTTTTAAAAAATGGTTCAAATGGCTCTGAGCACTATGAGAATTAACATCTGAGGTCATCAGTCCCCTATAACGCAGAACTACTTGAACCTAACTAGCCTAAGGACATCACACACATCCATGCCCGAGGCAGAATTCGAACCTGCGATAGTAGCGGTCGCGCGGTTGCAGACTGAAGCACCTAGAACCACTAGACAAATGCGATGTAAGCGTAGACTTCCGCAGATGCTGTTACAGCCAACAAAATTTTTCTGGGTGTGTGCGCCCGCATTGTCATTACATAAGTCTCCGACGTCTCGGCCACCCTGTGGGTACATAGTCTTCAACAGTGGCCGAAACGTCGGAGGCTTTTACACAGTGTCAATGCGAGGACATACCCAGACGAATTTTATTGACGAAAACAAATGCAAATATATAGAAGCGTGTGAAGCTCGGAGAAATTTATTTACCGCCTACAGGAAAAGCTTGCAGATGGTACACATAGACCGCATATAAGACGATCTATAGAAGGGAAATGAAGGGCATCTTACAGAAAGATACGGGAAAATAGATGAGATTGAAGATATGACACTGCGTTAAGAGTTTGTCAGATCACTGAAAGACCTACTTCCCAACCAGGCCCCTGGAATAGGTGACATTCCCCCAGAACTGCTAATATCCCACGGAGAGTCAGCCATTACGAAACTATTCCACCTGAAAGGCAAGATGAATGATACAAGGGAAATATCCACGTTCATCAAGAAAATATAATACTTGCAATTACAATGAAATCAGGGGTTGACACGCACGAATACTATCGAACTATCATTTTTATAACTCATGGATGTAAAATTATTATTTACGGAAGGATGGAAAACTAGCAGAGCCGACCTTGGGGACGATCAGTTTGGGTTTCGGAGAAATTTAGGAAGACTTCAGGTGATACTGACAATACTTCTGATATTATAACACAGGTGAACGAAAGGAAAACCTATGCTGACAGCATTTGTAGACTTGGAGAAAGATCTTTACAATACTGACTGTAATACACTCTTTGCTATTCTCGTGGTAGTAATGCATTAACAAACTCCGAGGAAAAGGTTATATACAACTTATACAGAAAGCAGACAGCAATTAAGAGTGTCAGCCATGGAAGAGAAGCAGTGGTTGAAAAGGAAATGAGAGTTTTAGCCTATCCCTGATAATTAATTTCTGCATTGTACAAGCAGTCAAGGAACCGAAGGTCAATTTGGAAAAGAAATTAAATTTACGTAGTAGAAATGAGATCTTTGAGGTTTGAAGACAGCAGTTACTTGGGTGAGCAGTTGAACATAATGGACAGTACCTTGAAATGTGAATATAAGATGAATATGACGAAAAGCAAAACACGGGATATGAAATGTAGTTGAACTAAATCAAGTAATTAAATCAGGTGATGCTGAGGGAAATAGATTAGGAAATGAGACGCTAATACTTGTATGCGAATTTCGGTATAGACAGTAAGATAACTAATGATGGGTGTGGGTACAACATGCAGGCTGGCAATTGCAAGAAAATAGTTCGTGAATAAGACAAATTTGTTAACATCAAATGTAGATTTAAGTCTTAGGAAGTCAATTCTGAAGTTAATAATCTGGAGTGTAGCATCGGACACAAGTGAAACATGGTCAATAGCAGTTCAGACGAGAGGAGAACAGACGATTTTGAAATTCTGTGATACAGAAGAAAGCTGAAGATTAGATTCGTAGATCATGTAACTAGTGAGGAGGTACTGAATAGATTTGAAGAGAGTTGTGGCACAAGTTGACAAAAAGAATGGATCGGACGACAGAACACATTCTGTGACATGGGATCACCAGTCTAGGACAGGAAGGAAATGCGTGGGAGGGGGGGGGGGGGGGGGGGGAGGGGGGCAGACCAAAAGATGAGTACAGTGAGTAAATTCAAACGTATGTAGGTTACAGTAGTTGTTCGGACGTGAAGGGGCTAGTACGGGATCAGGCACATAGAGAGCTGAATCAAGCCAGTCTTCGAACTGAAGACCATGAGAACGACACCATAACAAATACGCTTATTTCTATAGCTGTGTGTTACTACGGCCTAATTCAGAGAGAATTAATTTTATGCATTCTCATATTTGTACTACCACAGGCGATAATACTTCAACGTTTATGTAAAGTACTGCCTCGACATCATAACCCGTCTCCTTTCCTGAAGGCATTTTGAGCCATAGTCCGTATTCCTTTAGAGCTCTTACTGCTTCCTTTAAGCTGTTAATACTACAAGTTTAAGTATCAGTCAGTAGTAAGTCAGTATCCTCTGAACATCGCCGTATACGCGTTCCATTTACGGGGGAGAGAGAGGTGTAGATAGTACGAATGAAACCTCCAAACTGATTATAGAAGTAAACATTGTATGTTTAACATTAGAAAAGAAATCCTTAAACAGCGATTCCAATGGATGCCGATTTCTAATCAAGTTTGATTATTTCAAATTGCTTCTTCCTTTCAATTATCAGTTACTGCACAGCATCTTTCTGGGCAGTCCGAGAGCATACCAAATGTGAGACACCTAGATTTACAAATGCACGCTTCAAAAAACTGTTGGTGTTACGTAGTGTAATAATTGAGGGTGAGACCCTCCGTCAGTCATGGAAACAATCTATCATTCGTAGCTGTTCTTGTGCACTATATTTAATGCCACAATAAACATTCTGCACGAAAATGTCCCTTTCTGCATTACTTACCCGCTGGCTTGTTTGTTACAGGTAAATGTCGCTCGAATGATCGTCATCCCAACACAGCGAACGGTATGTGCCAAATGGAAGTACACAGACAATAAATAGAAGCCTTGCTTACATAAGACGAACAAATTTTCTTTTACAGCAGACTGTGGTCGCCCTTCTACTTTCAAAACCATCACGGGTTTGCTTATTTATGGTCGCATTTATAGATCTGTTAAAATAAATGATGCAAATGTTAAGTTGGCATACGTACGACTGAGTGATGTCCTGTGTCGTTCAGTCTGTTGTGGCCTCTTTCACTGTTTGATATATACATTACAGAGTCGCTTCAACTTCTGTACGGTTTATAGTGCTATTTCGACTTGTAACCGACTTCAGAATTTAACCTATACCGTATAAACAAAGAGACATTACAATTTATGCGCAGTTTGTAGTACTCTAGACAGCACGATATAGCTTTCACACAGCAATAGCAAACCTTTTTTTAAAAAAAGTAATTTGTATTTATAGGGTAAATTTGATCTCGCAAACCACTCTTCGGTTTAATCGTCGAGAAATGCATCTGACTGCAAGCCAAAATGGGGTAAACATTAAATTATCCTTTCGTTTTCTGTTTTTGCAATGTGATAATGAATGCAGAACGAAATCAGATTAACGAAGGAGTATTTTGGGTTGTGGTAATGAACGTAGAATGAAATCAAACTAACCATGGAGAATTCTTGGGTGTCATAATAAATGCAGAATGGAATAAATAAAAAAAAATGTTTTCTGGGCTGCCTCTGTATGTGGAGAGTCAGGTTCAAAGATATTTTGGTCTACATCTGAACCGGAAATATATATCCCAGTATATATAAACAAAAGTTAACACATGTCTGGTACCAGATAGTGAGAAACTGATGTAAGCAATTTTATTACGTTTCCAGCTTTCCAAGATTTTCCGTATATGTGAAAGAAGCAGTGAACACACGAGTACTTCTGTGATCACCGTAGCACGTTACGCCTTCACCTTAGTACGACTAAGATCCAGAGTCTTACAAGATACGGATCACAGTGCTGCAACTTAATTATCACTTCCAAGATTAGATTTATGGTTCTTCTCACTCATCATGTGACTTAAGAACCCAGTTACCCTTTACGCCTGTGTTTGAATAGGAACATGCAATGAACCATCCAAGCAGAAACAGGAGGGTGCAGAGTAACCTAAAACAACATAAAATCAATTGGAGGAATGTCATGCGTTGGGAGATAAGCTGTTGTCCTTCCTGAGTTTATTCCCCTAATGTTACTGTTGCCTTGTTGAGGGAAACTGACAGAAATTAAGAACAGCTCACTGAGTAAATGTGACTCCCATTTTGTCGTTGAAAGGTATATTAGCATCCTAAGAATATTTATGGAATTACATGGAAGACATGTGAGGGATCCAGTTTAGAAATTTGACATTCATAGCAAAAAGAACATGTCTACAGATATTGCCGTCTAATTACGATTTATTTCCAAGATGAAATAGGTTTCTCTAGGTACGTATAACAATGGTACCACCTATACTTTATTTAGGTATGGACTGTTGAATTATCTGCGTTTCATTGAAGTAATGGAAACATGTAAGCTGTATGGAAAACATTCGAAAGATGAGCAAGAAAAAGCCCCTATGTAATGAAGACAGTGGTAGAATGTAAATAAATGAAACACAAAGGAGGAAAAACTACCACTGTCCCTGAACGGACAACACTATTTCTAAAGCGATCATAGCCGAAATGGGTAAGAATTAAATGTGGTAGATAGTGGATCACTAACATCATGAAGTTATCTGTTTACTGTCTTTGACCCACTGGTTTAAACTTCACACTAGTTACTGCCCGCCATCCATGTGGAGCACGTGTTGGTCTCACCGCGGACTGCTAGAGTGAGCCACACACAACTGATTTCATAAAAGTGTACGGGCCTTAAGATAGCGTTGACGCAACGTCGAAACTAGTAGCGAGGTAAATATAAAATCTTACGTACACCTGGAGGAATTACATTTTTTTTAAAAAATGTATACCAGTTTGGAACGGTGGTCTGATCATTTAACATTAAAAGACTACGACCAAGGTGTAGACGGGGCCAAGGAATTGACAAATTCAAATGGCTCTGAGCACTATGCGACTTAACTTCTGAGGTCATCAGTCGCCTAGAACTTAGAACTAATTAAACCTAACTAACCTAAGGACATCACACACATCCATGCCCGAGGCAGGATTCGAACCTGCGACCGGAGCGGTCACGCGGTTCCAGACTGAAGCGCCTTTAACAGCACGGCCACACCGGCCGGCCAGGAATTGACATATCAGACGTGATTTAACCCATAAATAATTTATTCATAACATACAATACATAACACCAACTACGTAAATCCTGCTTCCATGCCTACAATTGCCCAAAATGGGAGGGCCACCACTTTCGAATGTGACAGGCTTTAATTTAAGAAACTAAAACGCCTATTATAATTTTTAAAAATACTAATAACACAACACATAAGTAAGCGCTAAGTGAACACACTCTTAAATCTTTAATAATCATGAAGCGTGGGTTTACCACATTTAAATTCTCATTGCAATATAAAACATAAATACATGAATTCACAACACATCATGGCTTCAAAATTTCTACCTGGAATTTCGTATTACATTCCAGCCAATCACATTAATAACTTATAAGCACGGTTGGTAAAATACAAACGTTTAGACTATAATCAATTGTAATAATCCACAATCTCTCAAAAAGCATCAGAAGTTCGATACGGAGCATGTAAGCCTGTTAATACAATCTTTCGGAGCAAAATAGGCACGAGGGCCACCATAACAGAAGTGCGCCAGTTGCTTTTAGGACAGGTGCTTCCATTAGCTTAATCACTGAGCAGATATTTACTTAAGCGACAGATAAGATAGTTAATGGAAATAGAAGGTATTTCTAAAGTTTTTTCCCTCCCTTTTAACAAGGGGTTTTAAGCCAAACATTAACAACACAGTT